>NW_022589718.1:35466533-35510796 GCF_004348235.1 Phoca vitulina | reverse complement strand
AAAAAAAAAACATTTTTATTTTTTCATTTTTAAAGTCATATTCTATCCCTTCATAGTAGTTACCCGTATTTTTGGCATATATATATAAGTTGTTCTCTCTTTAAAATCTTGAGATAGTTTCTTCTAACAGATCAAAATATACTCTAAATCTCTAGTGTATGGTTTTTTTCTACTCCCCTGCCTGATCACATTCTCTCCCTTTTTTCTTTCTTTCTTTTTTTTTAATCCTCTTCTTTCTTTTTTCAAACAACTTATCAAATCCTTTTTTAAAATTTTTTATAATTTCCATCTTTACAGTCATATTCTATCCCTTCATCATATCAACCCTTATTTTTGTACATATATAAGTTTTTCTTTCTTTAAAATTTTGGGAGGGACTTTCTTTTAACACACCAAAATACACCCAAAATATAGTGTGTGGCACTGATCTATAATCCAGCCTGATCATATTTGATCACATTCTGTTTTTGTTTTGTTTTGTTCTGTTCTGCTTTTGTTTGTTTTTATCTTTATCTTTTTCTTTTTTCTTCTTTTCTTTCCTTTTCTTTTTTCTCTCTTTCCCTTTCTTTTCCCACTGCTTCAGGTCTTTTCTGATTTGTTTAGAGTATATTTTCTGGGGACGTTGTTACCCTGCTAGCATTTTGTTCTCTCATTAATCTATTCTCCTCTGCACAAAATGACAAGACAGAAAAAATCACCTCAACAAAAAGAACAAGAGGTAGTACCGACTGCCAGGGACCTACTCAATACGGACATTAGTACGATGTCGGATCTAGAGTTCAGAATCACCACTTTAAAGATACTAGCTGGGCTTGAAAAAAACATGGAAGTTATTAGAGAAACCCTTTCTGGAGAAGTAAAAGAACTAAAATCTAACCAAGTAGAAATCAAAAAGGCTATCAATGAGGTGCAATCAAATATGGGGGCGCTAACTGCTAGGATAAATGAGGCAGAAGAAAGAATCAGTGAGATAGAAGACCAAATGATGGAAAATAAAGAAGCTGAGAAAAAGAGAGATAAACAACTACTGGATCACGAGGGCAGAATTCGAGAGATAAACGATACCATAAGACGAAACAACATTAGAATAATTGGGATCCCAGAAGAAGAAGAAAGAGAGAGAGGTGCAGAAGGTATAATGGAGCAAATTATAGCAGAGAACTTCCCTAATTTGGGGAAGGAAACAGGCATCAAAATCCAGGAAGCACAGAGAACCCCTCTCAAAATCAATAAAAATAGGTCAACACCCCGACATCTAATAGTAAAACTTACGAGTCTCAGAGACAAAGAGAAAATCCTGAAAGCAGCTCGGGAGAAGAGATATGTAACCTACAATGGTAGAAACATTAGATTGGCAACAGACTTATCCACAGAGACCTGGCAGGCCAGAAAGGACTGGCAGGACATATTCAGAGCACTAAATGAGAAAAATATGCAGCCAAGAATACTATATCCAGCTAGGCTGTCATTGAAAATTGAAGGAGAGATCAAAAGCTTCCAGGACAAACAAAAACTAAAGGAATTTGCAAACACGAAACCAGCCCTACAACAAATCTTGAAAGGGGTCCTCTAAGCAAAGAGAGAGCCTAAAAGCAAAGCAACATAGACCAGAAAGGAACACAAACAATATACAGTAACAGTCACTTTACAGGCAATACAGTGGCACTGAATTCCTATCTTTCAATAGTTACCCTGAATGTAAATGGGCTAAATGCCCCAATCAAAAGACACAGGCTATCAGATTGGATTAAAAAACAAGACCCATCGATATGCTGTCTGCAAGAGACTCATTTTAGACCCAAAGACACCCCCAGATTGAAAGTGAGGGGGTGGAAAACCATTTACCATGCTAATGGACACCAAAAGAAAGCTGGGGTGGCAATCCTTATATCAGACAAATTAGATTTTAAACCAAAGACTGTAATAAGAGATGAGGAAGGACACTATATCATACTTAGATCTTCTTGTTGGATCAGGAAATGGATCCAACAAGATCTAACAATTGTAAATATCTATGCCCCTAGCATGGGAGCAGCCAATTATATAAGGCAATTAATAACAAAAGCAAAGAAACACATCGACAACAATACAATAATAGTGGGGGACTTTAACACCCCCCTCACTGAAATGGACAGATCGTCTAAGCAAAAGATCAACAAGGAAATAAAGACTTTAAATGACACACTGGACCAAATGGACTTCACAGACATATTCAGAACATTCCATCCCAAAGCAACGGAATACACATTCTTCTCTAGTGCCCATGGAACATTCTCCAGAATAGATCACATCCTAGGTCATAAATCAGGTCTCAACCGGTACCAGAAGATTGGGATCATCCCCTGCCTATTTTCAGACCACAATGCTTTGAAACTAGAACTCAATCACAAGAGGAAAGTCGGAAAGAACTCAAATACATGGAGGCTAAAGAGCATCCTACTGAAGAATGAATGGGTCAACCAGGAAATTAAAGAAGAATTAAAAAAATTCATGGAAACCAATAAAAATGAAAACACAACTATTCAAAATCTTTGGGATACAGCAAAGGCAGTCCTAAGAGGAAAGTATATAGCAATACAAGCCTTTCTCAAGAAACAAGAAAGGTCTCAAGTACACAACCTAACCCTACACCTAAAGGAGCTGGAGAAAGAACAGCAAATAAAGCCTAAACCCAGCAGGAGAAGAGAAATAATAAAGATCAGAGCAGAAATCAATGAAATAGAAACCAAAAGAACAGTAGAAGAGATCAACGAAACTAGGAGCTGGTTCTTTGAAAGAATTAACAAGATTGATAAGCCCCTGGCCAGACTTATCAAAAAGAAAAGAGAAATGACCCAAATCAACAAAATCATGAATGAAAGAGGAGAAATCACAACCAACACCAAAGAAATACAAACAGTTATAAGAACATATTATGAGCAACTCTATGCCAGCAAATTAGATAACCTGGAAGTAATGGATGCATTCCTAGAGATGTATCAACTACCAAAACTGAACCAGGAAGAAATAGAACACCTGAACAGACCTATAACCACTAAGGAAATAGAAGCAGTCATCAAAAATCTCCCAAAACACAAAAGCCCAGGGCCAGATGGCTTCCCAGGGGAATTCTACCAAACATTTCAAGAAGAATTAATACCTATCCTTCTGAAACTGTTCCAAAAAATAGAAATGGAAGGAAAACTTCCAAACTCATTTTATGAGGCCAGCATTACCTTGCTCCCAAAACCAGACAAAGACCCCATCAAAAAGGAGAATTACAGACCAATATCCCTGATGAACATGGATGCAAAAATTCTCACCAAAATACTAGCCAATAGGATCCAACAGTACATTAAAAGGATTATTCACCTCGACCAAGTGGGATTTATCCCTGGGCTGCAAGGTTGGTTCAACATCCGCAAATCAATCAACGTGATACAATACATTAACAAAAGAAAGAACAAGAATCATACGATCCTCTCAATAGATGCAGAAAAAGCATTTGACAAAGTACAGCATCCTTTCTTGATCAAAACTCTTCAGAGTATAGGGATAGAGGGTACATACCTCAATATCATAAAAGCCATCTATGAAAAACCTACAGCGAATATCATTCTCAATGGGGAAAAACTGAGAGCTTTCCCCCTAAGGTCAGGAACGCGGCAGGGATGTCCACTATCACCACTGCTATTCAACATAGTATTGGAAGTCCTAGCCACAGCAATCAGACAACAAAAAGAAATCAAAGGCATGCAAATTGGCAAAGAAGAAGTCAAACTCTCACTCTTTGCAGATGATATGATACTTTATGTGGAAAATCCCAAAGACTCCACCCCAAAACTGCTAGAACTCATACAGGAATTCAGTAAAGTGGCAGGATATAAAATCAATGCACAGAAGTCAGTGGCATTCCTATACACCAACAACAAGACAGAAGAAAGAGAAATTAAGGAGTCGATCCCATTTACAATTGCACCCAAAACCATAAGATACCTAGGAATAAATCTAACCAAAGAGGCAAAGGATCTGTACTCAGAAAACTATAAAATACTCATGAAAGAAATTGAGGAAGACACAAAGAAATGGAAAAACGTTCCATGCTCATGGATTGGAAGAACAAATATTGTGAAGATGTCAATCCTACCTAGAGCAATCTACACATTCAATGCAATCCCCATCAAAATACCATCCACTTTCTTCAAAGAAATGGAACAAATAATCCTAAAATTTGTATGGAACCAGAAAAGACCCCGCATAGCCAGAGGAATGTTGAAAAAGAAAAGCAAAGCTGGCGGCATCACAATTCCGGACTTCCAGCTCTACTACAAAGCTGTCATCATCAAGACAGTATGGTACTGGCACAAAAACAGACACATAGATCAATGGAACAGAATAGAGAGCCCAGAAATGGACCCTCAACTCTATGGTCAACTAATCTTTGACAAAGCAGGAAAGAATGTCCAATGGAAAAAAGACAGTCTCTTCAACAAATGGTGTTGGGAAAATTGGACAGCCACATGCAGAAGAATGAAACTGGACCATTTCCTTACACCACACCCAAAAATAGACTCCAAATGGTTGAAAGACCTCAATGTGAGACAGGAGTCCATCAAAATCCTAAAGGAGAACACAGGCAGCAACCTCTTCGACCTCAGCCGCAGCAACTTCTTCCTAGAATCATCGCCAAAGGCAAGGGAAGCAAGGGCAAAAATGAACTATTGGGACTTCATCAAGATAAAAAGCTTTTGCAAAGCAAAGGAAACAGTCAACAAAACCAAAAGACAACTGACAGAATGGGAGAAGATATTTCCAAATGACATATCAGATAAAGGGCTAGTATCCAAAATCTATAAAGAACTCATCAAACTCAACACCCAAAGAACAAAGAATCCAATCAAGAAATGGGCAGAAGACATGAACAGACATTTTTCCAAAGAAGACATCCAAATGGCCAACAGACACATGAAAAAGTGTTCAATATCGCTCGGCATCAGGGAAATCCAAATCAAAACCTCAGTGAGATACCACCTCACACCAGTCAGAATGGCTAAAATTAACAAGTCAGGAAATGACAGATGTTGGCGGGGATGCGGAGAAAGGGGAACCCTCCTACACTGTTGGTGGGAATGCAAGCTGGTGCAGCCACTCTGGAAAACAGTGTGGAGGTTCCTCAAAAAGTTGAAAATAGAGCTACCATACGACCCAGCAATTGCACTCCTGGGTATTTACCCCAAAGATACAAAAGTAGGGACCCGAAAGGCTACGTGCACCCCGATGTTTATAGCAGCAATGTCCACAATAGCCAAACTGTGGAAAGAGCCAAGATGTCCATCAACAGATGAATGGATAAAGAAGAGGTGGTATATATATACAATGGAATATTATGCAGCCATCAAAAGGAATAAGATCTTGCCATTTGCAACGACGTGGATGGAACTGGAGGGTATTATGCTGAGTGAAATAAGTCAAACAGAGAAAGACATGTATCATATGACCTCACTGATATGAGGAATTCTCAATCTCAGGAAACAAACTGAGGGTTGCTGGAGTGGGGGGTGGGGTGGGAGGGATGGGGTGACTGGGTGATGGACACTGGGGAGGGTATGTGTTTTGGTAAGCACTGTGAATTGTGCAAGACTGTTGAATCTCAGATCTGTACCTCTGAAACAAATAATGCAATATATGTTAAGAAAGAAAAAAAGAAGAAGAATGTAGCAGGAGGGGAAGAATGAAGGGGGGGAAATCGGAGGGGGAGAAGAACCATTAGAGACAATGGACTCTGAAAAACAAACTGCGGGTTCTAGAGGGGAGGGGGGTGGGAGGATGGGTTAGCCTGGTGATGGGTATTGAGGAGGGCACGTTCTGCATGGAGCACTGGGTGTTATGCACAAACAATGAATCATGGAACACTATATATAAAACTAATGATGTAATGTATGGGGATTAACATAACAATAAAAAAATTAAAAAAAATATTTTATTTCAGCAAGTTTTTAAAGTCTAGTATGCAATAGCAATATATAACAAAATGTAAAATAAAGATATCACTAATATATTCTAATAGACATTTTGGTTAACTTTATTAAAATTATTTCACTTGATCTATCAATGAAAGTAACAATAAAGAATAAAAATAGCTAAAACCTTTGAACTCTTAGATGGCAAGCATTATTCCAAAAAATATGCACATATTAACTCTTTTAATCCAAATAATCACCTGATATGGTAGGTTCTATCAATTACCTTTACTTAGAACATGAGCACATCAACACACAAAGATGTTAAGAAACATGTTTCACAACTTTAACTGGTATGGTCTCAGGACTATAAAAAAAAAGATATAATTTGTCCTTTTATTCAGAAGTTTGGTTGCAATAAGTTTTTTTCAGCATTTCCAATTATTTAATGTCATGGTGTATTTCTCTATTTGACAGAATTTACATATGATATGGATAAACAGGCTTTATAGAAGTCATATTAGATGAGTATCTGTTATTGACTACAACTGGCTATGTCAATAATATGATACAGGGTTTTCTAAATAAAGTATGGCATCCCTTTTAAAGATATCAATATAAAAACAAATGAACAAATGACAAAAGATAGAGAAAGATTTCATAATCTAAAGAAAAATTGAACAGCAACCCAGTGTTTTATGTCAGAATAAGTTATCAATCAAATATAAGGTAGAATAAGGGCACATTCAGTCCTACATTTATCACTCATATATCCTCTCTGAGAAAATTATTGGAGGAGTTGTCTCTCCAAAATGTATCAGAAAGCCAGTGAAGCATAAGTCATAGGATCTAGGACCTAAGAGAGCCATAGCAGGACAACAGCAGAAGGAATTTACAAGATGTGACTGAAAAGAAATCTAAGGATGGCAAAAATTTAGCAGGTCCACAGAACAACTGGTCCAAACTGAAATCGGAATGGAATTATCCAAAATCACAGGAGAGTGGTTTTTTTAAAACCATATTTAAACTGAGAGAAAACCCAAGCATTTGAAATAAATCAAGGAGGGTTATTTTTCACCAGATTTGTTATGAAGAACAAATCAGTGATAGCTGCATAGAAAACACACACATGCACATCCATGCACAGGCCTGCATACAAACACACATACACATAGAGAATGAGAGAATTATGTACTACATGAACAACAAAATCTGTCAAATTAAATGAATTTTAGTGTATTACATGACTAAGTTGTGAATGATACTTGCATAGCCATAATAGTAAAAAATTGGGCTTTTTAGCAAAATTAATAGAAAATATGAAAAGGATGGAACTGGAGAAAATGTGTGTAGCTGTTTTTATAGAAAATGCTGATGGGAGAAGGGTGTTAAAAAGCAAAATCCTTATCTCCCACTGTAGGAAGTCAATTGATAATACATATAACTAAAAATCCAATAAATCACAACATAATTATGTTCTAGAAACATGAATGTGTGTGTATATATGTGGATAAGGTAATATGGATGTGTGTGTATATGGATATGACAATATGGAAGTGTGTATATATATGGATATAGTAATATGGATGTGTTTGTGTTTATATATACATCACCTTTCACAGTTGAAAGGGACTACCTTTGAAATTGGTTGTGGGGAGGAAGACTAGAGAAATAGTTTTTTTTTTCATTATATCATTTTTATAAATACTTGCCTCCTACATGTACACACATTCGATGGAAAGTAAAAATTGTAAAAATTAAAAAATTAATTTGGAGAGTTCCCAAAGAAATATGTAGTCTCTCTCAGAATTATATAGTTTTTTACCTTTTTCTTTACCTACTTTTTGGTTTGCTTTTCTATTTTTTTTTTTTTTTTTGCTTTTAAAAAAATAAGACCTTACAGATAAACTTCAGGACCTATCTCTTCCATCACTTTAGAGACAGTTATTATCAGGACAATAATGTGTGTCATTCTTGTCCATAATTTTATATATGATCTATCAATGTATCATATAATTTTTAACAATTTTTATATATCTAGATAAATGTTAAACATTCAAAAGTGAATCAAAGGTCTTCTAAAAGAATTAACAGACTGTATTATGGATTTTGAAAGCATATCTGAAATATTTAGCACCAAAGTTAAACTATGATTTCTTGATATTAGAGTATATAATAAATTCTGTACATTTTACTTACAATGGTCCACAATTTCTCATTTTATACCTATTAGGTCTTATTTTATACAATTAAAATGTCTTGCTGACTTCATTTCTTACTCAGAGCAGATCAGTAGCCAAGAGGTCTATGATAGCAGCAAGAAGTAACAAGCCATGTGACAGGTGAACTACCCAACAAAGGCACAAGAAACCTGTTGTCTAGAGTCATTTAATGCACAGGCAACAGCCCTAAGTCCTGCCTTAGGACCTGAGCTACTGCCATATGGTATGGGACGACCACAAAGGTAATAGAACCCCAGTTCCCCATACACTCAAGGACCACAGGAAACTGTGTAACAATGTTTAAAATAAAGGACTGACATTTTTTTTTTAAGATTTTATTTATTTATTTGAGAGAGAGAGAGAGAATGAGAGAGAGCGAGTACATGAGAGGGGGGAGGGTCAGAGGGAGAAATAGACTCCCTGCTGAGCAGGGAGCCCGATGCGGACTCGATCCTGGGACTCCAGGATCATGACCTGAGCCGAAGGCAGTCGCTTAACCAACTGAGCCACCCAGGCGCCCAAAGGACTGACATTTTTAAGTTGGTATTTTCAGTGTAAATCTTCAGGGTAATTTTTCCAAGAATGTCAGAAAACAAAATATCTATAGGAGTTTCAATTGAAGAGAAAGTTTCAATTGAAAAAATGTAGTATATATGCATAAAATTCAAAGTGTAAGGTAGAATATTTAGAAAGAGCTTGTAAAAGTTGGAAATACAAATCTTTGAACATTCTCCAAGTAATATAAGGCAGGCCAAGCCTGTAAAGTAATTAAATCCATAACAGCGCCTCCATGGAAAACAAGAGGCAATCAGCTTTGTGATACAAATATTTGTTATAAAGCATTACTGCAAATAAAACCCAATTCACATGTGGAAATAAACAGCGTTATCTCAAAATTAGCCTGGAACTTCTTGCTTACATTTTATCAATGTTGACTTGTATCCTGTTTCCACCCAAACTACATCAAGGCATTCTCCCAACAGGCCAGAGGGAGATCCCTTCAGCTGTTGTGGAACCTGTCCTGGAACTGTGGGAGAATCCAAGAGAAGATGTGAAATCCTGACCCCCCCCCGCCAAAGAAAACTGTCACTAAATTTGAAACAGGTTTTTGGTTTTTTTTGTTTTTTTTTCATATAAATTCAGGTAGATCAAGAATTACCAAATGTCCTTGGTAGATTCTAGGGTATTTTCTTTAAGCTTCTAATGGTTGAAGTAAAATATTTCCTTGACTTAAAAAAAAAAAAAAAAAAAAAAGCATGCTTTATTCGGAAAACATCTATTTACTTGAATGTGCAAGGCCTTGTATTTAGAGCAATGAGAAAGGGAAGGAACCATTTTTAAGTTCCTAGGCATGGGACAGATCGACAGTACCCTCCAGTCCATCTTCCCGGGCTTAAACTCTTTATTTATTTTTCCATTTGGAATATTCTTTTCATGAGTACTATACTTTCCCAAGCTAAATGAAAAGATGAATAGTTTGAATAAATAACGTAATTCCATTCAAAAGAAAAAAAGTCAGCCTACATGTTTACTTCACTTTGCCATCACATCTTAACTAAAGCTTACCAAAGGAACACTGAATTAACTTGAAAATGTCTACATTCATTTTGCAACTGAGCGCCTTTTGTTGATCAGCCAAATGACTAAGACCAGGAAGGAAAAAGTACAGAAATAAAGAGGAAGAGAAAGGGAGGAAGAAATTAAAACAAAGATAAGAAAGACAAAAAAAAATGCATGACCTAGCATACATACCACCAATGACCTAGTGAAAGAACATAACCACCATACCTAGAAAGCCACACATGCTAGAGTAGGAAAAAAAATATTGCGAAAAATATTATCCCTTTTGAACACACAGGGAACTACATGGTTAAATTAAAGAGATTGACTTCTTTGTGATTGGAGAATTTAGTCCATTTACATTCAAAGTAGTTATTGACAGATATGCATTTATTGCCATTTTATTACTTGTTTTGTCATTGTTTCTGAAGATTTTCTCCAACCCTTTCTGGTCTTTGTCACTTTTGGTCTCTCCTTTCCCCTCAAAAAATCCCCTTTAGGGGCATCTCGGTGGCTCAGTTGGTTAAGCATCTGCCTTTGGCTCAGGTCATGATCCCAGGGTCCTGGGATAGAGCCCCGCATCGGGCTTTCTGCTCAGCGGGAGCCTGCTTCTCCCTCTCCCACTCCCCCTGCTTGCACTCTCTCTCTAAATAAATAAATAAATAAAGTCTTTTAAAAAAAATCCCCTTTAATATTTCTGTCAGGGCTGCTTTAGTGGTCACCAACTTCTTTAGTTTTTGTTTGTCTGGGGAACATTTTATCTCCCCTTCTATTCTGAATGATAGCCTCGCTGTATAGAGTATTCTTGACTGCAGGTGTTTCCCATCCAGCACTTTGAATATATTATGCCACTCCCTCTCAAAAGACATAGAGTTTCAGAATGGATGAAAAGGAAATAAGACCCATCTATATGCTGCCTCTAAGAGACTCATTTTAGACCTAAAGACACCTACATATTGAAAGTGAGGGGAGGGAGAAACATTCATCACACAAATGGATGTCAAAAGAAAGTCAAAGTAGCAATACTTATACTGGACAAAACAGACTTTTTTTCTTCTTGTATTTTTCTTATCCTGCTTTGGTACCAGGGTAATACTGGCCTCAAGGGATGATTTTGAATGTGTTCTCCTTATTCCATTATTTATAAGATGTTGATAAAGATGGTCATTATTATTTTTTTTTTAATGTTTGGTAGAATTCACCAATGAAACCATGTAGTCTTGGGCTGTTCTGTGCTGGGAGATTTTTTATTCCTAATTCAAATTTTATTGTCATTGGTCTAAGAAGATTTCCTATTTCTTGGATTCAAGATTCGTGATTCAGTCTTGGTAACCTGTGCATTTTAAGGAATTGTATGTTTTTTTTCCTAAGTTATCTGATTTGTTGATATATAATTGTTTATAGTAATCTGTTATCACACTGTATTTCTGTGGTTATCTGTTGTATTGTTTTCTCTTCCACTTCTCATGTTGGTTTTTAGTCTTCACTCTTTTTCTTTTCTTAGTTAATGTAGTTAAAGCATTGTCAATTTTGTTTATTGTTTTTGGAAAAACCAGTCATTGCTTTCAATGTTAGGTTATTGTTTATTCTGATTTTTCTTTGTTATTTCCTTTCTCTACTAAATTACACCTAAGTTTCTGGGGCACTTGGGTGGCTCAGTCGGTTAAGCAACCCACTCTTGATTTCAGCTCAGTTCCTGATCTCAGGGTCATGGGCTCAAGACCCAAGTCTGTCTCCATGCTCAGCAGGAAGTCTGCTTGAGATTCTTTTTCCCTCACCTTTTGCCCCTCCCCCGACAAGAGTGTATGCAGGTGCATGCTCTCTAAATAAATAAATAAAATCTGGAAAAAATATAAAAATAAATAAATAAATAAATAAATAAATAAATAAATAAATTTCAGCTAAGTTTCTTCTTTTTCTAGTTCCTTGTGCCATAATGTTAAGTTTTTTATTTGAATTTTTTTTCCTTAATATAAGCATTTACAGCATAAATTTCACTCTAACATCTACTTTTGCTGCATCCCATAGGTTTGGAATATTGTGTTTTCTTTTTTCTTTTGTTTTGAGATATATTTTGATTTGCTATTTGTTTTCTTATTTGGCCCATTGCTTGTGCAGTAGTGTGCTATTGAATATTTACATATTAAATATTTAATATTTAAAAAAATAGAGATTGATTTCAAAACAACAAAATGACTAACATGCAAAACTTCAGTGTGTCTACACAGAGAAACAATGTAGGATCCTTTTTTTTTTCTTTTTGCTTATCTGTATTTCCTAAATTTTCTTTTTTTATCCATTCACTTCTTGTTTTAATACAAAATGGAGAAAACTTATTTGCATTATAAAAAAAGCCAGACATTTAATAATCATAACCAAATACCCATTTTTTCTAAAGAGCTTTCATGTAATTTTTAATAAAGAAAACAAAATATTTTGTATAAATAATTTTTAAAAAGAAAAAAATGCTCATGTTTAGGCATCTTCAACTGTAGTTCAAAGTTTATCAACTGATGTGAATAAAGGTTTCAGAGAAATTTCTAAGGTACATAAAAATGAGTATGCCTAAACTTTATCACCCTATCAGAATATCCTATCTCTGTCTAAGGTCGTGTATATTGCTGAGCACATGTGTAGCTCTGAATAAAATGCAATTTCCCTAATACACAATAAAATGTGTATGATATCTTCCTCATATTTTCCTAGGATTTCAAAGTTGAAACTGTCCACGGGTTTGAACTATAAGTCAAAAGCATCTTAAATTGCTTTTAACAGAGAATATATTGAAGTCAAAGACAGATTTCCTTACTTTGAACAGGCTAATATTTCAGAAAGGTATAAGCCAGTAAAAATGAAGTGTTATAATGGAAATCAATATTCAATATTATATATGCTAGTGGAACCTACATATCTCATAAACAACATGCATTTGAAAAAGTGTATTTGTGATATTTATAACAATTACTCCTTTCTCAAATGAACAAGTGGAAAAAAGATATTAGCTATAGAAGGCATAAACTTAGAACATAAAATGTAAAACCAGTATTTTACTTTTTAATAATATTCAGAAAATAGCACGTAAATCATGGCTCTAGCTTCGGAAGTACAGGTATCCATCACTGCCGCTAGTCTACATCTCTTACTTATGCTTTTCTACTAATCTAATATCAAATCCATTAGAATGTTGAAATAAATCTAATGTATTAATGCTATTAAAGGAATCATTCATAAGAAATATGTGAGTTTTTACTTGTTTCTCCTAAAAATATATAATGCATATATTGATCTTATTCACTTATAGTTCTATGGATACAATTAGATCAGATTCTTCAGTTTATTCAGAGATTAACTAAGTTACTTGTAACAACTGAACCATGTTGTTACTCGCCAGGAACAAATTGATAGAGTTGTGTTATTCTTATGAAGTAACTTAAAGTTTACCATCCTGTGTTATTTATAAAAGTGCTTTGAAGCAGCTATTGTACATTAACTCTATGGGATAGAAAAAGTTTCAAAACAAAATAAATTTTTTAAAATGACCAAAAGAGCCTTTAACATCAAATACATTTTAAAAAAGGAGTTTGTTACCTAAGCAGAGCTGGTCTCAGAACTTTAATATGTAGATGAGAATCTTGAGTTTCTAAAAAAAGCCTGTTGCAAGCAATGTTCCCTTAACATGCTCGACTACAGTACCTTTCTGCCAATAAAACATTGCTAAACTCTCATCTGGCTTTCAAGTCAAACACTTAATAAAGGGATAGTTCCTTACCTACCTCTTAATCCACATAATTCATCAAGTCCTCAGTATCTAAGCATTTACTAATTCTGATGAACAAGCAAAGGGACTGCATGTTTATATTAGCCCATAAATTACAATAACTACATGTTGCATATTTTGATTCTTCATATTAAACAAGGACTTCAGGTGACCGATGACATAGAAAACCATCCATTTAAGGACATAATTCTTTTCTCCCAAAGAAAAATTAACATTCACTTTCTGGGATGCAGAGACCATGAAGTTAAGTAAGAAGCCAGATTTCAGAGCTGTGTATTTTATAGTTACAGATGAGTGGACGGACTTACAAAGTAAGTCAGTTAAATTCATAAGACATCAGTTAAATTCATACTCTTTCCTAAATTCATGGCCAGAAGATACTTAGTTATGTTTTTCTATTTTAGTAAATGTACTAATTTTATCCAATATCTTGTGATGGTAGAGTTTACAGAGTGTTACAGAATTATCTATGATAATCTATTTGTTCTTATTTAAATCTATTTATTCTTTTTTTTTAATATTTTATTTATTTATTTGACAAAGAGAGAGACACAGCGAGAGAGGGAACACAAGCAGGGGGAGTGGGAGAGGGAGAAGCAGACTCCCGCTGAGCAGGGAGCCCGATGCGGGGCTCGATCCCAAGACCCCGGGATCATGACCTGAGCCCAAGGCAGAGGCTTAACGACTGAGCCACCCAGGCGCCCCTAAATCTATTTATTCTTATTTAAATTCTTATTAAACATGCATTAGGTGAGGCTTATTTTTTGTTTGCTTGATGGGCTTGTTATTTTTCCCTAAATAGGTGCCAATAAAGACTGCCAAGAAAGAATCAGATATGTTTGAACTAGCCCATTAAAGTCCATTCACTCGTTAATATATTATTCATTCATTGTATTCTTTCCTAATAGCTATTATTTATCACTTATTATCGTAGGTGCTGGGGTGACAGAGATGAATGAACTCAAGTCTTTGCCACAGCAAAGCTCACAGATGTCAAATCAGGCTGGAAAAATAAAGGCCAAGATCTCAAAGAGCCTTTTCACCATGATGAAACTTTGGAAAGCTTATGGAGAGATAAAGGATTTTCACTAGAGGAATTTGGAATGGAAGAAATGATACATTTGAAGGTGATAAAGACATATTAAAACCATGGGAAAGAAAATAAAGATGAATTGGATTTATGAGAATATTTAGGAAGAAAGTACTTAATGAGATTAAGATTGTGTGTATCTAATGAGAAATAATCGAAGACTTGAGTTACTTCTGATTCCTACTGGAGAGACGAGATAGATAACGGTGGCATGAGGGAAGTAAGGATCCCAGGACACCATTTTTATGTAATTGTACATTTTAGAAGCTATTTTATAGCTGGAGGCAATCAGTGCTGGGCATCTGGAATTTACAAAAGAATTCCAGACAGGAGAGAAAGGTTCAAGTGTGTAAGAGGTTAAAGCCACACACACACACAGAGATAAGAAAAAAGATGAGCAACAAGTAGAGAAATTGTGGAACATTACTAATTAAAGCCTGGCAGAGTGAGAATATGGACATTTCAGAAATTCAAAATGGGATTCATTTTAGGTAGTAAAAAAAACTTGATATGAGATGTAACACTACTGATAGTTAGCATAATTGTTTTTATCAATGACAATGTACAAATAAATTCACAGTGAATCTTGGTCTTATTGTTATAAGCATTCATTTTCAACCATACCTATCTGTAGAGAACCACAGTTTCTGTGTGGCCCACACACATGTTCCCCAAATGCTTACTCTTTTTTTGTCTTCCTGTGAATTGCTTTCCTTCCCTTTGAAGTCCTAGACCCCTCAATTCAGGATGATGAAAATACCTCATTTTGACTGTCTTTGGAATCTCTCATGTTTATGTAAATTCCCCATGTGTACATAATTAAATTTTCTTTCCTCCTGTGAATCTGTCTTATGTCAATTTAATTCTTAGACAGCCAGAAAAACCTGAAAGGGTCAAGAAAATTTTCCTCTCCAGTAGTAAAGTTGGAAAAAGGTTATCTCCAATATATGGGACAGCTATCATGAGGTCTACTTCTAGTTCACTCAATTTTTTTTCTTTTGGTTTATGCCTTTATCATTAATCTATAGAAAAGGAGAAAGTAGAAGGAGCAAACAAGTAGAACTGGCAAAATAATTAACCAAGAGTAAGACCATTTTTAGGAAAAATATGATGGAGGGAAAAAGATACATGCCAAGCCCATTTTTAAGATACTACACCTGCTCTTTACTTCTTCCTCCAAGCACATTCATATAACTTTTTATTAACCCATTCTTATCTGTAACTGCTTTGGTAGGCAGTAGCTCATGATGATTAACCTCAAAGACTTCTGAGGCACATTATCCATGACTAAACCATTGTTCTACCCTAAGTCTGTAGCCATGCCCAAGATGCTTGACCCTTCTAAGCTGTGTTTTCATCATCTGTGAAAGGAGATAAAGATCATTAATCTCCACAAAATTTATACAAGTGCAATATGCATGTGATACACTTAGGACAGTACTTGACTCAAAGTTAGTAGTTAGTGCATTCGTCAGAACTCAAGATTGCACACAGCTCTACCCTGTTTAACTACAATGGGATTTTCTTCTCTGAGACCAGGGTTATTCCTTTTAGAGCCAACTCACCCTTAGGACTTGATCCATGGAAACAATTTCAGATTCTCAGACTCTATACCAGAGAATTCTTACACGAGACCTTTACTTTGTAAATCCCAAGAAAATGCTGACTGACTTAGTCTAAAGGACACAATCACCATATGTGCAAGATGAAATACTTTAACTAATATACCTAACAGGAAACATTAAATTATATTTGAGAGAGAATCATTTCTTTAGAGGGGGAAAAAGATGTCAGGCAAATAATAGTTTATCCATTAGTAGGACCGATAGAAATAGTGGAAGTAGATGTATTAAGTGCAGAGATATATAGATTTACTAAGTATTAGATATTTGGATGGGGACAGTGATACAATTTAAGAAAATCCTTCTCAATATCTTACCTAAAGTTAATTCAGATTCTACATTGGTTTTTGGGTAGATGTTTTTATCAATTTAGGTATAATTTGCATATTATAAAATGTACCATTTTTTACTGTACATTTCAATTAGTTTGACAAATTTACATTGTCCAAAAACACTATCAGAATCAAAATATTGATTGTATAAGCAATATTCTAAAAGCATAAAAATTCTGTCCCAGGCAAGCACCAATCTCCTTTCAGTCAATATAGATCATATTTGTCTTTGGTGGAGTTTCATATAAATCAAACCATACATTAGGTACCCTTTTGCATCTGGTTCCTTTCACTTTGCATAACATTTTTGATATCCATCCATGACATCTCATCTCTCAGTAATTAATTCCCTTCACTCCATGACTGAATAGTCTTCCATTGTTTCAGTCTGACACAAATTGTTTATCCATTCACCTGCTGATGGACATCTGAATTGTCTCCAGTTTGGGGTTATTATAAACAAAGCTAATGTAAACATTGATAATCAAGTCTTGAGAAATTACCTGTGTTAATCCAGGTCCTCTGAGAAGTAAACACCAAGATGAAATGCAAGACATACAACAGATTAATTGGGAAAAATACACATGAAGGAAAATATACAGGGCACCAGGAAGATATAGAAAGCAATGGGACCACAATATAGGTCAAATCTCTGTGCAAGAGAGAAAGAAGGAATCAAAGAAGGTCTTGTCTGATATGCGGGCCTAAGATCATTTTGATAAAGCAAACAGGAAATCTCTGAGCCAAATCACCATGAGAGGTTTTCTCTCCCTCTAGAGTCTCACAGTCCTCAGGAATGAGCCTGCCTTAATCTCTCCGTCATACTCAGACACTGGCCAGGAACAACTCAGGAACATGGTGTCCACATAAACACAGAGCTGGATTTCTGATCACAGCAGCTGGGGTCATTGGTCAATCATACTCTTCATTGTAGGAGATTTGAGAGGCAATTTTCATGGCTACCCAAATACCTACAAGTGGAACTGTTGAATCATATAGTAAATATATGTTTCTTTTTATAAGAAATTTCCAAACTTCTAATCAAAGTACCCACACTATTCTACATACCAGCAGTACATGAAATTTCTCATTGCTCACATCTTCATAGTACTTTATATTTTCAGTATTTTTAATTTTAGCCATTCTAATGGGCAATCAATAGTATTTCACTGTAGTTGTAATTCACATTAAAAACTATATACATTTAAAATGTACAATAGTATGAGTTTTGACATATGTATATACTTGGGAAACTTCACCATAATTAAAATAGCATTTTCATCATCCCCCAATTTCCTTGTGCCCTTTGTAATCCATCTTTGCTGTCATCCCCACCCTCAGGCAGCCATTGATCTAGTACTGTCACTAGAAGTTAGTTTGCATTTTTTAGACTTCTGCATGAATGGAATCATACAGTATATACACTTATTTTTGTCTAGTTTTCTCACTCAGAATAATTACTTTCCTTCCTTGGAGGGTGTTTGATTATGGATGTGATGCCTTTCTGATGAATTGCTTGCTATCATTATGGAACATACTTTGCCAAACTGGAATAGATTCCTAGTTCTGAAGTCTACTCCATCCAATATTAACAGAGGCACTCCAACTTTGATGGCTATTTGCACGGCACATCTCTTTTCCATCCTATAATGATTCATCTAACTGCATTTAAAATATAAACAGGTTGCTTTTGGCAAGTATGCAGTTGAGTTTCCCCTTTTAATCTAGTCTATCTTATAATAGGGCAGTTTATATTATTTAAATTTTATGTTACTATTGATATGGTTAGGTTTAAGTCTGCCATGTTGATATTTGTTTTAATTTGTGCCTTCTGAACTGTGTTCCCTTTTTTTCCACCTTCTTTGGATTTACTAATTTTTAGGATTCCCTTCTCCTTGTACTAGTGTTTTACTAATTATACTTCTTTTTTAGTGGTTCCTCTAGGATTTACAATATCCCACATTAACCTATGACAGCCCACCTTTATATGGCATCATTCCTCCTTATTTATAGCATAAGATGTTACAACTGTATCCATATATTTTCCACTCCCAGTTTTTGTGTTATTGTTGGCATATTTTTACTTCCATGTATGCTAAGAACCATGTAGGAACCATTACTACTTTTTTGCTTTTTTGTAAATAGTAAGTTATTTTTTTTTTTTTAAGATTTTTATTTATTTATTTATTTATTTGAGAGAGAGAGAATGAGAGACAGAGAGCACGAGAGGGAAGAGGGCACAGGGAGAAGCAGACCCCCTGCTGAGCAGGGAGCCCGATGTGGGACTCGATCCCGGGACTCCAGGATCATGACCTGAGCCGAAGGCAGTCGCTTAACCAACTGAGCCACCCAGGCGCCCAATAGTAAGTTATTTTTTAAAGAAACTTAAAAATTAGATAAATATCAGATATTTACTATATCTAGAACCTTTCATTCTTTGGTTTAGCTTCAAGTTTCCATAACATAAAATGTTCATTTGGCCTGAAGAACTTTCTTAACATTTCTTGAAGTGTTAGTTCACTGATGATGACAAAGTATCACAACTTTTCTACCAGAAATATGTTTAGTTCACCTAATTTGTAAAGGATATTTTAACTAAGCATAGGACTCAAGGATGATCGTGTGTGTGTGTGTGCACACGCGTGTGTGCTGTGTATTATATTCGTGTGTACTCTAGTGTGTTTCATTGAGATTGTTGGATCTTTCTGTGGCTTACTGCTTAAATCAAGTTTGGAGAATTTGGTAATTATTTCTTCAAATTATTATTTTTTTTTAAAGATTTTTTATTTATTTATTTGAGAGAGAGAGAATGAGAGAGAGAGCACATGAGAGGGGGGAGGGTCAGAGAGAGGAGCCCGATGCGGGACTCGATCCCGGGACTCCAGGATCATGACCTGAGCCGAAGGCAGTCGCTTAACCAACTGAGCCACCCAGGCGCCCTATTTCTTCAAATTATTTTCTCATTCCCCACTCTGTGACACTATTTGCACATATGTTACAAAGCTTGATATTTCCCACAGTTCTCTGAAATTCTTTTTTGTTGTTGTTCTCTTTTCTTGACGTCCTTCATTTTAAACAGTTTCTATCTTAATGTCTTCAAGATCACTGATTTGTATTTATTCTGTTATGTCAAATCTGCTGTTAATATCATCCAGTAATATGTTCCTTTATATAGTATAGTTTTCAACTCTTCAAATTCCATTTGGTCCTTTTTCAGATCTCCCCTTTCACTCCTTTTTTATGCTTATATCTTCCTTTACATCCTTGATCTATGGAGCATAAAAATACACATTTTCAATTCTTTGATTCTTTTTTTATTTCTGGTTCTGTTTTTAAGGACTAATTATTTTTTCTCCAGGTTATATGTTTCTTTTTCCTCCTACTTCATGTGTCCATTAATTGTTTAAGAAATGTTGGACAATATTATATGTTTTCATAAGTTGGGTTTGGTTGTATTTTCCAAGAGTACTGTACTTGGTTCTGCCAGGCATCTGAGTTACTTATGATGAGGTCTGATCCTATCAAACCTTGTTTTATATTCTTTGTAGGGAAGGTATAGCAGCCTTTACTAATAAATAGCCTTATTTAACGCCCCTCTTATGGTGCATCCACACTCTCCTGGATGTCTCTTGTACCAAAGAGTCTCTCTAACCAGGCTTATTAGGATTTAAATCATGTCTGGCCCTGTGTGAGCTCTGGGAGTTGTTTTGTAATTTTTCTTTCCCCCAAATTCTTTTGCCTAGCCACTTCAGATTCCACTCTAAGATTTTAAGATTCATAGCCAACCATTCACTATGCAGATTTCCAGAACTTTTTTCTAAGAAGCTTCGTTTCTTAGATGCTCTACTCTGCAAATGAAATCACTTCAGACTCTGAAGTTTGAGCTCCTGTTCTTCAGCTCCGTGAAATTTCTGTTCTCTATTCTGCTCTCTAGGCAAGTAGAAAGCCTGCATGAGGGCTGTACTCACCTCGTTTTTTTGTTTTTTTGTTTTCCTTTCTTTCGGGGATCACAGCCCAGCTATGCCTGTTGTCCAATGTCTGAAAATAGTTTTTCCCTGCAGTTGTCTAGCTGTTTATGTTGAAAGATTAATTCTAGGCCCAATTCTACCATATACACAAAGCAAAGGCTTTGTGATAGTTTTAAATTAGATAAAAATTCTCTTAAGCACTACTTTTTAAATTTTATTTGATGCTCTACATGACTATAACATACTGACTTTAAAAATTATTAGATCCTAACAGCAAATCGTGAATTATAGTTAAATCATTGCACTCAAAAGCTGTTATACTAGTCCCGCTTAATTTGGTCTCGTAAAAGTACAGAGAAATAATATAAGGACATTTTAAGAAAGAAATTTTAAAGTCAGTGAGTCAGTATAAAGACAAATCATTCTGTGTGATAAGCTTTTCATGTTTTATAAATCTACAGTCTACCTAAAAGAACATGGGAAGCATAATTATATTTTATAGGAAACATTACATCTAGAATAAAAGAAGTAGAAAAAAAGTCCCCCTTAATTTCCTTCCCAGAGATCAAAGTACTTAACATTTTATTCCTTACATTTAAAACCCTTTTAGTGTAAAATAAATGTCTTCACTTTTAGAGGCCTAAAGATTTAATCAAAACAAATACTTGGGCAGAATAATACACGTTCAACAAGCTGAAATGTTACATACAACAATCCACAATCACAGAAAATCCAATTAGATGGTTCTTACACGTACATTCATCCACAGCTGTGATTCTCAACCAGGAAGCAGGGTGTTAAAGAAAAAAATGATTCAAGGATAGTTTTTAAAGCATGATCAGGAAGACTTTATTCAGCGTGGGGGGGGATGAGGGGTTACTATCCTGATAGGTATAGAGACCACTGTGATGGAATCTTGCATTGGAGGAGAGATCGGGTTCAACTTTCAAAAATACACATGGACAAGTGAGGATTTACAGCCAAGGACGAGTGTGGAATTTGCTAGATGTAAAACTATTAGCAGGAAATAATGGTAGTAAGGGAGAGATTCTGGCTAAAATGACCTAACAGGATTCTTGCTGAGGCAGTGAGGGTCATCAGACATCACCTGGGGGATGGTGGAGGATGAGGAACCTGACTGCATATCAGGGGGCATCATGTGTGAAGGATGGCTAAACTGACTAGCAAGATTCTTGCTGAAATTGGCCAATACAGAGATGAACACAGAAATCCAAAAGCCAGGTCTATTTCAAAAAGAGCTCAGGAGTCTTGAGTAGAGTTTGGTCAATGAGAGTATATTTATTAGATGGCAGTCTCTCTCCCTCTCCTTCCCACCTCCTCATGCACGTCTGTGGGCAGAGGACCTATGACCATGTCTGGAGGCATTTTCAATTGTCACAAAGGAAGAAGGACTACTGGACATCTACTGGCCAATGTGTGAATGTATAGTTAAAGAATTTGCAAATTGAATAATTCTTTGCTTGTTCTTACATATGAGAGCTACATTTGTCATTATAAATCCTTCAATTTAAAAAACAAAATTAAGTTCAGTAATGATATGCTCTTCAGATCCCTGAGGTTCCTCTCCTCTTAAAATATCACAGCACTTATAGCAGGTCCTAATACCCAGAAAAAAATACATTAAGAACATTTAATTCTAATTTCTGTTAAGGGTAAAGAACATACTTTCCAAATATGTAATAATGTCTCAAAGTGGGAGAAAGTCGTGTCAACTATAAAACATTCTGATTATGGGTACTATGGGACTTCAGATCTCAGCAGTATGGAATTTACCCAACCAATGCCGAGATTCAGGAGAAGCAAATGTGGAATTATGGATCCCTTAGTCATGGGAAATTTTTCTGTAAGGTGAACGTTGAACATGATTATAAAGAGGGAGAAATGCTGCAAAATTCTGCAGTGTCTGAAAGTTTTCAAAAATATTTCTATTACTAAATCCCTTCACTTTTCCATATTTTCTAATCTATAGCACTGAATGTTTTCCTATGATCATATATTTTTAAGTAATAAGAATGGATGCAAAAAAATACTTTTATTAATATTCTTTTTATTAGTACTTATTTCTTTCATACACACACAAATTGCTCATGTTTTTACCTTTTACAACAGAATACAAATGTATTTTAAGAGAACATCCCATTCTAATTTAACAAAATTTGAAACGAGTATCTGTGTCCACTCTTGGTATTTCCCAGTTTGTGTTTTAATTCTAAAATGAAACTCTATAAATTTGGTATTTTCTTAACTGGCTAATTACTTCAAAAGAAAATGTAAAGAGTAATTTTATTTGACTTCAAGTTTCCAGGGAAAATATCAATCATTCTCCATTTAATATTTATTTACTTAGTAATTATTAATCAGAAATTTAATGTTGTCTGGACTCACAGTCAACTGAGTTTGAGTTAATTGAATATTTTTAATTAAAGTAACTGAACTCCATCTTTCCAATTCAGATACAGCCCCAAAGGCAGTACTTGCTTAACTGGTTAACCAAAATTAACGTTTGAAGTGATGCACCTACTCAGTAGGTTTGCAAGGAAAATTAGTTCGGAGGTTAATAATGGTCATTTACAACACAATGGCTTGAGTTTAATACTGACTTTTTAAGGTTATTATTCAAATTAATAGACCCCAGTACCCAAGCATAGAAAAATTAGTGACATAATTATAAGTAAAAACATTTCACACTGTGAATACTAATATTTTCAAGGAACAGAAAAATCTAGAGATATATACATCGGTCTCTTGAATCTTAAAGTGCATCTATTTATTGCTTTAGAAGATGGCCAGATGAATTCTGTATACAAATCAAAAAGTTTTTTATATGCTCTAAAAGTTTCTAATTTCAAATTTCTCTTGGCTTACAATCTAAGCTCACAAAAGCTGAAATGTAATTAAGAAATAAAATACAGCAGGCCATGTGGTCATTGCTGATGAATGGTGTGTCTCTGCTACATGAAGTAAGTAGCAAAGCCCAGGACATGGGTTCTACCATGGTCGTTAATCAACATATTCACCCTGTCTGGAGCGCCTGACTGTAATAATAAATGGCACATAACACATTCCAAGTTTCGTACTGAAGATTAATTTTATTGAAATCTACCACTAGACCAAAAATAGACAGGCCATCTAAAAATACTTCCAAATTATAACAGGATTGCTAGTGACCTTCCTTGGTCAATAGCTGGGGCAACATTCTCCATCTGGAAGAGACAGCTGTTTGAGTGATAGTTGTTGAATGACAATGTAAGGTGAGATGCAAACTATCTTCTTTATCAGCTACCAAGAGATGCCTATAGTTTCTACCATTTACTAATTAAGATTTTGGTTACTAGAGATACTCTGGAATCCTGGGGGGGTGGAGGCAGGACTTACCAATTTTAGGATAGGACAAATAAAGTTACTGATGGTCTTTAAGTCAAGTAATTAAATTCATTCCAAGATAAGTTTTCAGAACACAGTCTTATAAGATGCAGATCAGTATGTTTTAAGGGAAAACAAACAAACAAACAAACAAACAAAACAGACCATGTAAATGTTGGGATATGGCAGATCTCACAGAACAGGCCAGGCTGGATATGGAGTATTGGACCCCAGAGCCAGGGTGAGGGGGTCCAGGTTGGGGTGAATGAGAAGGAGAAAAATGGTCTCTTAAGAAAGAAAAGATGATCTCTCAGGGTTTTGTAAAAGGTCAATCTGAAAGAAAACAACAGCAGTGCTATTTCCTCACATGAAATCTATTTTTCATGTGAGGGAGTATGATTAGGTACTTAGATGATAATCATGAAACCAGATGAAATTTATAGAAAAATCAGACTTTTGGGATCTCTGGAAGTTTGAAAATTACCTTTTTCCAACCTTATCACCTACAACAATCCTCAAGCTTACTCTATTATGTGCCATGGCCATGCAAACAAATTGACATTTCCAAACATACAAGACATTTATTATGCTTCTGTGAGCTCGTGAGTAACACAGAGTCAGGAGCAGGGCATTCTTATCCAGAAACATCATAAGCTAATTCCTCTCCAGGTCAGTGCTGCTTCTTTTCCGAGGCTTTCACAGACTTCCTCAGGAAGCAATTATCTTGCTCTCTTTGCTCTTCCAACATTTGTATTGTATTTAGTTCAGTATTTAGGTCTTTCCTATTTGTTTCTCAGTTCACTGAGTTCAAAATGCACTCTGTAGTCAGCAGGTGCTGAATACATGTTTGCTGACGTGCACTGAATGACCCCTGGAGGCACACTGAGGGGGGAGCTGAACCTGGGCTGAGCACACTTTTCATCTGCTCATAGCTACCCTTTCTTCAATGGACGAGTATTCTTCACATTTATCCAGTACACAGCCCTGTATAGATCAACTTAACTTTCTCTGCTTTTGTCAAGAAAGACAGATACACGTGAGCAGATGTGACTTCAGAAGTTTAATGAGCAGGCGCCAATGCGTATTCTAAGCAGGGAGGATTATTCACTCACCACTGACAAGAACTCAGCAGTAATGGGCTAGCTATCATCACTGGCTACCATTTGTAGCTATTAAGATCCTATGTTTTTGTCAGTGGCAAGAAGGGCTACCATTCACTCTGCGGTGCATGTAGTTCAGTACATTAATGGTTGCCTGGTTCGTAGGCAAATGGAAGATGGCAAAGACTTTGCAGTTGAGAACTGAAATGTAGCTCTGTGTTGCAGTTTTTAACAGAAAGCATTTGGTTATTTTTTTCTATCTTTTTACCATGTGCACTTACATGTGAACATTAGACACTGACGGTGCTAACTGATAAAGGAGTTAGCTTGAAAATATTCATACTAAAAACACTAAGCTGAAAATGGAAATACATAAATTGAATCTAAACTGAAAACAGAAATACATAGGACTAAAAGGGAATATGGTCTTTGGTACTGTATGGGGACGGATGGTGCCTGCACCTGTGAGCACAGCTTACAGAACAGAGCTTCCACATCCCCACGTTCTACATCTGAAACTAATGGAACACTGTGAGTCAACTAAATTCAATGAAAAAGGAAGAAAACAGAGGAAATGGAAATATATAGACTGAGCCTTCTTACACCCTTAGCTCTTATAAAGTTAAATAAATATTACACTTTATTAACTTAGATGGTAATTAGGATATGAAGATAATGCCTGGGATTAGTGTTGAAATTTCTATTTTTAAAACATTTCATTACAATGTATTTATGGTCAATAAAATGTTCAGTGATCAAGTGTATGTTTCAATGAGTTTTGAAATATATATATATATATATATTCACCCATGTGGCCATAATACACACCTGAATATTCTCTGATCTCTCTTTCCAGTCAGTCCCATCAGGTCAGAAGCAACACTATTTGATTTCTATCCATACAGATCATCATGTGTATGGTGATGCACATGGTGATGACTTTTACCTACATATGGATTTCCTTCATGGAACAAATGAGGGAATTTTTCCATTTTCCTCCTGTTACTGATTTCTAGTTTCATACCATGGGATCACAAAAGATACTTGTTGGGGTTTCAGTCTTCTTACATTTGTTAAGACTAGCTGTGTGGCCCAACATGTAATCTCTCCTGGAGACTGTTCCATGTGCACTTGAGAAGAACATGTGTTCTGGTGCTGTTGGAAGGAAAATACGTATATGTCCATTAAGTCCATTTGGTGTCTAGTGTTATTCAGGTGTGCTGTTTCCTTATCGACTTTATGTCTGGGCTATCTATCCAGTGTTGAGAGTGGGGTACTGAAATGCCCTACCATTATGGTACTGCTATCAATTTCTCCCTCCAATTCTATCAATATTTGTTTTAAATATTCATGCCCCAAATGTTGAGTGCATGTATATTTACAAGTGTTATATCATCTTGATGAACCGATCCCTTTATCAGTGTATAGTGACATTCTTTGTCTCTGGTGACTGTTTTGACTAAAAGTCTATTTTATCTGGTATAGGTATAGCGACTCCTGGTCTCTATTGCTTAGCATTTTCATGGAATATCTTTTTCCATCTCTTGACTTTCAGCCTATGTGTGTCCTTTAAGCTTAAGTGGGTCTTTTAGATAGCACGTTGTTAGACTGTGTGTTTTTTTTTTTTTTTTTTTAATACAATTCAGCCACCCTGCATCTTTTGACTGGAGATATCAGTCCATTTATGTTTAAAGTAATTATTGATATGTTAATATTTACCACTGCCATTTTACCGTTGGAGTGATATATATTATATACATTTAGTTCTTTTATTCCTTTCTTCCCCTCTTGCTGTCTTCCGTTGTGATTTATTTTTTGTAGTAGCATGATTTAATTTGTTTCTCTTTTATGTACTCAGATTAAGTTTCTTTCCTCTCTTCATGAGGCTTACGTTAATCATCTTCTAACAGTCTATTTTAAGCTGATGACAATTTACCTTCACTCACATACAAAAATTCACTTTTAGTTCTTCTCCCTTACCATTTTTTGCTATTGATGTCATACCTTAAATCTTTTTTATACTATGCATCCATTAACAAATTATTGTAGCTATGGTTATTTTTAATCTTATCGTCTCATAATTTTTATACTAGATATAAAAGTGATTTGCACACCACTGTTAGAGCATTAGGGTATTCTGAGTTGGATATATATTTACCTTTACCATTGAATTTAATACTTTTATACATTTTCATGTTGCTATTGAGTGTCCTTTCATTTCAGCCTGAAGTACTCCCTTTAGTATTTCTTGTAAGGCAGACTAGTGGTGATGAACGCCCTTAGCTTTTATTACTCTGGGCATGTCTTTATCTTGCTTTCATTTCTGAAGGACAGTTCACTAGGCCTAGGATTTTCTTTCAGTATTAAATACCCCATTCATCATAATCTTTAAGGTTTCTGTAAAGAAATCTGCTATTTGCCTTGGAGGTATTTCCCTGTATGCGATGAGTTGCTTTTCTCTTGATGCTTTCAAAACTCGGTCTCTTTGACTCCCAACATTTTGATCACAATGTGTCTTTGAGTAAGCTTCTTTGAATTTATCTTGTTTGCGTCTTTTGAACTTCCTATACCTGGATATCCATCCCTCTCCAAGATTTGGAGTTTTCAGCAATTATTTCTTGAAACCTTCAGCAATTATTTTTTGAAGCTTTATATATAACATTTTAACAATATTTGTTCTTCCAACCTATGAGCATGGAATGTCTTTCCATTTCTTTTTGTTGTCTTCATTTTCTTTCATCAGGTTTTATACTTTTCAGCGTACAGGTCTTTTCCCTCTTGTTTAAGTTTATTCCTCAATATTTTATTATTTTTAGTGCAGTTGTAAATGGGACTGCTTTCTTAATATCATTTTCTGTTGGTTCATTATTAGTGTATGGAAATGCAACAGATTTCTGTACATTGATTTTGTATCCTGTGACTTTACTGAATTCATTTATCAGTTCTAGTAGTTTTTTGATGGAGTCTTTAGGGTTTTTATATATGGTATCATGTCATCTGCAAATAGTGAGTTTTACTTCTTCCTTACCAATGTTAACCAGGACTTTTACCTTGCATTTACTCCTGACTTCTACTCTAGTTCTCTAAACCCAGGTTAGAGCGTAAATTTTGAAAATGTTATTTGTACTCATTTCACAGTTATTTCTTTTAACCTTCCATTTGTATCTTTTTCCATTGTAACTCAGATTTCTTCCTGACACTGTACTGATTTTTGCCATCATCTGCAGTCATAGCAAAGATAAGTGTATATTTATTATATGAAAACATTCCACTGAAAAGTCTGAATCAAATAAAAATATTGGGAGCACTTCTTTCTTGCTTTAGTAATTAGATTGATCAAATAATTTTAATTAATTTATTTTTAAGTATCTAAGTAATTTATGTTTAAGTATCTTAAAGAGCTCAAAAGTATTTTAATTTCTTTGAGATTCAGTTCTCTCACTTTCAATGTAAGGAATTTAAGTTAGGTCAGTGTATGTAAAGTCTGGGTTCTCCAATTAAATTCAGAAATGGAATTTGATTTCAGTCTTTCAAAAAGCCAAACTGATATTGCATTTCTGTTTCCCAACACTTGGTTCAAACAGTAACAAATATATTGATTTTAACTTTTTTGTATTATGGCAAATATCATATATTTTATTAAACATTTACATAGCAATCTATGTAATAAAAATATCTGATTAACAGCTGCAGGTATTGGATAAATATAAATTTTAAAACCTTATAATTTATTTTTACTTTTATACTATTTTGGTAGACATATTATTTTAAAAGCAAAGGGTCAATGGAAAAAAATTAAAAGCTATGTGATACTGAAAAGTTAAAAATAAAATTAGATCTTGTTTGTAGACCTTTCTGGTTATAAATACTATAATGCTATCAGTTCTAAAATGAGTTAACATCACAGTAGGGAATCACAGTTCAAGAAAATTAATAAAATGTTTCTATGATTCTCGAATGAAGCCAAGGATAATCCTGTTTTTCTTCATGTTCATTAAAGCATTGATTTGCTAATCGGAAGTAACATTATAGCAGAGATAGATATTTAGGGGAAAACAAACATGGGTGAAACTAAATTAGTATGTGGTTGAAACTAAAATAATTAGTTATTTATTTTAGTAATATGTTGAAAGACTGATAAAAATGGGAAAATTATGGAGAGACTCTGCATAACAAGTATGGCTCCCAACAAATTCCTGGAGGCAGTCCTATGTCCCCAGGGACCAAATGATTTGCCTCCACCCAAGCCCCTGGCTCAGAATTCCAGAGGTAATTCTGTCAGCCTGGGGAACTAACAAGAGAAGGTCTTTATAGACCATGCCTACTCCAAAAAAGCCTAGAAAAAATATTTGCTCCTTTAAATTCACAGACACCAGTGCAAGACTCTAGGGATCACTGAATTAAGGCAAACGTGACACCACCAAAGGACATTAATAATGGTCCAGTAACTGACGTCATAGAAATGGAGATCTACAATTTGCCTGCGAAAGAATATGAAATAATCATTGTAAAGAAACTTAATGAAAGTCAAGAGAGCACAGACAATCAAAGGGGATCAGGAAAACAATAAATGAACAACATAAGAAATTTCATAAAGAAATAGAAATCATAAAGAAAGAACCAAACAAATCTTGGAGCTGAGGAATACAGTAAAAGAACTGAAAAAATCCAATAGGGAACTTCAGCAAAAAACTTGATCATGCAGAAAGACAAATCTGCAAAATCTAATACAGACTATTTGAAATTAACTACTGAGAGGAACAAAAAGAAAAAATAATATAAGAGTGAAGAAAGACTATGTGAATTATAGGAAACCAAGCAAATGAACATTTGCATCATGAAAAGAGAGAAAGGAACAGAAAGCTTGTATATGTATGTATTAAAATATTTTTGAGCTCTTTAAGATACTTAAACATAAATTACTTAGAAACTTAAAAATAAATTAATTAAAATTATTTGATCAATCTAATTACTAAAGCAAGAAAGAAGTGCTCCCAATATTTTGGTTGGGAGCTCCCAAGTTCCAGACACACACAATGGAATATTATTCAGCCATAAAAAAGAATGAAATCTTGCCACTTGCAACGGTGTGGATGGATCTGTTAACTATAATGCTAAGCAAAACAAGCCAGTCAGAGAAAGACAAATACCTTATGTTTTCACTCATATGTGGAATTTAAGAAACAAAACAAATGAGCAAAGGAAAGAAAATTAGAGAGAGAGAAACCAAGAAACAGACTCTTATCTATAGAGAACGAACTTATTGTTACTAGAGAGGAGGTGGGGGGGATGGGGTAAAGAGGTGATGGGGATTAAAAGTACACTTATCATGATGAAAAGAAAAAAAAAAACAGTAAGTAAAAAGAAAAAGAATTCTGGTTACTGTTGTTGACCTTAAGATGGAACAGAATTGATATTACTCAAATGCTGGTAAAAAAAGAGTCAGTAAAAACGAGAACTTAAAAATATAGGATAGGAATAGTTCCTGATGCACGGTGTGTACGTACAGATGGCCTATGACAGGACGCTAGGATATAAAGCTCCTTACACCTTTGTGGTAACACACTGGCACAACTTCGTGAGTGTGCGCCTTCAGCCCTCCTTCTAGTTCTGCTGTAATTTATCGACAAGTCTATAAAACCTGCTCTATGGTTGTTGTCACCCCATTCTTTGCTTTTGGAACTCAACAGTGAAATGTTGCAATACATTTTTTTTATTATGTTAATCACCATACATTACATCATTAGTTTTTGATGTAGTGTTCCATGATTCATTGTCTGTGCATAACACCCAGTGCTCCATGCAGAACGTGCCCTCTTCAACACCCATCACCAGGCTGACCCTGAAATAATATATGCTAGACATAGAATGCAGTGATAAGACTACTAAAATTAATTGTGTTTAATTGCATGAAGGGATACCATGGGCATTCAAGGCGCAAGTGTATCCTGCGTATCCATGTATACTCCCACATGACTACCAACATCACTAATAGGCTTGCTGGCCTCCTTTCCAAACTACCCTCATTGTCTTTTCCAGTCTCTGAAGACAGTCATGGTTTCATCCCCATAAGTTCAGCCTATGCACTGTTTTCATTTACGTTGCCTTTTTTTTTTTTTTAAACAATGTATCACTGACAGTTTTTCAGATAACCAATTTCTAGCTGGGAAAGATAAAGTTAAGGTTCATATGCCTCAAATCAAAGTGGTTTACAACAAAAGAAGCAAACAAAGCTGATGCTTATAGAATTTGTTTGACCAAGAAAATATTTTTAATGAGGATGTAGACAGGGGTAATGAACAGGTATTTGGGTAGGTACATAATCGCAATGGCTAAGAGTTAGGTCTAGGAATCACACAATTCTGTACTCAAGTCTCTCTTACCACTTACTAACTCTCTGATGTTGAACAAATTACCTATTCTCAGGGACTCAGTTTCTTCTTCTGAGATTACAATGAGAATAATGATTATACTAGCAAAAAATTTCTGATATGCACCAGAATTATAAATATATTTGCAAAACTACTTCAAATTGAAGAAGAATTCCTCCACAAGTTACTTTTAAAAAATTGTTCTGAAGACATTTTCTTTAAGATAAGTAACTAGACATTCAGGTGATTTCAGTAGAATGCAAAATACAAAAGGTAACATAAGGTCAAACTATTTAGAACAAGAATGATTAAAGAGTAAGCCAACTGCATTATAAATGGGTAATTCTGAAGATTTAAAAAATATTTTTTATAGAATTCACTATATGTCACCTTTGGCATTATGAGGAACTATAAATCATATTTATTAAAATTTGTAAATAAAATAATATTTTAAATATATTTAATGGGTGTCTAAATAATGGGAATGTACTACACTTACCATTTAAGTTTATATTTTGATAGATATTGTAAATAGCAAGCCATTAAATGATATTTCTATAATGTTCTAACATTTTTAATAAAGAAAGTCCAGAATTAAGTATAATAAATTTTATACTAGTAATATTTACAGCGATATGAGCAATCAGGAAATTTACAGAATCAAATGATTTTCATTTTTATCATATTCTTAGCTTGAAGGAAAAATATGGCTAAATCTCCTTCACCTGACTGAATCCCACTACAGTCAGAGGAGGCTAGAAATCACTTTGTTCTATACCAGGAAAGTCCCCTTAACTTTATGCAACGTTATGAGAAAAATAATACCAGCAACCAAGGGGAAAAAAAGAGTACAAATTTTACCATTTTGACATTTACCATATTCACATTGAATCCCACACAGAAAGCTGTAACACCAAATATATTGACATTTTTTTCAAAACTAAAACTCATGTATTTACTCTTCCTAAGGTAATATTGAAGCAAAATATGATCTAAGGGAGGGAATGCTTGCGAGCTCCAAAATCTAAAAGACCTAAGGAATACGACCCCCAAATTAATTTTTAATGATAAAAGGTTTCAAGCATTTCTTTGAAAAACAGGAAATACATACTAAACACAGAATTTATCCTACAGATGTAGCTTCACAAATACAAAAGTGACATATGAACAAGTCTAGTTTTGGCAGGATTTCTGTTATCAAAAAATAAAGGCTTGAAAACAACAAGTTATAATATATTTACAATTCAAACAAAGACAGATAACTCATGCAATAGAGATTTTATAACAGGCTTGTTAATACTTCATTTAGTTTCTAGAATATATATTATTTATTAGTTATATTACTCTATTTTTTTATGCATACACACACATACATATACAGAGAGAGAGAGAAGCTCATTTTAAAAATTAGCTCATGTGTCTGTGGGGGCTAGGAAGTCTGCAATCTGTAGGACAAACTGACAGTCTGGAAATGCAGGTGAGTTGATATTATGGTCCTGGGTCCCAAGGCTGGAAACTGGGAGTGTTTCAATGTTGTAGTGCTGAGGTAAGATTCCTTCTCACCTGCCCCTTCTCCCCGCCCAGGAAACTTCAGTCTTTGTTTTTAAGAACTTGAACAAAAGGCTCCCCTACATTATGGAGGGACATCTCCTTTACTTAAAGTCAACTGATTGTAAATGTTAGTCACATCCAAAAAATACCTTCACAGCACTATCTAGACTAGCCTTTGACCAAACAACTGGGAACAAGAGCCTAGCTAAGTTGCCATACAAATTCAATCATCACAGAAGAAAGAATACAATCTTTACCTATCACTATATAGAAACTGCAAAATATATCACAAGTAATTAGATTAATAAGATAATTTAGCAAGGTCATTGAATTATTTAAAAAAATTGATTTCGTTTCTATCCCTAAGAGATGGAAATCATTAATTTAGCAAGAGATTTAAACCTACCTCTTTCAGTTCTCAATAGATAAGGTTGACATAAAATCAGCAAAATTATAGAAACTGAAATATTAACAAGCCTAATATAAAATCTGCATTATATCTGTATTATATAAATTGTATTTCTTTGTATGAATTATAAATACAGCACAACTTATATTGTTCTCAATCTTTTATCTAAACTTGTTCCTTTGCCACTTTTGTATTTATAAATTATATCTGTGAAATAAATCCCTAAAAGAAAGACCATTGTACCAAAGGGTAAATGCATTCTTTATCTTCATTAATATTAATGGCTTTCTTCACATATGGGATGCACAATTTTTCACTCCCTTCAAAGATGTACGAGGGTGCTTACCTCTTCATACCCTCGTTAACAGTGTATGTTATCGAATTTTGGATTTTTATTAATCTGATAATTGGAAAATACAGACTCACAGTGGTTCTAATTAGAATTTCTGTCATACTGAATATGAGCACATTTTCACATATTTAAGGAACATCTTCTCTGTGAAATATGTGTTCATGTCTATTGCCTATTTGTCTATATTTTGTTCCTTTACTTTTTTATATCTCAAAAATATCCATACACATAAAGGACATGAGACCCTTGTGTAAAATATGATGCATATATTTTCCCATTTTGTCACACATTTTTGTCTTTGTGTATGGTGTTTCTGTCAATCCTAGCATTTTCATCTTTTTTTGTATATTGTAAGCCGTACAGGTTTTTTAGAACCTCATCTAGGTCTTGATTTATACTTGAACTTTGCCACATTGACATTATTAAAAACAAAAACAAAAACAACAAAAACAGCCCATATTAGCTTACAGTTTTAATTTTTGCTTTTAAATCTTTGAGGTAATTGGAGTGTAAATGTTGATTCGACCTTATTTGGGGGGTTGGGGGAGACAACTCTTCCTTACAAAAGAATTCTAAATAAAACTGTTGAGACAACTCCTGCCCCTTTTAATGTGAGCTGGTCTCAGCGGCTTGCTTCCAAATTTACTGAGTATAGAAAGTAAAAACATGTAAACTGTACAGTGAGAAATCTGGTAAATGTTACATATTATTCCCAACATGATGTTCTCACCTCTGGAGTATTCCTCCCCCAAACCCAAAGCTCCAATTTAATCATGAGCAAGACAGCAGACAGACCTGAAGAGGTGAATCCTATATCCCTGACCTGCATATCTCAACACTGTTAGAAAAGATAGATGAATAAGGAAAGACCCAGTCTTTCACAAAGCAGAGAAGACCGCGGAGGTATGACCAAATGCAGCATGGGACCTACTGGGATCCTGGATAGAACAGAACAGCATTGGGACCCTGGGGAAATTTGAATCCAGCCTGGAGTTCAATGTAAACCTACTGGATTTAACAAATGCACCTTGGCAATGCAGACAATTGGGGTGAGAGGCAGCCAGAAACTCACACTCTTTTTGCCATATTTTTGTGAATCTAAACTTATTCTAAAATAGTTTTTTTGGGGGGCGCCTGGGTGCCTCAGTTGGTTAAGCATCTGCCTTCAGCTCAGGCTTAGGTCATGATTCTGGGGTCCTGGGATGGAGCCCTGTGTTGTCCAGCTCCCTGCTCAGTCGGGAGTCGGGAGTCTGCTTCTCCCTCTCTCTCTGCCCCTCCTCCAGCTCGTGCACTCACTGGCAGCTCTCTCTATCTCTCAAATGAATAAATAAAAAATCTTAAAACAAATAAAATAGTTTTTTTAAGTCTATTTTTACCCTCCTATCTCCCTTGGTTGAGAAATTTCTTGCACCGCATTCTGAAGTACTCTATTTATTTGAATCTATTTCAGTAGGTTTGGATCTATGGGGTGTCTTTGCTCTGTCCGCATCTGCATAGAATTGAACCAAACCGTCAATTCCTGAGACTCTGCGGTATGTTTTCATATGTTAGAAATTAGGATTCTGGTTCTGCTCTTCCTCTTCCTTGTGTGCTTCCTTGTTTATCCATATGACTGTTAGAATCCACTTGCCAAGTTCCACAAAATAAAACTATTAATATTTTTATTAGTCCCAGAATACATTTATAAACATAAGTAGGGAGAACTGATAACATTAAAATATTGAGAATATCTATTCAAGGTATATTTTTTTGCATGTGTACAGGCCTAATTTTAGGTCCCAATTATATTTAAGACATTTTTTATATCAGCTTTTTGCATATCTTGTTAAGTTTATTTCTGTGTATTTTAATTTTCTCACTTAGATATTTTTCTTCCATTATATACTGCAACCTGTCATTATTGCTAAATATCTGTATACTAACATTCTCTTCTCTATCTTTTTGTGTTCTCTTGTTGTTTATAGTAGATAGACGGTGAATTTTTTTTTATAGAATATAATCCTATAATTAAAAAATAGTAATGGGGCACCTGGGTGGTGCGGTCGGTTAAGCGTCCAACTCTTGATTTCGGCTCAGGTCAGGGTCGTGGGATCAAGCCCTGCATGGAGCTGGTCACAATGGGCGTGGAGCCTGCTTAAGATTCTCCCTCTCCCTCTCCCTCTGCCTCTGCCTCTGCCTTCCCTCCACCCCTGTTTTCTCACTCTTAAAAAAAAAAAAAAAAAAAGTAGAAATACTTTTACCTATTCCCTTCTCAACTTCTGTTTTATCCTTCTTGGTTAATATGTTTGTTAATACTTCCATTAGAGTTCAAAATATTAACGGTAATGGGGATGCTCCTATTTTCCGGCTTTAGTCATTATAAATCCACATTTTGCCTTTCAGTAGGGTAATCTTTGCTGTGATGTGTATGTGTGTGTTCAAGATATTTTTATTGCTACCTATTTTACTGACTGTGGGTTTTTTTAGTGTTTCTTTCTTTCTTTCTTTCTTTCTTTCTTTCTTTCTTTCTTTCTTTCTTTCTTTCTTTCTTTCTTTCTTTCTTTCTTTCTTTTTTTAATTAAGAACAACATAACTTGAAGATGTCCAAATGCCTTTTTAACCCCTGTGGAGGTGGTAATCCCCTCGTGTTTTTCCTTAGGTCTGTGACTAAGATTGCATTAGATGTCTTTAGTGCAGCATGGAAAAACCCCTTGGCCTCTCGGTATGCTCTTGACCCTGCCACCAGGACCGATGGCAGGCATGCTTCACTGAGGTTTGCACAAATGGAAGCTGACAGAGGCTGCTGGGGGCTTGGGCAGTGAGCCCTAACTTCCCCCAACTGGGGCGCACACAGGAACAGATCTGTACTTACGCGTGCTCAGCGTAGAAATGCAGGGGACTTGGGACCAGTGGGTTACCCCTTTGATTAATGGAGCATGAGGACTGATGATAAATGCTCCCCATTTTCTTGCTTTAAACAGACAAGGCACAAAAGACATATTTCATGACATTCCTGAGAAGGTCTTTAGGGTCAAGAAATCAGTGGCCATAGGCAATGACCAAATAAATAGCATATGCTCCCCCCCCCTCCATTTATCTTCCATCCTTCAGTTCTCACTTCTGCTCCCTGGGGTCACATTCCCATACTAAATGATTCATTTTGCAGGAAACCAGAATAAGATAATAATAAATCATTCACATGCATTTTCTAATACTCATATATTAGTATATATCTATAAACTTGAAAAAAGTAATAGAAGTTAGAAATACAAGGGTTTGTCAATTTTAAGTGGATATAATAAATGGGCAATAGGATATAAATACATAAATAGAACTCTGGGGTGGAGACGAATATTTGAGAAATGTTAGCAAGAAAATGAATAAGAGTAAATGGAAAATGGTATAGAACTACAAGGCAGAAGCCCAAGTCTTTGGAGTAAAGATATTTAAAGGATAGGCTAAGATAAGAGAATCTGAGGAAACACACAGCTTTTCTGCTGCAGGGACAGAATTCCAGAAGGCGCCTCCTCCTCTGTAATACTAGCTGTTGATTGACAGTCTGGGTTGAGGCTGGTCCCCTGCCGATGACCCAGCTACAAGACAGTCTGGTGAGCACATTTCTGTAACAGGAGGCAGGTTCTCCTTCTCCAAAGAGTCCGAAGTTGAAGAATTTCCAAACAAAGAAAAGAGATTCATATGCTTTGGCACCTACTGAAATAATCCTATGTTTTACTTTCTTCGGGGTCCATGTGTTGTTATTGGGGTTATGTTAACCCTGTAAAATAAGTCGGAAAATTTCATATTCTCAGAGCGGTTATAGCGCATAGGGATTTTCTGGTCTCTGTAAGTTTGGTGGGATTCACTTTTAAACTACCTGGACCTGCTGCCATTTGGGGGACACAGCTCTCTGAACACCTTTGTAATTCCTATTATAATTATTGGTCTGTTGAGGTTCCTATTTCTTGAGTCAATTCTGGTTATTGATATTCTCTAATAAAACCATATACTTAGAGAAAAAATCTGAGGGAATAGATAGTAGAAAAGTCATGAGGAAGGAAACAATAGTTTCACAGGCTGCAGGTAAATTTTAAAAGTTAAGCATGGAAAATATTTCCATTAATTTAACTATTAAATTTTTTTTTTTAATATTAAGGAAAGCAATTCCATTAGCGAAACAAAAAATTGATTAGGGAAGACAACAGATGGTAACATGAGGGCTGTATTTAGTACTGGTTACCTCTGGAAATACTCTGAATAAAAACAGAAGTGGAGAACCAAGCTGGTCATTTTCTCTCTCAGTCTTTTTCTTTTCCTAGCTACAGATTTCAAGTCCTTTGAGATTCTTTTGATTTACTATGCGTTTTCTCAGAATGCAGTAATGTAGTATAGAAAGCCAGCTTCACCATCATTTTGTTCAAGTGCAGGAAAATGTGTGCATGTATTTAATACATATATATAAATATCTCTATATCTATATACACTATATATTGCATTTTTACAAAACATTCTAGAACTCTTACTCTGTATGCCTAAATAATTTTTCTCTACAGCATATCCAAATTGCTGAAAGCCTAATTCTGGTCCCATAAGCCTCATATTCATAAACACAGGTGATTCATCTCTATATCCATTGTCAAGTACTGCTTCTTACAAACATGTCCTCCAGAATGAATGAGTGCATAAAGATAAGGCAATAAAGGAGGAGTTCTATAAGTGGAATTTACTGTTAGATCTATATGGAACAGACAATACCTGAGGAAATAAATGAATAGTTAAAAACTGGTAACTGTCACTCAAAAATGGCTTTCCATAGTTCTCCTGGCACTATAGCTAATGAATATTTATTAACAACAAAGCAAAACAAAACCAAAACCAAAAAAATAAAAAACAAAAAGGTGACCCCAAATAAAAAGTAAAAAATAACTTCTCACAAAACTTTAGTGCCTATGAGGTGAGTGATCAGAGCAGGTATGATAGGAGGATTCCCCACTTCTCAGCTTAACAGTTGGAGGATCTCAGAAAATACCCCAGATTAAAAATAAAAAGAGTTCAATAGATATAAAGAACTTCCTTGGTCGTCATCAATGTCCACAATATCCTTCGGTGTTTCTAGAACCTCATCTGGTGAAGCTAAATGTAAACAGCCATGTTTCCAACCATACTCCTCAAAGGAAAAACAAGCCTTAAATAAAAAGTGGATAAAATTAGACATAAAGCAAAACCTACTTGGAAATAATCATTGCTGGAAGGACAAGAAGAAGAAACATTTAAAGAGGAAGAGGTTCAGAGAACTTCAAGCTAAGTAAGGTCAAAGGATGTGTAAGTGAGAGAGAGCACATATTCTCAAGGTAATCTTCGCTCCAACAAGGTAGTAGGTGTAAGGGACATTTATCCTAAGTTTAAAGTGTGGGTGTAGCCAAGGAGTATTAAGAGGTAGGGAAGTGTTCTAATGAGCAACTAACTGCTAGAAATTAGTTCATCTCAAACACATAGACATACAGATGGCCAACAGACATATGAATATATGTTCAACATCACTCATCATCAGGGAACTTCAAATCAAAACCAAAATGAGATATTACCTCACTCCTGTCAAAATGGCTAAAATTAACAACACAGGAAACAGCAGGTGTTGGCGAGGATGCAGAGAAAAGGGAACCCTCTTACACTGTTGATAGGAATACAACTGGTACAGTCACTCTGGAAAACAGTATGGAGGTTCCTCAAAGAGTGAAAAAAAAGAACTATCTTATGATCCAGCAATTGTACTATTAGGTATTTACCCAAAGGATACAAAAATACAGATTTAAAAGGAATACATGCACCCCAAAATTTATAGCAACATTATCAACAACAGCCAAATTATGGAAAGAGCCCAAATGTCCATTGACTGATGAAGGGATAAAGAAGAAGTGGCATATATATAATATTCCATATATATAATATTCCATATATATGGAATTCCATATATATGTGGAATATTACTCAGCCATAAAAAAGAATGAAATCAAACACATAGAAAGAAAATCAGAGTGTACCTCCTCTGGAAGCACATTCTCTCTCTCTCCCCAACCAATTACCAGAGTTAAACTATAGTAAATAGAGTAAACATTCAAAGCCATGCAAAACCATAGAATACTTGGGGACCTCCAACACTACAAAAAATTTCTTAAAGACATATTAAATCTTTAAGCTGAAAAAAAAATCTCTTGAAATATATGTAGTTACACAATATAATCTCAATAAATTCCACATATTTGAAATCATACTACAAATGTTTCCTGGCCACCATGGAGTTAAACTAAAATTCATAAATTGAATTCAATTTGATCTATAAATTAAATACAATCCCAATCATAATATCAGCAGGCTTTTTGCAGAAATTAGCGTGATGATTCTTAAAATTACACAGAAATTCAAGAACCTAGGATAGCCAAAAACAGAGGAAAACGTCAATCTAACCTCAAGCCTTACTATAAAGCTATAACATCAAGACAATGTGGCAATTACACTTCTGGGTATATATCCAAAGGCACTGAAACCAGGATCTCAAGGAGATATCAACATTCCCATGTTCACTGCAGCATTATTCACAATAGCCAAGATAAGGAAGCAATGTAAGTATCCATCCACAGAAGAATGGATAAAGAAAGTGTGGGGTATATATAAAAGGAAGTATTATTCAGCCTTACCAAAGAAGGAATCCTGACAATTGCAACATGAATGAACCTGGAAAACGTTGTGCTCAGTGAAATAAGCCAGACACCAAAAGACAAATACAACATGATGCCATTTATATGAGGAATCTAAAACAGTCACACTTAGAAACGGAGAGTGGAATGGTGGTTGCCAGGGGCTAGAAGAGGAAATAGGCATTAGTTAAGGGGTAGGAAGTTTCAGTTAGACAAGATGAGTAAATCCTGGAGATCCACTACAAAGCATCATGCCACTGTTAACAACACTGTATTAAACTTAAAACTTTGCTGATAGGGTAGACTTTATGTTAAATACTATCAAAAATCACAATAACAGTAGTAATAATACAGGCAGGTGTCAACTTTGGTGATTATGGATATATTTATGGCCTCGGTTGTGGTGATGGGTTTTACAGGTATATACGTATTCCTGACTCATCAAACTGTATACATTAAATATGCCTGGCTTGGGATGCCTGGGTAGCTCAGTCGTTAAGCGTCTGCCTTCGGCTCAGGTCATGATCCCAGAGTCTTGGATAGAGCCCCGCATTGGGCTCCCTGCTCTGCGGGAAGCCTGCTTCTCCCTCTCCCACTCCCCTTGCTTGTGTTTCCTCTCTCGCTGTGTGTCTCTCTGTCAAATAAATAAATAAAATCTTAAAAAATAATAATAATAAATAAATAAATAAATAAATAAATAAATAAATAAATATGCCTGGCTTTTTGTATGTCGATCATGCCTCAATAAAATGGTTTAAAAAAAGATAATATGGTACAAGCATGAATTTTTAAGTACAGATCAATGGAAAATAAGAGAGTCCAGAAATAGACCCACACATACATGTTCATTTGCTTTTTACCAAAAGCACCAAAGCAGTTCAATAGTCAAAGGGAAGTCTTTTTGATGAGCGGTGATGGATAAACTTTAAATAGTAATGGGAAGAATAAATCTTACTATGGGTAAACAAATTGTGGTCTATCCATAAAACAGAATATTATGTAGCCATAAAAATGACTGAGCGCTGACACAGGCTGCAACCGGGAGAAACCTCAGAGTAATGCTAAGTGGAAGAAGTCACGCACTAAAGGTCACATATTCTATGGCTGCATCTATATGAGACATCCAGAGCAGGCCAATCCATAGAGACAGATTGGTGGCTGCCAGTTGCTGGGGGAAGAATAGTAGAAAGCAGCTGAATAATGGATAGGGGTGTCCTTTTGGGGTGATGAAAAATGGCTGGACGCTAAACAGACTTGGTGCTTATAAACCATTGTCAATGTACTTTTGCATTAGGAGAATTTCACTTCAGCTAAGAAAATAAATCTTTGCTACTTCTTTACATCCACACAGAAATTAATATAATATAGACCTCATTGTAAATCTAAACTTAAAAAGGCAGCAGAAGAAAATTTAGGAGAATATCTTCATGACTGGAGGATGAACAAACTTTCTTAAGAGAGGTCACAGAAATCAGAAATAGTAAAAGAAAAAAAATTAATGAGACTTTAACAAAATTAAAACTTTGCTCACTAAGTCACAAAGCATGGTTTTGTAAGGAAAACATGATTGTGTAAGGAAAAAAGGGGGGGGGCAAACCAAGAAAGAGACTCTTCACTACAGAGAACACACTGATGGTCCCCAGAGGGGAAGGGGGTGGGGGTTGGGTTAAATAGGTGATGGGGATGAAGGCGTGCACCTGTCCTGATGAACACCGGGTGATGTCTGGAAGTGTTGAATCACTGTATCGTACACCTGAAACTAATATTACACTGTATGTCAACTAACTGGAATTTGAATAAAAACTTTAAAAACAATAAAAAATAAATTTATGTGTAGAAGTATATTTTAAAAATGATTGTGCAAGCCTCAGACTTGAAGAAAAGATTCACAGATCAAGTCTCTGACAAAAAATAGGTATCCAGAATATATAAAGAGCTCGAAGTGTGATGTTCAAAAAAGACAACCCAATTAAAAAATTAGAAAGGAGTTATTCAAATGAGCAATAAACACGTGAAAAGGTGCACATTACCACTCAACATAAAAATGGAAATTAAAACCATTGAAGTATCACTACAGAGTATCATTACTGAACACCGAGTGTTGTTGAAGATTTCAAGGGGGCAGGTAAAATGGTACAACTACTTCAGAAAAAGATCTGGCAGTTTCTTATCCACACAGATGTGCTCTGGAAACCAGCAATTCTAATCCTAGGGACTTACCTAAGAGAAATGAAAACGTGTTCAGAAAAAAACAAGAACAACCCTGATGTCCACCAATATGAGAATCAATGGACACACTGGAATATTCGTGCAATGAACACTACTCAGGACAACAACAAAACCAGCACAACCTCCTGATACATGCAACATCATGGATAAATCTCAGAAACATCATGCTTTGTGCAAAGAGCCTTGCACAACAGTATCATTTCATTTATCTGATGTTGTAGAGCTGTAAAACTAATCTGTGGCAGATAAATAAATCAAAGAGTAGCTCCCTTTGGAGAGTGAGAACAGATATTTACCTGCAAGAGCCACAAGGAACTTTCCTAAAGTGACGGTAGTCTTCTATAGGTTAGTAGATGCTTAGATTACACACGCGTTTGTGCTTGCTAACATTTAACTACGTGCATTTGTTTGTATAAACATTTTCCACAGAAGAGATGGAACTCTAGTTAATGATGTGTATGCTGAAAAACATAAAGTGGACTGTCCTGATATTTGTTATTTAGGTAGAAATGATTAAAAAGCTGGTAACTGCTGGGTAGCTGGTAGGATAGACAGCTATAGATAGACGCTGCATAAAACGAGCCTCATACACTGTTCCTGGTAGAAACTAAGTGGCTGGTGACTTCATTCAAGCATTTAAGGAAGAAATAATGGCGATTTTATGGCCATGCTTCCAGATATCATAAAAGAGGAATGATGATCTGAGGAGAGTATAAACTTGACACCTGAACTTCACAAGGATTAAAAATATATATGCACCAATCTCTCCCACGAATATAGATGCAAAATTCCTGAACACAATATCAGCATATCAAATACAGCAATATAAAGGAGGAGAACACATCACATATCCAAATCCAAATAACCAAATCCAAAAGAAACAGAAGTTGATTACACAGATAATAAATATTAATGAGATATTTTAAAAATTAATACATAGCTTTGATGAAGGTGTGGTTTGTCTTCCTCTTTGTTTTTATCTAATTTTATTTTTCCTTCCCTTCCTCTATGTTTACCTGTTTTGTTTCTTCAATTCCACATGAGTGAAATCATATGATATTTGTCCTTCTCTGACTGACTGATTTCGCTTGAAACCTTCATACACAAGTATTGGGATTTTAATGGATACAATTTTTTTATAAAGAGTGATTTGGGAATATTTACCCAAGGCGGCTTTAAAATGTGCATATATATTAACCTTATATATCTAATGCTTATCATTTATCATGAAAGAACTATATAGTTTTTACAAATAAAACAGAACTTCTTAAATTGCCTTTGTATATTGAATGTCAATGGAATATCAAACACTATGAACACATTTTATAAGTTTTAACTCACAATTATGAGAATAATTATGTATTATCTCCCAGTAATTTTTAGGATTAAGTAGATTTCCTGGCACTAATCAAAAATAAAGCTATGAACTCAAAGAATTCATATATCTATATGTTTCATAGAATAGATACATATTTTTTAATAAAAACAAACCTTTAAAAGATGATAGTTATGGCTGGGTGATAGACGCTGGGGAGGTGCTATGGTGAGCGCTGTGAATTGTGTAAGACTGTTGAATCACAGACCTGTACCTCTGAAACAAATAATACATTATATGTTAAAAAAAAAAAAAAAAAAAGAAGAAGAAGAAGAAGAAGATAGCAGGAAGGGAAAAATGAAGGGGGGGA
>NW_022589718.1:35450877-35466433 GCF_004348235.1 Phoca vitulina | reverse complement strand
GAGGGCACATCTACATGGAGCACTGGGTGTTATACGAAAACAATGAATCATGGAACACTACATCAAAAACTAATGAGGTACTGTATGGTGACTAACATAACAAAAGAAAAAAAGAAAAAAGAAAAATCATTCTAGCAATCTTAATAACTCTAAAGACTAGATAGGAGAAATATAATTAAAAACAAAATTTCCTTCCACCTCAGAAATATTCTCCACAAAGGCAGAAAAGAAGGAAAACAACTGTATTATTAATTAGCATTAAACCAGAATGTGATGCATCACAGATAACTTGCTGAGAGCCCTTTTTCTTCAAAAAGAAATCGCACTCTTTGACAGAACCGAGCAGACACAACCCCTTCCACGCAGGTTCTCAAGAGGAACACTAACTAGTCCTCAAACAGGAGCATTCAACACCACCACTTGTCACACAGAGTTCATCCTAAATCACCTGTTAATTCAGGTCACCATCTGTGTTAGCTAATTGGTTTTATCCAAAGGAAAATTACACTTCTCACATCTTCACCACGAGAGGCAGTTTTGCAACTTGGAGCAAGGTGCCCACTAAAGTTGGCTCTTACACTTCCATGGAAGCTGGGAGATGGGGGTTTTGTTTCCTTCTCTGCATTTCAAGGGGCAGTCCCCCATGTCCTTGAGAAGGACATTCATGGACAGTATAACTGGCAAGAGGCCTGTATAAAGACTTACATCTCAAAGAGGTAGTGAAAGAATTCACAGTTACAAGTTTTCTAAAGAAAATGCTGTAAGAAAAAGTAAAGGTGCAGTCTCTCTCTCTTTGCACCAAAGAAATCAATATATATTTTTCTCTTTTTTAATTTGTATTTACTCTTGCTGGTTATCAGCATGCTGTGGACTTTTTTTTCTCTCAGAAGATATTAAGGGGGGCCTGAAAAAGTATAGACTCATATTAGTAATCTTCCCAAATGATTTCTTCTTGGCAAGTTATTTTTCCACATCAATGCTAGCTAACCTTACATCATCTCAATTAAATGAAATTGAAAAAAGGGAAACCAGAGATTCAATAGATCTTTAACATCTGTGGTCCCCCAAAGGCTTGAAAACAGTTTCTCTCATGTATTTCTAATTTAAAAAATTCTATTTAGTATTTCCCATTTTAGCCACCTGTACTTCTCAGAAAAGCAAGGAACTACTTTAGAAATATTGCTTATCTAATACTGAGCATGAAATGTGAAGCTGACAAATCTTTAATTCACTCAAGAATAGGAAAAAGGAGTCAGATTCAAGTTAGCTTGAGAGTGAATGATAGTCACCATAGAAGAAATATCAGTAAAGGTGGTCTCTCCAAAGCAAAAGATCCAAATTAAGCATTTACTTAGAAAATTCTTTACTTCATATTATAGATGGGTAGAACTCATTACACATGTGTGACCAAAATAGACTCAAGCTTTATAAAAGTCTCAAATTCTGCTTTAATTTAATTATTTTAATAGATAAATTCCTAGGTTTGTTCTGCTGTCAAGAAATTAAATATATGTGTTACAACATTCTCCACAACACATATTGTGATGACAACTACTATTTATTATTTTCTAGTCCTAAACTTTTATGGACATTTCATGGTTTCAGCTTCACCATCAACATGCACAGTGGATACTACTATCCTGATTTTATAGATGAGCAAAGAGAAAAACACAGAGAGTAAACAGAAACCAGTACATACAACTCTCATTACAAATGTGGAAAAAATACACATACATACATGCATGGTTATTCCTCACAACACTGTCTGTAGTAGCAGAAGATGAGAAATCAAAATGTTTGTCAATAGAGGACAACCATACCAAGAGATTTTATGCTCTTACAGAAAGAAATGAGGATAGTATATATAATGAAATGGAATGATCTCCAAGAATTACTCATTGCAAACAGCAAGACCCAGAAGAGTGTTATAGTATGATACCCTTTTTTAAGTAGGGGAATATTATATACACAAAATTTATAATATGTATAATTATATTATATATAACAGAATTATATATTATACTGCACATTTATATAAGTATATTCATAATTATGTAATAATATTAATTAATTTAATTATATTTATTGATCCTACTTAATAAAATTTACTAAAATAATTAACAATTATTCGTATGTTCATTTGTATATATGAATATATAAAATTTATATAAATATATTTGTATGTATGAATTTATTAGTACATGTATTAGATGTCTCTCAAAGAATGCACCAAAAAGTGATTAACGTTAATAATCTGTAAGAAAATAATTTGGTGGAAGGCAGCTGACAGTGGTATGAAGACTTTTCGTTCAATATCCAATTATATTTCTGAAATATCGAGCCATGTGAATGTATCACTAATTTAAAAAGTAACCAAATTTAAAAATAAATGAGACACGCAATATACATAATGAAAATAAAGAGGAAAATTACCCAAGTTTTTCACTCGTAAGCCTGTGCGCTTTACATGGCATCTTATATATTCAACATTTCAGAAATAAGTCCATGGGTATTACGAATAATCATATAATCTAAATTAATACATTCTTTCAAGTTACAATCATTCCCATCCCCATCAGTCTAATTACCAAGTCCTAAATATTATCAGGGTTTGATGTTCCAGGAATACCTGGAATGCCTATTGTTTTTTGGGCATATTGCTGAAAGCACAAAGATAATCATTCTATCTTATACTAGCAAATGTATAATTAGCATGAATTCATCAGGAAAAATTCCCTTCTCTGAAAAAAAAAATCTCCCTCTCTGAGTCCAAACTATTAACATCAATGCCTCTTATTCAGGGGTAGTTCAGAACTATATTAGAAAGATATCATATTTAAATGCATGTTGCTCCCAAAAGACACACATTCTTTGTTTTTATTTGCACCTAAAAAATGAAGTGAAATCACAGTCAAGTTTTTCTTAGCTGGGAACATTTTATTTTGCCTGGAGTCAATTTGGGTGATGGCTAAATTGGCCACTAACAAACTGTCCATCAGACACCGCCTGGCAGTTAGTGTTGATGTATAGAAGTTTATGATTCTACATACTCAGTGGAAACCATCAGCTCATGATCCTGCATCAGAATCAGGTAACTTGGATAAACTCGCTCCTACCCACAGTCCAGGGATGCTGCCAGATGGATTCTACAGGTGTTAACAATTAATTATAGATGCACTGCAGAAATACAGATTATAAAAAAAAAAAATAGTGTTTTTATATACATCAGGTTGACCTAACACGTAGTGATGACAATTTCTGTTTAACTCCTCATTGTTAAAAAAGAAATAGAAAAGAAATTTTTTTCTTATTTTGAGAGAGGCTTTTAAACAGCGTACTCTCATTGGTTAGTCTATGTGTGTGTGCATGTACTCTAGAAAGAAAGAATCTGTGATCATCCGTGATGTTTTATATAAGGAACATCATGTATAAAGGGAAACAAGATGGTGATATAAGAGAAAACACCAGAAGTTAGAGATGCGAGGGGTCTACTTTTTTGGCTTTGCTATTCACTAGCTAGGTGTCCTTTCAAAAACGAAAACGTTATGATATTTTGAAATATTTCAAGATTGAATTTTCAATCAGGAACCACTAGGTCTTCTCCACCACGTCTCTCAATAGCATGCTCTGACTCAGCTGTTCCTTACAGGAAAATCCTGAACTTAACCTTCACACACTCTGAAGAGAAATTGAAAGCCAGAGTTTGTTAAGAGGGACATGATTTTCTGGATTCCAAACGTTTTCCTTTTCTTTCTTTCTTTTTTTTTTTTTAATTAACATATATTATTTGTTTCAAGGGTACAGATCTGTGATTCATCAGTCTTACACAATTCACAGTGCTCACCATAGCACATACCCTCCCCAATGTCCATCACCCAGCCACCCCATCCCCCCCATCCCCTACTACTCCAGCAACTCTCAGTTTGTTTCCTGAGATTAAGTGTCTCTTATGGTTTGTTTCCCTCTCTGGTTTCATCTTCTTTCATTTTTCCCTCCCTTCCCCTATGATCCTCTGTCTTGTTTCTCAAATTCCTCATGTCAGTGAGATCATATGATACTTGTCTTTCTCTGATTGACTAATTTCTGTTAGCATAATACCCTCTAGTTCTATCCACATCATTGCAAATGGCAAGATTTCATTTTTGATGGCTGCATAATATTCCAGTGTGTGTGTGTGTGTGTGTGTGTGTGTGTGTGTGTGTGTACATACCACATCTTCGTTATCCATTCATCTGTTGATGGACATCTAGGCTCTTTCCACAGTTTGGCTATTGTGGACATTGCTGTTATAAATGTTGGGGTGCATGTGCCCCTTCGGATCACTACATTTGTATCTTTGGGGTAAATACCCAGTAGTGCAATTGCTGGGTCATAGGGTAGCTCTATTTTCAACTTTTTGAGGAACCTCCATACTGTTTTCCAGAGTGGCTGCACCAGCTTGCTTTCCCACCAACAGTGTAGGAGGGTTCCCCTTTCTCCGCATCCCTGCCAACATCTGTCATTTCCTGACTTGTTAATTTTAGCCGTTCTGACTGGTGTGAGGTGGTATCTCATTGAGGTTTTGATTTGGATTTCCCTGATGCTGAGTGATGTTGAATACTTTTTCATGTGTCCGTTAGCCATTTGGATGTCTTCTTTGCAGAAATGTCTGTTCATGTCTTCTGCCCATTTCTTGATTGGATTCTTTGTTCTTTCAGTGTTGAGTTTGGTAAGTTCTTTATAGATTTTGGATACTAGTCCTTTATCTGATAGGTCATTTGCAAATATCTTCTCCCATTCTGTCGGTTGTCTTTTGGTTTTGTTGACTGTTTCCTTTGCTTTGCAAAAGCTTTTTATCTTGAAGTCCCAGTAGTTCATTTTTGCCCTTGTTTCCAAACATTTTTCTTTACATATCTTGTGAAAGCCTCAGAGATCTGAGGGTAGTTTTTAAAGACATGAGTGTACCAGAAAGACAAAGGAAGGTGACCTGTCCTTGAGCAGAGAGGCAGAGGCGGGGAAGGGTAGGCAAGGCAGTAGGAACTCCACCAGAAACCGCAGGCATGCTGAGGGAGAATCCCAGAATGTTCAGACTCAGACTCCTCCAGCACACACTATGGGATGTGAGAGGAGTGAAGAAGCATCGACACTGCAAGGAAGCTGAGAAGACTCAAGAGACTCCCCCACCATGCTTAGGAGCATTCACAAGTGTGCCTGTATTCCATCGACCCGCATTACCTGCACTCAGACGTCCACTTGTTTACACAGACCAGGAAAGGTAGACTACATTGCAAGAGTGAGCATTTGTCAGAAGAAACTGAGTTAATCTGATACACAGCATTTTAAGCAACAACACAAAAATCTATTAGAGGAAGATGGCATCAGTTTTAAAATATGTAGAGTCACATCTCCTTTTTGCATGTTGAAACTGTAAGTGCAAACCATGTAACTCATGTCACAGTGTTGCACTGAGACTTTGTTTCCTGCAAAATCACAATATTAAATATTTGCTCCGCTGTCCTTAGGAGAAATGGTTGATAATCTGAGGAGAAAATGCCATCTTTTAAATACAACACTTTGTGAATTGATGTGTGTTCTACTAAAGTAAGCACTTACTATCATCATGGATCCAGGTGAAGAATATACACTTCAATTTTCTGTATCCAAGATTATAAAAAGAACTCAATAAAACAAATGAAAAATGCAATTTAGCTTATCTCTAGCTCAGATTCTTAAAAACAATATAGTAGAACTAAGCTTTAGAGAGATTTCTTTTCTCATTAGGAAAAGTACAATAATACAACATGTCACTGCCTTTCTCTTTTCAATGTATTTGCCTACTACCACCTCCACAATAAAAATTTAAGGAAATGAAAATAAAAGCAGAATAGAGACAATGTTTTACTACCCAAAACTGATTTCCAGCAAGAAATCCCAAATGCATTGCTAATTCTAAACTCTTAACTCATCAAACATCAAGTCTTCTTAATATCCAGTAGTTTGCAACTCTGATAAGCATAGAATAAACTGAGGAGCATTTCAAAACCCCCAAATACAATTTGTCCAGAAATCTGGATTTAGTTCCTTTAGTGGCCTGGTATTTTTCAGACCATGTCTTTGGAATTGAAATCTTTGAAAAATACCAGGCCCTAACACTGGTATTTTGAAATTTCTATGTGCAGCAGTGATGAGAACTGCCAAATACAATGATACTAGGTGTTTCCTTCTCATTGGTCCTTATGCTGATTTGCTTTCTTGCTAAACAAGTCCCCACCTGAGCACTAAAGCTTCAATCCCTTCTAACGTCATCCTAATTTCAACCTGGTGTACATCTGGTGTCCTCTGATTATTTAAAGTAATGCAGACTTTAACACAGCACAATGGTCTCCCTCAGCCTCAAACTTCTCGCTTTAATTCAATTCATTCCAACCCGTGCGGGGGCGGGGGGGGAGGGATTTTTCCAAACTCTGTCACTTGACAGCATTTTAATGTCACTTAAATATTTGCTTGGTTCAGTTTCAGGTAACAGAGTATCCATATCTCCTGGGGAGGAAATCCCATAAAAAAATATCTAAACATGATAGACACAATGTAAAAATAAACATATTTTAAATTCATGCTTAATCAGGTAAGAATTAAAAGGAAATCCCAGAGGCTAATAATGAAACAAAAGCAGAATACAGAGGTATAAGAAAATCCTGAGGTTAGGGACTGCTCTACAGAAAACAGAAGGCAGCCCACAAAGGGATGGATTATATATGAGATACCTCAGTAAAGCCTGACACCCAGAAGGAGCAGACAGTCAAGAGAAGAATGGGGCAAACAGGGAAAACAGTAGCCCTGGCTTGTCTTGAGTCTGGGCCAAGAGAAACAAAGGTGCCCTTTCAGGACTATAATACACGCAACCCTCATGTGCATTTGTTGAGTGCTGAATTCCAAAGACATGGTCTGAAAAATACCAGGCCACAGTTTAGGCTAAATCTGCCCTTTCTTAGTGGTTGCCAAACACTCAGCAGAAAAGAACTCCTCAGAGAAAAAGTACATCATTTCAAGTCTCCATGAATAAATAAGACATAAGTAATTTAATAATCCCACAAATATGCCAGAAAGATCATCACAGTGTCATATATAATGATTACACATCTGTGTTATTAAGTTAATGTAAAAATATGAAAAATAGGATTTTCTTTGAAATTATGTATTATTCTGCAGTATTGGCTTTTCTTTACATCAGTACTATTATTTAAACAAAGTGAGACAGTGGCAATTAGTAATAATTAACAAAAGGACTAATTTAATAATATGTGAGAAAATATAGCAATATTTTATATTTCTGTCTGTCCTCTGATGCAGAAATGTGTCCACTCTTTATTTATTTTTTTTTTTTAAGATTTTATTTATTTATTTGACAGAGACACAGCGAGAGAGGTAACACAAGCAGGGGGAGTGGGAGAGGGAGAAGCAGGCTTCCCACCGAGCAGGGAGCCCGATACGGGGCTCGATCCCAGGACCCTGGGATCATGACCTGAGCCGAAGGCAGACGCTTAACGACTGAGCCACCCAGGTGCCCCTGTGTCCACTCTTTAAACTCCTCATGGATGTTTAAAATATATAAGCTATATCCTTGTATATTCTTAACACACATAAATGTATGTCTTTTTTTTAAAGACTTTATTTGAGAGAGAGAAAGAGAGCAGAAGCAGGGGGAGGGGCAGAGGCAGAGGGAGAAGCAGACTTCTCACTGAGCAGGGAGCCCGATATGGGGCTCGATCCCAGGACCCTGAGATCAGGACCCGAGACTAAGGCAGACACTTAACCGACTGAGCTACCCAGGCGCTCCTAAATGCATGTCTTTTTAAAGTAATATAAATACAGTAGAACTAATTGATCATTTAACAATAATATAACAATGATATATTTCTTCCTGTCCCATGATCTGGTAGAAAGTTTACTCTAGTTCCTTTTGTAGGAGCTTAGGTTCTCCAGTGTTTCTTTTATATGGTGGTAAAACTGAAAGCAGTCCAACATCAAATTCGGGTGCACTTACAGGTCTGCTCTGAAAAGGCCACATTAACTGATTCCTGACATTGGTCCAATGGGATGACATCAAGCTAGATTCATCTCATAAAAGCATCTGAGCATCAAATAGCTAGGAATTTACTTACTAGCAACACCCTAATTTTGGCTTGTAGGAATTAGTCCCCCCCGTCCAGAAACATCCATCCACTCTGTATCTACAAGCTTGCTGTGGTCAAATAGCTGTTTGTCAGTCAGATCTTCTGCACCACAAAGCCACCATGCAGACATTCACTTCTGAAGTGGCAACCATTTATAAATACTCTAAAACACACTGGCTGTCACCAGAAGTTAAACCCGCTCTTTCTCAGAGAAAATGGTTTTAAACACAGACACCATCTCACTTTGTGAAATTGAAATTGGCTTCCAAATATTTTGCAGTCTTAATGAAAAAAAAAAAATTACAATGTCCTGTGGAATTTGACTACCCTAACCCAATAATTTGAGTTTGGAAGTAATTTCCCCCCTTAGTTTTGTGTTGTTGTTTTTTTTTTAATTCTATGAGTTTTGGTTGCAACCTATACATTAGACATTACCTCCAACTGAATAACTCAGGTACAGTTATTTATCCTTTTAAGATACCTTCTGGTCTCTTCAGAGATAAGTTCACAGTTTTGGGGAAACAGCAATATAAATGTTTGATTTTCTAGATCTTTCTCCATTATCATCCTCAATGTGCTATCAAATTAGAGAAGAATGCGCTTTCCATGCACTTTGAATAGATGATTTTATGGCAGATGAGTGATGTAATATCTTCTCTATGGCCAGCAACATGGACAACCAACTGGTAGTTGCACATACAAGGTCATTTCCTTCCAGTTCAGTAAAGTCAGAAATCTCAATAAGGGGTTTCTGCATATTTTAAGGAAACTGTAAAGTGACCAAAAGCTTTTATTAGAAAGACTTGATATCATGGGCAAGCAAAACACACACCTTTTAAGCAGCATTGTGTAAAATGTGTGCAGGGTATTTAGCAGGTAACACTATCTCATTTTCATGGATAAGAATTTTAGAGATTAAATGGAATGTGCCAAATTCTACCATTGCACTGTCTACTGAATACACACACAGAGGAGCAAAGCTTAGTTTGCATGCAGACCTATCAACAATCTGCTGTTTCATTAAATCTTCACAGAGATCAAAAGACACCTTAAAACTACATTTTTCAAATCAAAGTAACTATGGGAAACTTGTCATTGCTGTCATTTGACTCATCACTCTATATACTGCAGAAAGTGCGATCATAGTAAGAGTCAACCGAATCTGCTTTATATGAATGATATGAATCCAACACGTCTGTTATCAAAATGCCTCCCCATGTTCACCCACAAGAAATTTGAGCTGCAACGTCTCAACCAGGAAATACAACTTTCACAGATGAAGCAGGGGAGTGGTATGATGGTGGGTGTTTGTTAGTAAGGAGTGCCCAAGCTAATTCAAAAGCCACGACTTTCAAATGAGCTTCGGTGTCTTTCTGGGAGACAAAACCCAACTGATTTAAAAGTATCTACCTGTCTGTCCCGTGTTTGCGACAATCAGTCTCTATGTGTGTGTTCCTATCCCTTCTCCTCCCTGTCTCCTGTGTAGTGTGTGCTTGGTTTGGGTTATTTGCCACCCTCATCAGGTACCTATGATCTTCTCTCTGCCATTAAAATAACACAGTGCTTTAGCATTCTTTTTTAGTGCTGTCTGGGTCATGCAGGTGTTGGTATGGTAATCATTCTTATTTTCATTATCTGAACTTTCACAAAACATGGTCACAATATTTGCAATGTTGAAAATAAACTAGCATTAACGGAATGCAAAGTGCAGCAGCTAATCTACAGACACATGTTAGGAGCAGAATGCAAGTCAAAAGTATCTTGGTAGAGCACACTTTCAATATATTTCCCATAATGTGGAGTCCCAAAGCTGACATCCAAGGAAAAGGAATAGAGAAGCTTAACTGGAGACAGGTTATAGTGCCTTGTAAAACATATCCCTCAAAAGGAGTTCCTTAGTATTTAATCTCACAGGGAGATTGAACCTACCATCTTTCTCTTGTTTTCCCTTGATAAAAGCATCGCCTTCCTGTTCCTGCTATTAATGAAACGTGCATTAACATCTAGGGGGTTGAGGGCAGCCAGAGCAAGGGCTGTCTCTGTGTCCCTGTGCACTGGCTATTCACACCAGTTCCAACACAGCCCTCTGCTCCTGGGATCAGCTGCTGCATTTATCCCCAGGCAGTGAGCACCTCCTGGGCTTTCTCTCCTATCACACAGTCAAAGGGGGAGATCCTTTTATTTCTTGCCCTTATACCTACAAGAGGTGACTTGCGTGTTCTTGGAATGGTCATGGCTGAGCTGAAACCGTGATACACTGCAGGAGGGGGTGGAGGTGGGTCTCCACACGGAAACTGCACAACGTCTTCAAAATTCTCCCATGCACACTCCATCATCTTAAAACAACGTATGTACCGGCGGAAACTCTTAAGACTTAAAAGCATCTTTCTCCTTCCTCTGTGCCTTCCCAGCGACTTTCCTCCCAAACATGCACACTCAAGCTCTTCCTCAATGTAAAAATTTAAAAAAATGATATTTTGGTATCACAGATTAGAGATACTTCAGTTAGCCTAGAGGAAAGGAAATAAAAACCAAACATGTGTATCCGCCGTGTTTCACCCCTGACACATTTTGTATACAATTCAATTATCACATTACAATGACCATGGCCGCTGCACCCTTCTATGTGATTGAACTTTAAAGACTCACAAGCAATAACTTCTGGTGACAAATAATAGATGAGAGACTTATGAACCTGACAGGAGAAACCCAGGTGTGGGTTGTAACAAGTGGGATAAATTGTTAGGTTTTTAATTCATATGTAATACTTTAGGGTTTTCATGTAAGAATCATTTTGCCCCCCATCACTTGTTATAGGTGCTACAGAACCTACTTTCTTAGACAGTGTAAATATAATGCAGAATATGTCATGCTAGGGGAAGTACAGGGTTCAATAGGAGCAAACAGAATTTAAACAGCAATTTGATATATGTGTACAGAAATATATCCACTCTTCTCTACTGCACACATTGCTGACCATTACAAAGATATTACACAATAAAAGTGTTTAAAGTTCCTTGAATTCCTTAAGGACAAAATATGCTATCTTACTTTTCTTAAATTTAAATTTACTGTGTGTCTAATTTTTAAGTGATACCAGTTTTTACAAAACCAAGCTGTAAAATGAGGACAAGAGAGAGTGGTATCGATGCCATACTTTTCTTGATCTGGGTTTTGTGGCGAAATAAAATACCTACTCATTTAGCCATATAAGTAGACTTCTCTATTTATAAATATGATGTATCTATGTGATAAAGCCAAATGTGGGTACAGTTAGATCTCCATAATAAATCAAGATGTTTACATAATGACTATATCTTTCTCAATGGCTGTAGATTGAGCACAAAAAAAAAGACCTGCAAAAAAAAAAAATTGTTTAAGCCAATATTAAAAAGTGCTTTGATTTTAAAATCAAGAATACAGAGATCTACTTTAAAATTTAAAAACTATAATTGAAAAGGGATTATTTTCTTAAGATTGGAACCTGCAAGCCATAAATCTATAAATGCCACCCTCCCTCTATCTGGAGTCCCCTAACTGTGCTTGGACACTTGGTATCTTGCTTCTTGACATGATGAGAATCTTCCACCTTCATTAGCATTGGTGTACCAGCCCCTACCCATCTCTGAGGGCTGACTGGCACCAGGCTCTTTCCTGCTGTAGGGGTCCTTATCTAAAAATAAAGCCTCCTCTGTTGGATGCATTTTCATAGCTGCTTGGATAATTTTAATGTGTTTTTTGATGCACGGGACATTTATGTTGTCAGAACAGCCATTTTACATGATTTGTACAAGAGCTTTTGTGGCTTTTATAAATGATTCTAAAAGCCAAGAGAGTTTTAGTATGAATGATGGGTAAATGGGCCCAGTATGAGAAACTGAATATCAGGGAGAAGTATTTTCACTTGTGAATATAATTATTTTAACTTTTGTAAGGCCTAATTGGTGTTTTTTTTAAAAAAGAACAGTAGAACTTTGGACATAGGATTATAGCTTACAAAGAAATGATATATTTTGATCACAAAAATAGCCACCGGAGTATAATAACACATTACATTTGTACCTAACTGAGGGTTATCAAAGTACTGTTACCTGCATTACTTAATTTGACCCTCACCATCTCCTTCGGGTTTAGGCAGGAAGGTACATTTATTCTCACCCATGGATAAAGAGACTGAGGCTCAGGTAGGACAGAGGTTTGAGTGGAAGCTCTATAATCTCCCCTTGAAATCTTTAGGAGTAAATACCCACAATTCTATAGTTGGAAGGAGCTGGGGCTTATTCCATCCAGCAAGACAATCCTTGTAGGAAAATCCTCAACACTCTGCAACCCTCTCTATGTAATAGAGAGATATATGGAGAGGCTAGGGAGAGAAACAACAGGTAGAAGGCTGGGGCAAAGCCATGAAAGTGACTGATTCTCTTGATTCTTTTATAGAAAAGTTTTATACCAGTAGAAATATTATCAAGGAGAGGTTCATAAACTATCAAAATGGGCAGGTGATAGGGTGTTTGCTATGGTCTAAATGTTTGTGTCCTGCCAAAATTCCTATGTTGAAATCTTAACCCCCAAGATGATGGTTTTGGGGGAGGGGCAGGTGCTTTGGGAGGTGATAGGTCATGAGGGCAAAGTCCTCATGAAGGAGATGAATGCCCTCATTAAAGAAGTCTCAAAGATAATCTACTGCTATTGCATCTTACTAAGATCTTCTCCTAAATAAACAAAATAGTAAAAAAAAAAAAAAAAAAAAAGGGACACCTGGGTAGCTTAGTCGGTAAAGCATCTGCCTTTGGCTCAGGTCATGATCCCACCACCCTGGGATCGAGTCCCTCATTAGGCTCCTGTGGGAAGCCTGCTTCTCCCTCTGCTTGCCGCTCCCCTTGCTTGTACTCTCACTCTCTCTCACTCTTTCTCTGGAAATAAATAAATAAAATCCTTAAAAATTAAAAAAAAAAATCTTCTCCTACGAAACTGAAATGGTAGCTTCATCATATACATATGCCAACTACAAGCGTGAGCCTATTTCTGGAATCTCCATTTTGCTCCAATGCATTATTTGGCTATCCTTGTTGTACTCTGTTTAATTTCAGTAGATTCATGAATTCATGCTTTGATATTTTAAGGAAATTCTCTTTCTTTCTTTATATGTGTCTTGCCTTTTGTTGCCATGTCTATTTTTATAAACTTTAGGATGAGCTTTTCCAAGTTCCCAAACATTTGTAACAGGAGTCCAAAAGGAAGCTTCATTGATGTTAAATATCTGAGGGGGAGAAGGTTCATTATGATATTCTTTCGTAGAGGCATGCCTCATTTTATTGTGCTTCACTTTTTTGTACTTTGCGATGTGTTTTGGGGTTTGGGGGGCATTGTGTTTAACAAACTGAATGTTTGTGGCAACTGTGTGCCAAGCAATCTATCAGCACTGTTTTTCCAATGGTATTTGCCCACTTTCCTGTCTCTGTGTCACATTTTGATCATTCTCACAATATTTCAAACTTTATTATTATTATATCTGTTATGCTGCTCTGTGATCAGTGGTCTTTGATGTTAGTGCTGTATTTCTACAAGATGGCAAGCCAGCAGTAAATGTTGGGTGTATTCTGTCTGCTCCACCCACGAGAGTTCCCCATCTCTCTCCCTCTCCTTGGCCCCCCCATTCCCTGAGACAGAACAATGTTTAAATTAAGCCAATTAATAACCCTACAATGGCCTCCAAGTTGTCAAGTGAAAGGAAGAGTCACACATCTCTCACTTGAAACCAAAAGCTAGAAATTTGTAAGTTCAGTGAGGAAGGCATGTCAAAAGCTGGGACTGGCCAAAAGCGAGGCTTCTTGCAACAGTTAGCCAAGCTGTGACTGTAGAGGAAAAGTTCCCGAAAGACATTAAAAAGGCTACTCCAGTAAACTCATGAGTGAAAAGAAAGCAAAACAGCTTTCTTGCCGACTCGGAGAAAGTTCGAGTGGTCTGGACAGAAGATCGAACCAGCCACAACATTCCCTTAAGCCAAAGCCTGATCCAGAGCAAGGCCCTAACTCTGTTCAGTTCTATGAAGGCTGAGAAAGGGAAGGAAGCTGCGGAAGAAAGGTCTGAAGCTAGTGGAGGTTGGTTGGTGGGAGTAAAGAAAGAAGCCGTCTCCATAGCATGAACGGACAAGGTTGAGCAGCACATGCTGACAGAGAAGCTGCAGCAAGTCAGCCAGAAGATCCAGCTCAGAGAATTCAGGAAGGTGGCTACACTCAACAACAGATTTCAGTGTAGACCAAACAGCCTTCTGTTGGAAGAAGATGCCATCTAGGACTTTCACAGCCGGAAAGAAGTCAATGCCTGGCTTCAAAGCTTCAAAGGACAGCCTGACTCTCTTGTGAGGGGCTAATGCAGCTGGTGACTCTAAGTGGAAGCCAGTGTCCACGAACCATTCTGAAAATCCTAGGGCCCTTCAGAATCATGCTTAATCTGCTCTGCCTGTGCCCTGTAAATGGAACAACACAGCCTGGATGACAACACAACTGTCTACAACATGGTTTACTGAATATTATAAACCCACTGTTGAGATCAAATGCTCAGAGAAAAAGATTCCTTTCAGAATATTGCTGCTCACTGACAATGCACCTGGTCACCCAAGAGTTCTGATGGAGACGGACAATGAGATTAATGTGGTTTTCAGGCCTGTTAATGCAGCATCCATACTGTGGCCCATGATCAAGGAATCATTTCAACTTTAAAGTCTTATTACTTAAGAAATACATCTCATAAAGCTAGAGCTGCCATGTATAGTGATTTAGAACATTACATAATCTTAGTTGATAAAGCAGAGACAGGATTTGAGAGGAATGACTCCAATTTTGAAAAATGTTCTACTGTGGATAAAATGCTAACAAACAGTATCTCATGCCACAGAGAAATCATTCATGAAAGGAAGAGTCAATCCAGGAGGCAAACTTCATTTCTGTCTTGTTTTAAGAAACAACCACACCACCTCCCCCAACCAGTGCCCTGATCAGCCAGCGGCCATCAACACTGAGGCAGGCCCCCCCACCAGCAAAAACATTATGACTTGCTGAAAGCTCAAATGATGGCTAGCATTTTTTTTTAGCAATGAAGTGGGGTCTTTTTAATTAAGGTATGTACATTGTTGTTTTAGACATCATGTTTTATTGTGTTTTGGCTTTACCTTAGTGGTCTAGAACCAAACCCACAATATATCCAAAGTATGCCATATACAACCCAAGTATTCGACCATCCTCCTCATGAGCCTACATCTGTTTTTCTCCAAAACAACTTACATAATTTTCTTAGAATTAATCCTATGACTGTTATAATTTTTATCAGTACTCTAAATGGAAGTATTTAGTTCCATTCTTCTTCTTCTCCTTCTTCTTCTTCTTCTTCTCCTTCTTCTTCTT
>NW_022589718.1:35432492-35450867 GCF_004348235.1 Phoca vitulina | reverse complement strand
CTCCTTCTTCTTCTTCTTCTTCTTCTCCTTCTCCTTCTTCTTCTTCTTCTTCTTCTTCTTCTTCTTCTTCGTCATTTATAGCATAGAGAAAAGTTACCAAATTTCTCTTCCTTGATTTTTATCAAAATACTAAATGGTTCTAAGCTCTATTTTAAGAATTGCTTTTTATTTAAAATGTGGACAATCCAATTAAGAATAAAAAGTTTCTGCTTAAACTGTCATTTCAATTATACAGATGTGTATGTATTCTTGCTTTGGGGTAGGCTCTCTCCTACAATGTTCAATGAGGGAAGTGACATCGCATGCATCCTTATTTTTGTCTTTAATGAAAGTATTTCAAAAAATTTACTCGTTTCCTGTATTTTTGGTAGATAAAGAAATTAGGAGAGCTGCCATTTTTATCTATCTATAGAGATAAATTTATGATGAATTTTACCAAATACAATTTTCTGTATCTAATCTATTTTTTACATTTAAATTCCAGTATAGTTAGCATACAGTGTAATATTAGTATCAGGTGTACAATACAATAGAATGATTCAACACTTCCACACATCACTGGCTGCTCATTACCCAGGCACACTCCTTCCTCCCCTCACCTACTTCCCCCCTCCCCATCCACCTCTCCTGTGGATCCAATTTAAAGAAATATATAATTTTTACCTTTAAAATGTTAACTTTCAAGTTATACTTCTTTATTTTAATTTACCTTTAAAAACATACCTTTCTTGACACCTTATTATACACTATTTCTATAAAATATATTAATTTTGGACCACCTGAACAATGTGTAAGGTATAAAGATTATTTTTTGAAGGTTTGGTGAAATGTTTATATGAAACCATCTGAACCTGATTACTTTTGTTACAGCTGAGAGTGAAGGAGTAAAGAAGTTAATTATTTATTACCATTTTATATATTTATTAGACGTTAGTTAAATCAAATTATATTTTAGTCTACTATGATTTTATACAACATTATCCATTAGCTCTATTAAGAAAATTATGCTGAAAAAGTTGTTGAAATCTGTTCCTGGTTTTTTGTTTGTTTGTTCACATCTCTACTCTTAGAACATGTGTATTCTTTGCATTCATATATGTATTTCTCTCTTTTTTTATACTTTATTATTTTGTGGTTATTGGTCTTTGACATTCTTTGTTTCATATCTGATCAATTTATTTTAAGTGTTTATTATCTCCTCCCTTGAACTTGCCTTGGGTCAGTGGTTGTTTCTCTAACTTCTTAACTCTGGTCATTAATATTCATTCTTTATTTTTCCTTCTTGATTTTAATCTTTTAATATCTTTTTCTATAATACTTTGCCAAATCCTACTTGGTTTGATACTTAGACTCTTCATTATCATTTAATTCTAAAAAATATACTATTTTCACTAATATTTTTTAATCCATAATTTAATTAGAAGTCACTTCATTTAAGTCTTAAGAATTATGTGTTTTATGCTATCTTAAATCATTTGTTTCTAATTATAGTGCTTTGTGATAGAAAATAATTTTGTTGTATTGGTTCTTCCAAATATAATGAGACTTGCTTTGTGACCTAGTACATTTTACATACAAATATGCAGAAATTATCATATCTTGTTAAATTTATAATTCAAGTTTTCTATACATTCCTTTTGATATACATAATTCACTTCTGAGAGAATCTCATGTGAATTTCTCTGTAATGTTTTATGTCTGTCAAATCTGATGTATTTTCAGATTCCTTTTTAAAGTCATCTTTATTGAGATATAATTTATGTACCATACACTGCATCTGTTTAATTGCAGAAGTCACTGAGCGTTAACAGATGAATATATGCATGAAACTACCACTACAATTAAAAAAACAGTATTTCCATCATTCTAAGATTTATCCATACTTTTGCCCATATCAGTAGCTCCATTTTATTATATGAATATGCCATACTTTGTTAATTCTTTCATCTTCTGATAGATCTTTGGACTTTTTTCAGTTTTTGGCTATTGTGAGTGAAGGCATAAATATTCAAGGACATGTTGATTTTTTAACCTCAGTTACCCCATTGGGTGCATAGCACTATTTCATTGTAGTTTCATTACTCTCAATATAATTATGATAGTAAGCGTATTGTACATATTTAACTATAACTTATGTATCTCTTTATGTATAAATTATGTATCTCTTTTTGCAATTGATTTGTTGTATCATACATTTACCCTGGGTCATTTTCCTAGTTCTTCCAACTAGCCTCTTCTCCTCCTGGCTATGCTGTGACCATAGTCACCCAGAGAGAAAACACCACAAACAATGCAAAGCTCACCCTAGATAGGTGGATTGCTCCAAGTGTGAACTACCCCTCCCCACCTCCCAGCAAAACACAAAACAAACAAAAACAGTACCTCCTTATTCACTCTCCAGTGCCTTCAGGTTTCCTTTCTTTCCTTTGGTTGGTCATTTTTGCCGATGTTCATAGACTTTATAGAAAACGAGTTGCTTTGCTTGGACCTTGCTGCCTCATACCACACGTGAAACTCAGGCTACTGTTAATGGCATTTTCCTTCTCTCTAGGTGCAGTTTAGTCCCTTATACATTTTAAGTGACAATCACTATTATCACAGGTCTGTGATCCAGAGATGAATGAATGGGTTCCTGAATGGGTCAGTACCCATTCTCTATTTCCATTGCTCATTCCTGTCTTTCCCCACAGGCAAACACCCTAGTGCTGCATATGGATGCAATGCAAATTAAGTATGTGAACTTGTAAAACATGCATTATTGTTTGGAGTTCATGCAGTTTTAATTCATGTATGGCATGATATTATAGTTATCTTCCTTTTTTAAAAAATAATTGTTTTTAGTATCCAATTATATTGCAGTTTGTACACATAATCTGTTTATTCTAGGTAGTGTGCAGCACGTCATACTTTGCATCACTTTCAATTTAGCTATTCCATCACAGATGGACAAAATGATCCATTCCCCAATACACAAACATGTTGATAAATGCCCTTGTAAATCTTGCCTTCTGAACATATTTGAAATTATTTCCTCCAGAGTGGAATTGGTGTTTTCCAGCATATGCACATACTTACTTTGACTAAACCAGGTCAGACCACTCTCCACAGTATGTGTGGCATAGGGTTTCAAATTATTACATGGTCTTGATGTATTCTTTTTAATCTATAGTAATGGTTTTCACCTTAGATTTGCCTTTGGTTGATGTTAATATTTTCATCATCTGCATTTCCCCAGACTGAATTTTTTATTTTCTTTCCAATCTTTCTATGTCATTATAATCAATTGTGTCACTTGTAAATAATGCATAGGTAGATTTTAAATCCAAACTGAGAATACTTGTTATTAGGCAAATTTAATTCATGTATATTCATTGTTGTAGAGGCCACTTTTAGGCAGCAGGCTTGAGCAATGTAAGCTTGACGAAGGCAAAAGGGCCCAGCCACAATGACCACTGAGCTGAAGCAAATAGGCTCATTAAGCCGTAGACCCTAACCCAACAGTGGGCTACTTACAACCAGGAACAGCTACCAAAAGAGGGAGAATTCCATATGTTCCCACACTGCCTCACTCCAGCCTGTAACTAGAGTCCCTCGCCACCGCCTCAGGGCAGACAGTCTCTCCTTTGCTGTCCTCCCTGATGCTCCCTTGCAATCTATTAAATCAACTCCTATCTCCTCTATTCTCCTTGGGTGAATTTTTTCACTGCCAGCACCACCAGCCCCCACACAATCTTGATGCTCCACATTTGTGGGCCTGCACAGGGAACCCGTCGCTGGGACTCTCCCCAGATTCTCCAGGAATTTCTTGGGCTTTCCCTCCATGGACCAACTCTAGTATTCCTTGGGGAACTGATGACCTCAGACAGAGGTTACTTCTTGGTGAGGATCCAAATGGGGCCAGGTTGGGGGGGAAGCAGTGGACTGCCCTTTCCCCACACCTTTCTCTTTACAGCCTTACCTTGGATTCAGCTGCCTCTGTCTTTCCTAATTCCTACATAAAAATTCCCAACTGACCAAGGTTGACCCATCCATAGGTAGGGACATCTCTATGCCCCTCATTCAGCAGGAAGAAGCTAAGATGAGACCTCTATCCAAATGTCAAAGATCTGTCATTGCTGATCTGTTAGGGGGAATGGAGAGGCTGCTTTTAGGCAACAGGTCTAAGCAATGGAAACGTGAACAAGGCAAAAGGGCCCACAGCGACCACCGAGCTGAATGCAAACAGGCTCATGAAGCCATAAGCCCTAAACCAATGGGCTACTTACAACCAGGCACAGCTCCTAAGATTATCAACTAAAGGGACAATTCCATAGTCCCCATACTCCGCCCTATTACTACAGCCCCTCACCACTACCACCTGCTGGACAGTCTCTCCTTTGCTGCCCTGCCCACTACCCCCTTGCAGTGTATTCAGTAAACTTCTATCTCCTTTGCTCTGCCCTAGGGGAATTCTCTCGCCCCTGTGCAGCTGGTCCCCACACAGTCGGTATGCCCCACTATTGTTATTACTGGTCCTTATTTAACATTTGAAACTTAATTTATCAAACAAGCTTTATTTGTATGTCATTTCTTTCACGCTCCACTTTGTGGGTTCAGTTTATTTTTTGTGTGAATCTCTTTATCAGAATTTCTAATGTTCTTTGGACCATGGACTTTCCTTTTGTATTGAAATCTATGAATATCTTCTCAGAATAATGTTTTAAAATGCACAAATAATACACGTATCCTATACACTATTTGTTAGTTTTTAACCACTTCCTTATTTGTCTTGGATTTCTGCCATTTTTGGTGATTATTGATGGTCTGTTCATCTTTTTGTTGAGAATCTGGTTTTGCCTGCCATGTATGCTTTTCGTTATTATGCAGCAAGGGTGTAATGTACTTCCAATCGCCATGTGTCGACCGCGTGCCTCCTGGGCACAGGGACCCCCTGTCTCTAATGGCACTTTCCCCTATGGCGCTATTCCATTTTTCTCTTCCCAGTGACTGTACTCATTGCTTTATACTTTTCCATTTACTCAAAACCACTCAGCCATAAAAAGACGACAAAGAAAGGAATCCTACCAGCTATTTTGATTGTAACTATCCAATTAAATTCTTCCCACTTTGCAAGAATTAGAAGCCTTCAAGATATGTAAAACAAAAAGATAGTCAGATTCTTAAAATGGCCAGTCTTGGTTCAGCAATTGAAAATGACTGCTTTTTTCTTCTTCATTCATTTACTTAACCTGTAGTTATAGTTTTGTACTAACAGTATGAAAAAAAAAAAAAAAAAAAACACATCACTGAGGATCCAGTTTGGGAAATAACAAACACATACAGTTTAAAACATGCTGTTAATAAAAAGTGAAACCATTATATTATAGAGAATTTATTTTAAAAAAACAATTTACCTGTCAGTTCTTGGACTGTAAGATTATGAGGTTCAAGCAGCGGTCTGATCTGAATCTCGCATACGTACTTAAGACAGTCTTAACAAGATGAATAAGGGTTGATTTTAATAATATCTAAGAGACCCCCCAGACTAGTACTGATAAGAGTTTCTCAACATAAAGACTTTCAAATGGCCCTATACATCAGTCTAGTGGATATGCTCACTTGAACAAAAATTTCTGACAATATCACCACATTTTAATAGCATAGCTTTCAAAATTTGGGTTAATTAACATACTTAATTCTCAGTGTAGTAAACAAGAAATGGGAATTTTCATTAAGTGGTTTGAATAAATTCACAAAAGAACTGTTGACAACTGAGTTCTGTTTCTGGGTCTCTGTTCTGATCAGAAGCTTCGTATAGGACAAGGCAAAGAAATACCACTGCAGACGGAAAACTGCTTGCCATGAAGAAAGTAAGTATAAACCTCCATTCCTCTGAGGCAACACATTTCAAGTTCAGCGCCCCTGACTAGACTGCAACATGACATGAGCATATCACAAATCTGCCCCAATGTGTACCACAGTCAACTGTGTGCAGTTCTCAGGGATGACTTGTGTGGGTGACCCCGGCTCTGTGGACCCTGACTGCGGTAAATGCTTTCCCCGGCACCATGCTATTTCAAAACAGCTAGCAATTAAGAGTCCTTAGATTTACACTTCTCCAAAGGTTACAAAAGTAGCATGTTTGGAATTGTTTATCCTTTCCCTAAAAACAACAACAACAAAAACAATAAAACTTTACAATTTCTCTTAATCTGATGGATTTAGGTCAGAACCTCATCCTTGGAGATTTAGCTTTATTTATTTATTTATTTTTTCATTCCACACCAATCTTCCCAATCGTGTTCTTTGTGGAGAATATCTGCAAGCAATAGCAGAATTACACTTACACACAAAACACCACCATCCTGCCGCCCTGCAGGTTACACACACACACATACACACACACATTCAGGGGGATGCATGAGACTGCAATTATGGTGCGAGCTGGGGCTGGGGTCTTATCTGATGGCTCACCGTGGAAGCACCTGCTTCTTGGCTCAGGTATGGAGTTATTAGAGGGATTCGTTTCCTTGGGGGGGGGGATTGGACTGAGAGCTTCAGATTGTAGTTGGCTGTTGGCTGGAGGCCACCCTGAACTCATGGTCAGAGGACCCATCTGCACACAACTCCTAGCCTGACCAAAACCAGTGACGGAGAGCACTGGCTAGCCAGATGGAAGTTACAGGCTCATGTAATACAATCACAAAGAGACAATCCATCCCCTTTGACACTCCACTGGTTACAAGCAAGCACGATCCGGGGCGCTTGGGTGGCTCAGTCATTAAGCGTCTGCCGTCGGCTCAGGTCACGATCCTCAGGGTCCTGGGATCGGGCCCCACATCGGGCTCCCTGCTCCACGGGGAGCCTGATTCTCCCTCTCCCACTCCCCCTGCTTGTGTTCCCTCTCTCACTGTGTCTCTCTCTGTCAAATAAAATCTTTAAAAAAAAAACAAAACAAAACAAGCAAGCATGGTCCAGTCCATATCAAGGAGACTCAAGGAGAAGCGATTCTACAAGAGCATAAATACAAGATAATAAGGAACACTGGGGGTACTGTGTGGTCTTTCTGCCACAAAAGGAAAAGCTGATGGATAAACATGAGATCTAAGAATCAAGGATCAAGATGATGTACTAGGATACAATTATAATATATTTCAGATTAAATGTAAAGTTCTGGAGAAAAAAGATTAGTAATAAAAAAAATCCCACTTTAAAAAGTAACTTTTAAAACATACCTGTACATTGTATATTACATAGTATTCGTACACTTATATTTATCTAAATGTTATTCACCATAATTTGAATAACACTATCAACAAACACATTGCAATGATCACCAAGGATTATGACTTCATCCTTTAAGTTCTAAAGTGATTCCTGAATCATTAAGAAAACAATACTGATTAGTATAGCTTTATCACTAACTTTTTATTATTAAATGATTATTTGAAGTTGTTCATCCATGTGTAATATCTAATAAAGAGCTAAATGGTTAAACACACAGTGAGACTTCTTTGGTACATATCTTGCAATTTACTTAAAGGAAAGAAAAATGGCACTGAGAAAAAGCCTGTAGTTAGGGGAGAAAGTGTTGTCATTTTTAATTTTCCAATTCCTCTTTCCGTGAAATCAGCATGTTTTAGCACAAAACCACAGGATAAATAGTCATTCACTATATTAAAAGCCCAAATTGACTGATCTTGCGTGTGTGTCTGTGGTTCTGATAGCATTTTGTGAAAATTTTTGATTACTCATTTTTTTTACTTTTCTTTGTTCACCTGAAAAATCTATAGTCTCAATATTTATGAAATTTTCTTTTTCAAAGATTTCTATTTTTATTTTATTAATTAAATTTGTGCCTTTATTAAATATATTTCCTTTTCTATGTATTACATATATTTTGACAATTACATATATTTTGTATTACATATATTTTGGCAAATACATATATAACTGTCGCTAAAAAAATATAAACCTGTACATCCTCAACACTTTCCCACATCTTCAAACTGTCTACTATATGCAATAAAAACAAAATATGTTTGATATTTGTTTTGTAAGCTGTCTTGTACATAGTTTACATCTAATTTTCTATTCTCTTACTCTTTATAAATAGGTTGTTTTTTTAAGATTTTATTTGTTTGTTTGACACAGAGAGAGAGAGAGAGCACAAGCAGGGAGAGTGGCAGGCAGAGGGAGAGGGAGAAGCAGGCTCCCCACTGAGCAGGGACACCGTTGTGGGGCTTGATCCCAGGGATCACAACCTGAGCCGAAGTCAGACACTTAACCGACTGAGCCACCCAGGTGCCCCTCTATTCTCTTACTCTTTAGTGGAGGTAAAAAGAACAAAAATCACTAAGTAAAGGAAAAGAGTCTATGTGTGTGCATTTGTGCATGTGTATCTGTCAAGGAGTCAACACTTGAAGATGATATACAGTCTTATTCATTAATAAGGGCAGCTCCAAGGGAATATTTACAAAAACACACCTAAATAGTAACTTTGTGCATGAGAAATTAGAATTTGTTTATTTACTTTTTTTCATTTAAATTCAATTAGCCAACGTATAGTCCACCATTAATTTCAGATGTAAGTGTTCAATAATTTATCAGTTGCATATAACACCCAGTGCTGATCATGTCATGTGCCCTCCTCAATACCCATCACCCGGCTACCCCATCCACCCCCATCTCCCCTCCAGCAACCCTCAGTTTTTTCCCTGGAGTTAAGAGTCTCTCATGGTGCTTATTTTCTTTTATCTTTAAGGAAGTAAATCTCTTGCTGCTCTATACATTTTAACGAGTCCACCCCACGTCCCCGTGAATCAAACAATAGACCCCGGAGCCTGACATGCTTCACATCTCACATCCTGAAGACAAGTTCATGGTTTGATGTGTTCTCTTTGGTTTCTAATCACTTCTGTTCTACATGCTCCTTAGATTCCACCTTCCTTCCGATGCTGGTGACAACCCCCACTCTGCTTCAGAACCATTTTCATGACTCTGAGCCTTGATGTTGTAAAAATATGCTGATCCCAGAAGGGAGGCCTATATGCCTTCTGTTATAAAATAACAAATACCGTGGGGGCGGGGGAGTAAACTGTTGTGACAGCAAAATGAATGGTTTAGAAATATGGGTTTTTTTTTTCCCTCTAAAAAAAATCCACCCAAAAATACGAACAACAATAAAAAAAAAAAAAAAAAAAAAAATGGTTAAATTCATCTCAGCCTCCTTATCAGCAAAACTATTTGTAAGATTCCAAAATATGCTTTTAACGACAAGAGTATATTTTAATTGACTAATGTGTTAATAAATATTCTTCTTTAATAAAAAGCAAATTAATAGGTAGAAATGACTTTTCTCCCATGTCTAATGCATCAACGTAAGTTGACTGCGTCGAGCAGCTTGTGGAAAAGTAATCACAGATTTAGACTCTGCGTTTAGTCTATACAGTATCATACGGTTTACTTAGCATGATAGTGTTTACTGAGGCATCACAGGGCACTCTCCACCTTCAAGGAAAGTAGCCCAGCTGTAGTGTTATCACCTTCTCTCCCAGAAGTTGCTTCTCATTCTAGATAAACAGATATAGTTAGTATCATTTGGTAAAAGTTTAAGTGATATAATGAGGAAAACTGAGTATTTTTTTTCAGCAGTGTTGCATGGTGCCATTTCAAATATATCATAATCTTTCTACCTTTTAAAACATATTTTTTGGTTACTTTGAGTTTTGGACTACATGTTCTTTTGAAATATTTGCCTTTGCCATCAAGTCCCCCACTTCATTTTGTTTTTCTCTTCGTATAAACTGACATAAAAGGTGAAAACAAATGAGATTGCTGTATTTAAAAAAAAGACGGTGGTGTTAACACAAAGAGAGATTTTGCAATTCTGAAATTTTCTCTGCTTAAGCCCTGCTTTTCTGAGTGCTTATATTTTCTTGAGCCATTTCCACATTAACGTGGGACAAAAATAAGACTCTGATTCTGTAGATAGATAATTCATCTAGTGCTGCTCACAGATTCATAGTAACTACCTTGCATAGCAATGTGTATTAAAAATATATTTTTTTACTTTAGGTATATAGTTAGAGACATATTTCTTCCTGAAAAAAAAAAAAGTTTGCCTCTATAAATAGAAATGGAATGCTACTAGCACATTATAGTTAAAAAGATATGATCAAAAAACACAATAACTTAATACTTCAAATCATGGCACTATTGAGTCAGTACCAGTGTTTACAGAATAATAAAATTACAGCTCACATTTCTAAGAATAAATAAATGTAACCTCATGAGAACAACTTGAATAAAAATGGCTAAATCATCTCAGCTATATACCAAGTAAGAAGAAATTTAAGGCATTCTAAAATACCTATATCTTCTCACCCAGGAAAAATATAAGGATCATTTTCAACTGAAAAGTTCTTAAAATAACAAAGAAAATAATAGGCAAGATGAAGGAGGAGAAGGACTAAATCATGCTTTAGATGCAAGCAGAAACTTTGCTAAACTGCATGCAACTTTAATCTGAATCAGACAGAGAACTCATTCAAGAACGGAGGAAGTCCATCCAGCAGGAAAGAGAATATTAAATACATATCAGATCTACAGAAAAGAACCCCTGTCCAAATTATCTTTGCATATGCCATACAGACCAAAACCTAAATGAAGAAAAAGAAGTTGTAAGAAGGCAGTTTCTAGCCATAAAGACCTAAAGAAAATAAAGAAAATATCTCAAATAAACAATCTAACTTTACACCTCCAGGAATTAGAAAAAAAAGGAACAAATTAAGCCCAAAACCCAAAATTCATAAAAAGAAGGAAATAATAAATATTAGAGCAGAAATAAATGCAATAGAAAGTAGAAAGACAATAGAAAAAAAAATCAATAAAACACAAAGCTGCCTTTTTGCAAAGGTAAAATTGACAAACCTTTGTTAAACTAACCAAGAAAAAAAAAGTGAGGCACAAATAAACAAAATTATAAATGGAAGAGAAGACATTATAACAGATACCACAGAAATATAAAGGATCATAAAAGCATACTATGGATAATTTCTGTACCAAGAAGCTGGATAATTTAGGAGAAATGGATCAATTCTCAGAAATATACTAAACTTCCAAGACTGAATTGTGAGGAAATAAAAAATCTGAACAAACCAGTAACAAGTTTTATATACATAAAAACTAAAGATTCCACCAAAACCTGTGAGAAGTAATAACAAATTCAGTAAAGTTACAGGATACAAAATCAATGTTAAAAAATCAGTTCCATTTTTATACACTAACAAGAAATTATCTGAAAGAGAAATAAAATAATTCTACTTACAATAGCATCAAAACAATAAAATCTCTAGGAATATAAATTTAATCAATAAGGTTAAAGATTTGTGTACTGAAAATATAAGATTCTGATGAAAGAAACTGAAGAAGACACTCTTAAGTGGAAAGATGTTTTGTGTTCATGGATCAGATTTAACAATGTGTAAATGTTTATACTACCCGAAGTGATCTTTAAATTCAGTGAAATTGCTATCAAAATTCCAATAGAACTTATCATGGAAATATAAAAAAAAAAAAATATTAAAATGCATATGGAACTATCAAAAAACCCAAATAGTCAAAGCAATTATGAGAGGGCAGAACAGAGCTGGAGGTATCACACTTCCTGATTTCAAACTATATTACAAAGCCATAGTAATCGATACATTATGGTATTGTCATAAAAATGGACACAGAGACCAATGAAACAGAATTGAGAACCCAGAAATAAACTCATGCATCTATGGTTAACTAATACTTGACAAGGGAGCCAAGAATACTCAATGGTGAAAGAACAGTCTTTTCAATAAATAGTGTTGGGAAAACTGGATATTCACATGTAAAAGAATGAAATTGGACCCCTACCTTATACCACTCACATAACTCAACTCAAATCGATTAAAGACTTAAATGTAAGCCCTGAAGCCATAAAATTCCTACAAGAAAACATAGGGGAAAAGCTCCTTGACATCGGTGTCGGTAATGATTTTTTGGTATGACACCAAAAGCAAAAATAAACTACATCAAACTAAAAAGCTTCTGTAAAGAAAAAAAAAAAAAATCAACAAAATGAAAAGGCAACCTATGGGATGGGAAAACATATTTGCAAACCATATATCTGATAAGCGGTTAAGATCCAAAATACATAAGGAACTCACACAACTCAACAGCAAACAAACAAAGACACAAATGAAAAAGCAATCCTATTAAAAAAATAAATAGACACTTTTCCAAAGAAAATATATAACAGGCCAACAGGTAGATGAAAAGTTGCTTAACATCACTAGTCACCAGGGCAATGCAAATCAAAACCACAGTATATCATCTCACACTTATTAGAATGGCCATTATGAAGAAGACAAGAGATGACAATTTTTGATTAGAATATAGAGAAGAAGAAACCCTTGTGCACTGTTAGAAAATGAATTGTTACATCCACTGTGGAAAACAGCTCCTCAAAACAAATAAATAAAAACAGAACTGACCTATGATCCAGCAATCCCACTTCTGGGTATAAACTTGAAGAAATAAAACCAGGTCTTCAAAACTTTATCTGAACCTCCATGTTCACTGCAGAATTATTTACAATAGCCAAGACATGGAAACAACATATTCCTGGATGAATGGATAAAGAAAAAAGGATGTATATTGATATATGATATGGATTATGTGTGTGTGTGTATCAGAATATTATTCAGCCATCAAAAAGAAGAAAATCCTGCCATTTGTGACAACATGGATGAAATTATGGAGGGCATCATGCTAATGAAATAAATGAGGCAGAAAAAGATAGTGAAAGATAAGCTCTCACTTATATGTAGAATCTAAAAAAAAAAATCTAAAAAATATGTAGAATCTTAAAAAACAAACAAACAACAACAACAACAAAAAACCTTCATAGAAAGAGAGAGTAGACTGGTGGGGTTGGCAGGGCCTGAGAATGATGATGGTCAAGGTGTACAAATGTCTACTGATAAGATGAATAAGTTCTAGAGATCTAATATATAGATGATTACAGTTAATAATATTGTATTGTATTTCAAGTTGCTAAGAAAATAGATCTTAAGTGTTCTCACCATAAAAAAAAAAAAAAAGGCAGCTATGAGAGGTAATGGATGTATTAACTAATCTTAGCCAATAATCATTTTGCAATATATACAGATATCAAATCATCCCATTTTGCACCTTAAACTTACACTATTTTATATATCAAATATGTGTCAATAAAGCTGGAAAAAATGCTAAAGATGAGCAGTCATAAAATATATATAGTATATAGAACTAAACTTTTAAAACTATCCAATAATCTTAACAGCAGGAAGATAGACAAAGGAAAAAGGAAGAGTGGGCAAGGCAAATAAATAAGAAACTGTTAAAAATTCAGAAGTATAATAGTGATAAGAGGCATTTAGTAATCTATTAGGAGGAAATCAAAGACAGCATTTACAGTAAAAGTAATTATAAAAATACTATTGGTGTGAAAGGACTTTTGCTAAAAAGGAAATGAGTTGCAATGTACTTCTAAAATTTATCAGCTCAAACTCTGAGAGTCCCCCCACCACCCTTAGGAATGCTACGGTAGTGCCTATACCCACCTAACTGAGAGGGAAAGAGCTGCATCTGTTAAATCACATGGGAGCTCGATTCCATGGGGCAAGTCTGAAGACAGGAGAGTCTCTTGGACAACAGGGGATGTAGGAGGTAATTGGCAGCTGTAACTGTGAGGAAACAGGTGTATGCACTTCTCTGGACCCTTCTTTCCTAGGAACAAAACGTTTAAGATTCGGGGGAGAGACAAAATCTAGTTCCCTCAGCATACCAGGAAAAATCTCATTGCAAGCAAGGTGACTGAGCATTCAACATCAATCCCTGCGATTCACCATACCAGTAAATGGAAAACAAAGCCATCTGATCACCCTAATCAATTCAGAAAAAGCTTTGGACAAAATTCAGGGCTCATTCTAGACTAAAAACTCTCACCAAACTCAAAACTTCTTCCACCTGAAAAAAGTATCTACAAACATATTATCAAATAATAGTATAATACTGTAATTGATGAAGAAAAGAATGAATACATGTGTCCTAGGATCAGGAAAGCAGCAAGGTCCTCACCAGTAAACAAACAGACAAAAACAGATAAAAGACACAGAGACTGGAAAGAAAAAAAAAAAAAAAAAAAAGCCTATTTTTATTTGTAGCTGACATGACTGCCTATGAAGAAAATCAAGAAAAGCCTGCAAATCAGCACTATAGTGAACTTGCAATTGAAGCCAGGGCACAGGAAACAACGCTGATAGATACAAATTCAACTGTATTTCTCGGTAATAGCAATGAATAGCTGGAAACTGAAATTTAAACGAGTACCATTATAATATGCATCAAATATATGAAATACTTAGGGATAAATTTAACCAAACATATGGAATATTCGAATGCTAAAAATGATGTAACCTTAATGAAGGAAATCAAAAACCTAAACAAATACACAAACATGCCAAATTAGGAATCAGAAGCCTTGAAAATATAAAGATATCTCCTCTACGCAAATTAACCTATAAATCCAAGGCAACACTGATCAAAATCCTTGTGATGTTTTAATAGATATCAGCAAGCTGATTCTAAAACGCATCTTGAAAATACAAGGACCTAGGTTAGCCAAGATAATTGTGAAAAAGAACAAAGTCGCAGGACTTAGACAATCTGATTTTAAAGTGGCCACAACACTACAATATTCAAGACAATGGGGTATTGGCAATAGGATATATATATAACAATCAATGGAACACACAGTACCCAGACAGAAATAGACCCACAAATACAGGTTCAAATGATTTCTCAAAAAGGTGCCAAGACATTCAACAGGAAAGGATAGTCTTTAAAACAGATTTAGGGGCGCCTGGGTGGCTCAGTCGTTAAGCGTCTGCCTTCGGCTCAGGTCATGATCCCAGGGTCCTGGGATCGAGCCCCGCATCGGGCTCCCTGCTCCGCGGGAAGCCTGCTTCTCCCTCTCCCACTCCCCCTGCTTGTGTTCCCTCTCTCGCTGTGTCTCTCTCTGTCAAATAAATAAATAAAATCTTAAAAAAATAAAATAAAAAAATAAAACAGATGGCAGTGACACACTGGACAGCCATATGCAAAACAAAACAACTCTGTCCCATAACTCACATCATATGTCTAAATTGACTAGAAACAGAACATAAATCTAAATATAAATCTGTAACACTTTTGGCAGAAATCATAGGAGGATGATTGTGTGACCTTCAGTTAGGCAACCTTTTCTTATGTAGGATAGAATATGAAAGAAAAATACAAGAAAAATCAGTACAGTTGACTTTATCAAAATTTCAACCTTTAGCTTTTCAAAAGACACTATTCAAAAAAGGAAAAGATCGGCAACACAGAGACAGGAAATATTTGTAAAACCCGTAGCCAATAAAGGACTTGTATGATGATTATATAAAGTTCTTGCCCAGTTCAGTTAGAAAAGCCAACATTCCATTTAAAAATAGGCAAAACATTTACATAGAGACTTCAGTGAAGAAGAACTATAGATAGGAAAGAAGGACATGGAAGGTCATGGACGTGCAACCTAACAGCAAGATGACCTACTGTTATACACCAATTAAAAGCGGGGAGAAAGTCCTAAAAATACAGTGTTAGGAAGATATGGAACAATGAGAACACTCATACATCGTTTGCCGGGAGCAAAAATGGTAAAAAAAAAAAAAAAAAAAAAAATTTAACGAAAAAAAAAATGGAAAAAAAAAAAAAAAAAAAAACAACTTTAAGAAATAATTTGGTAGTTTCTTATAAAGTTAAAAATATATTTACTATATGACCCAGGAACACCACTCTCAGGTACATCCCTGAGAGGAATGAATAAGCATGTTCAAAACACACCGGACACTCCCACCTAATGGCCATGACGTATGGCTGCTTGAACAGAGGTAGTACATGCGGAACTTCAGGGATGACAAGGAATCAGTCACTGAGATAACATACATAAACCCCAATGGCATTAGGCCAAGTGAAAGAAGACAGACTCATGAGAACCCCAACTCTAGAATTTCACTTATATGACATTCTGAACTACACCAAATTATAGGGACAGAAACTCAGATCCATGGCTGCCAGGAGCTGTGGTGGCAGATGGTGATTTATTTCCAAAAAGCAGGAGAGTAATTTTTGCTGCGACTGAAACATTCTAAATCTTAATCGTCATGCTACTTATAAGACTGTCTAAAATTGTCAAAATTCATAGAAGTGTGTGCCTAAAAATGGAAATTTTTATTGAATTCAAATTTGACCTTGGTAAAACTGACCTAAAACATTTTCAAATAAATCACATTTTGAAGTGCCTTCTAAACCATCAAGGAAGAATTATTCAGCCAATTTCACTTGTACTACTAAGTTTCATCAAATTTATTGTAACTTTATTTGCATGCTTTGAATATTTCAGGTACTTGAACAATAATTTCAGCTGTTCATTAACTAGAAAACACCTTTAAGAACCAGGCTAGTGTTCCAAGGTAAACTGAGGCACATGAAAATTTACAAGAGGTCATCTGAGCGGACATCAATTCCAACTGGGTGGTGCTAAGCCAAAATGGTAAGAGCCCCACCACCAAAGCTCAGGGAAAATGTTTTTGAGAAGACGCAGAAACAAGGCAATGTATTTGATTGTAGGCAACTGCCTTTTTGTGGGAGAGACTAGTTGGCTGTTCATGGTTAGTTGTCCTTAAATTTCATTTGCTCAGATTCAAGAGCCTTGATTCTGACTCAGAGGCATTAGAACCACCTCAGTCTGATGGCCTACCTGTTTAATTACTTTACCACTAGTTGTCAGAAAACATAGAATTAAGAATGAGGATTAACAGCATCCATTTGTTCAGCTCTGCTTGACAAGAATATATAAACTTGGGAGTATTCATAGCTTTTCCTTCGAGAGTACATCTGATCTGGAGTCATTCTAGACCCTGGAAATGCAGAGTCAGAGTAAACGCCTGGGAAGAGCTTCAAATAATCCTAGCTGAGTGGATGGACGTTCAAAATGTCAAAGGATTAGAAGAGATTCAGAAAAGCTAAACTTAAAGTAGTTTTGTAGAATTTACAGGGAAGGAACAGAGAAATGGGGGGCATCTGACATGTACCATGTATGTGTGGGGGTGTGTGTGTGTGTGATCCCACACCTTGTGAATTGCATCCTGCTTTGGTGATTCTCAAGAGAAGAAAAAGCATACATTCAATCATTCTTTTGTTGCTTCTTTATCCACCCAATCATTTCATTATTTATTTTCCATACTAGAATATCTCTGTACAATCTTTATTCTATGCTAACTTGGAGTTGCCTAATTTAAGAAACTCTTGAATTTATCCAGGAAATCTAGAACACTGGGTGATCGATATACATAGAAGACAGCTCTTGCCCTGAATGAACTTAAATCTACTGGAGATGGCGGGGATGGTGACAGACAAGGAGCCAGGTGGCGTCCAGGGGGCCTGACAGGTACTGTGGTGGAAACAGCTATGGGAATCCGAGGGTTCCTTGCAAAGTTAATGCCTGCTGGTGTCCAGGGAAAGAGTCCCAGAATCGGTGCCAAGGAAAAAAGGAGTAGGAAGATGAAGAACTGGTGACAAAAATTTCTCAGCGGACAGTCATCTCACACCTCTGGCCTAGACCAGCGGGAGGGGAGCGAGAAGATGGAACCGGGGCAGTTGAGGCTGCGCAAGAGAGGGAAGGGGAGGTCGGGTCACAAAGGGTCGGCGAGTCCGCTGGGGAGTGTGCACAGGTGCTGAGGGATTGCTGAAGGATTCTACAAGGGAAGGGCACGCTCCAGTCTGTGTTTGGAACAGTCAGTGAGACTCGAGAGGGGCTAAATGGGATCGGGGAGATTGCTTTAGTGGGACGCCCTGCCCCAGATCCGCAGGCTGGGTGTGGAAGCGGGTGGAAAACCAGTCAGTGACAGCCACAGTGATGACAATGGTGACGGCGACAGCAAATCGTTCACCATGTTGAGTGCGGTGCGGGGCCCTGGGGAACACTGCAGAGACTCTCCTGTGCTGACAACTAGCTCTGCCTCACTGAGAAAACTGAGGAATAGAGATTTAATTGTATTGGTGTGTTCCTTCCCCGAGAGCGGCACCCCGCCCAGGCCAGGGCGCTCCCTGCCACCCAGCGCGTGCAGCGCCCCCGAGCACCCGCACCCTTGGGACACGCGGGGCGGTGGACGCTGCCCGCCGCGGCCCCGTCTGCCTGACGCGACGCCCTGCCCTGCCCCGTGGCACCCCGAGCTCCGACAACACCTCGCCTGGGTCCCCGAGGTGAGTCACTGCCGCAGAGGGCCCCTCGGAGCG
>NW_022589718.1:35427760-35432482 GCF_004348235.1 Phoca vitulina | reverse complement strand
CTCGCGGCTGTTCCCGGGGCTGCGCCCTCCGCACCTGGCGTCCGCCTACCCTGCCCCGTGGCACCCCGAGCTCCGACAACACCTCGCCTGGGTCCCCGAGGTGAGTCACTGCCGCAGAGGGCCCCTCGGGGCGGGCTCGCAGCAGCGCCACCTCGCGGCTGTTCCCGGGGCTGCGCCCTCCGCACCTGGCGTCCGCCTGCCCTGCCCCGTGGCACCCCGAGCTCCGACAACACCTCCCCTGGTCCCCGAGGTGAGTCACTGCCGCAGAGGGCCCCTCGGAGCGGGCTCGCAGCAGCGCCACCTCGCGGCTGTTCCCGGGGCTGCGCCCTCCGCACCTGGCGTCCGCCTGCCCTGCCCGTGGGAACCCTAGCAACTGAAAGAAAAGCGCTTGTCAAAAACAAAACAAAACAAACAAACAAACAAAAAACAAAACAAACAAACAAAAAACCACCACCAACAAAAGTTGGTAAACAAAAGTGGGTTTTCAACACACATTTGCCTGTCTCTAATGCTCACACTTCGGCCCACTATAATTCAGTGCTTTCCAGATGGCTCTCAGCCGGACGTCTCAGGTCACCGGGGTCAGAGGTAACACCAGGCAAAAGAGACGACTGCTCAGGAGTGCAGGTCTCTCTGTGGGGGGAGGGCGTTCGGTTTTCCCCTGACATCACTGAATGTCCTATGTCATCCAAATAATCTTCCAAAATAAATTTGGAATTAGCATGTAGAGCTATTTTTGTTAACTAAAAAAAGAAATTTATTATGAATATTGTTTAAAATAAATTTTCTTCCTAATACAGACCCACGAAAGAAAAAAATCATTGACAAGCAAAGATATCTTTGACACGTAATTAATTTAATGAGCAGTTTTAATATGCATACCGTGAACCCATTTAAAATTATATCTATTTGGCTACTTGTAATTATATACATAGAATCATGTTTCCTACGTGTGTTCCATGAACACTACCCACAAGTGATCAAAAATAAATGAAAGGTTCCACTGGTCAAGATTTGAAAGATGTGAAGGACATTTTTATACCAGGGATTGCAAAGTGGCTGTCAAAAGGATAAACCAAGTTTCAAATGTGTTCTGTTTCCGTTTTGTTTTCATCTTGTTTGGCTAGCATGCTATATTCCTTGACTTAGTCTACTTGTGTTGTTTTGTTGAGTCTGAACGGTTTTAAGGGAAGACAACGAACCCCTGGCCACGTCCTTCACTATCTGCAGCTCATGTCCCTTCACAGTTCCATATCACTGTCCTAGCCCCCAATAGCTTTGGCATGCAACCCATGCCACAGAGCAGCACCTTCTCCTAGTATCACAGTACTTACTAGAAAATAAAAGCTTCAAGAAAACATGAAAATAAGTATGTCCCCAGTTTCATATTAAGTTCACTGATATAGAAATATGTAATGTATGTCATATAACACATACTAATATGCATGAAAATACGATACATGCATACCGCAAATAACATTGGTTATTTACAAATTTCCCAGAGCTAACTATCGTTCCTCTAACCTTTTCCTTCCACTTTTTGCAGAATTTCTATCATTATTTCATTGATGTGTTACCATCCCACTGTTTCCTAGGAAATGCCGACACAGAAAAATAGTTATAAAAATTTACCAAAGTTGTAAAGGGATTATTTTTGGTTGGTTAGATGTGGAATGAGGCAGACCATGTGGGTATGCAGTGAACAATATCTCAAGACTCCTCCACGCAGTGTGAAGTAACTTCACATATGTGAAAACAGCCCACAAAGCCACAGGTGCAGGCCTGAGACGACCCACCCCTCGGACTTTTGAATCAATCTATCCCGAGACTGCTTTTCCAGCCTGGCATCTGGGCACTTGACTGGGAGTTAGAATTCCTTCAACTGTTGTAGAAATTTCCCTAAATGATAAACACAGTTCCCTGTGGCTTAATATTTTTTACAATGTGGTTTATGCTGAGCACGTGCTTTCTGTCTGGGACTCTGGGATTTTGGTACATGCTGGCAAAGGATGCCTCTGGGACCAGCCTCCAACAGAGGCCTCGTGTGTCCCCGGCTGGGCCCACTCTGCATGTGCCGTGGGGCTGGTACTGCTGGACGCATGAAGCAAGCTTGGGTGAGTTCAAGGGGAGGACGTGTGGAAGCTTGTGCCTAGTCCTCTGGGCTTGGCCGCAAATGACTTTTCCCTCTGCTGGTCTTGCTTTACATCTTGTGCTACAGTAACTCTTAGGACAATCTGTGCTGAGTTCTGTGGGTGCTTTCCACCAATCACCAGACCTGAATGTGACATGCGGACCAAAACACACACACACACCTTTCGCATACTTGAAGAGAAGGCCAAAACTAAAATATGATTGTGATCGCGAAGAGAAAAAAAATAACAGTAAGTATAATGCCACCATCCTACATGCACTCCTGCCGCCCTCCCCACCACTGAACACTGTGGGGAAGAAAGGGGAGTCAAGGCAACAAAAGTATGAGGAAGACAAGCAGAATGGGCAGCAACAATAATGAAGGGGTCTGGAAAGAAGTTGGAGGAATCACCATAATGAGCAAACTCACCCTAAAAATGATAATACTATATATATATATATATATATATATATATATATATGTAAGATGTATATAAATGGGCAGATCAGATCAAAAACTGCAATAAAAAAATTAAAAGTCCCCAAATCAAAGTAGTATGAAAAGTTAAAAGCACTCAGTGTAAGAGAAAATGATACTTTTTAATGCTAAAAGCTAAAATTCACAATGAAGACAGAACATGTGTGAATATTTATGCTCTAAGGAACTCAATAACCATCCTTTTGAGGCAAACACCACAGACAATGCAAGGAGACACAGAAACACACAAACAGGAGACTTTAAGATGCTACTCTTAGTCCAAGACAGGGCAGTGGACATAAAACCAGTGAAGAGATGAAAACTTTCAACAATATTAGGAGGGTAGGTCTTGTAAACATCCACTGGATTCTATATTTGGATCACAGAGCAAACACATGTTCACAGCACAATCATAAAAGATGATGATATAACACAGAGAAAGTATACGTCATTTCCATGAAGCAGAAACTTTTCAAACAATGCTTTCTCATCACAATACAATAAACTCAAAGGTACTAACAAAATGACAGAAGGTCCTTCCACCTGGAAATTTAAAACTTCTTATCAACCCACTTCTGGGTGAAAGAGGAAGAACAAGCTAAAATTGAAGAATTTTTAAAAAGTACATCCATGATGCATTACTTATCGGGATTTGGGGGATGCATCTAAAGTAATGGTCAGAGGAAAATGTATTGCCCTAACTCTAACTACTTTATCAATAAAACTGAAAGACTAAAAGTAGAATTTAATGCCCAACTCAAAATAACGAAAAAAGAATGACGAATTAAACCAAAAAAGCATAAGGAATAACATAATAAAAATAAACATACAGATTAATAAGGAAGATGATAGAAAAATAGGTCTAATTAATAAACTTGTCTTGTTTTGTAAAAAAACAGCAAAAGAGACTAACCATTAGCTAATTGAATTAATGGAAAAGAAGGAAAAAGTACAAATGTATGAAATAAGAAATGAGAAGGTAGATATAACTATTGAAAATAAAGAAATTTTAATAAGTCATGAGATGATCTTGATGATTTCTATATAAATTAATTTGATACACAGCTATATGTAATGGGTAGTTTCCTAAGAAATCACTGTGTTACAGAGTTTAAAAAGATCAGTTTCCATAGAAGAAAGAGAGAAAACTGTGAAGGAATGCTCCTTAGGAAAAAAGAAAAAAAAAAAGGTACCAAGCCTCTACATTATTCCACGGTGTCAAAAAGGGAAGAACACTGAAGGAGGCGGAGCAAGATGGCGGAGTAGGAGACCTGGATTTCGTCTCCTCTCAGGAATTCAGCTGGATAGGGATCAAACCATTCTGAACACCTACAAACTCAACAGGAGATCAAAGAAAAGAAGAGCAACAACTCTCTGAACAGAAAAGCTACCACTTTCTGGAAGGTAGGACGTGCGGAGAAGTGAATCCGAGGCGATATTCGGGAGGATAGACGGCGGGGGAGGGGCCTCCGTCAGCCGCTTCTGGCAAGTGATAGAGCCGCGGAGCACAAAATCGGAACTTTGAGAAGTCTGCTCCGCTGAGGGACGTCACTCTGGTGGCGAAGTGGGGGGTGGAACCCTCGCGGGACAGTGTGGTCTCAGGACCCTCGGGGTCACAGAAAGACCGGGGGTGCCTGAGTGCGGCAGAGCTCCCAGGGATCGGAGCAGGGAAGCCGGCTGCAGAGACGGAGCCCAGGCGCGGGCTCTCAGCTCGGGGTTGTCATAGACCGTGATCCGCGGCACAGTCGGGCCACTGCTCCTCCAGCAGGGACCCAACAAGCGGCAGATCCGGGGAGACTCACCTTCTTCCCCCGGGAGGAGAGGTGCGGGAGCGCACCGCGGGGATCTGCTGGGTTTGGAGACTCCACCCGGGGTCGGGTGCCAGATAGAAAGGCGCGGTCACAGGCCGGGTGAGCGAGGAGTGTGGCCGGAGACCGGGGAGACGGGAGTGACTGACGGCTTTTCTCTGGGGGCTCGCTGAGGAGCGGGACCCCAAGTTCTCGGCTCCGCCGGGGCGGAGACTGGGAGGCCACCATTTTCACTCTCCGCCTCCAAAGCTGCACGGAGAGCTTGCAGGGAACAAAAGCTCCCGAGAGCAAACCCGAGCAGATTAC
>NW_022589718.1:35359687-35417760 GCF_004348235.1 Phoca vitulina | reverse complement strand
TGGGAGGATGGGTTAGCCTGGTGATGGGTATTGAGGAGGGCACGTTCTGCATGGAGCACTGGGTGTTATGCACAAACAATGAATCATGGAACACTAAATCTAAAACTAATGATGTAATGTATGGGGATTAACATAACAATAAAAAAATTAAAAAAAAAAAGGGAAGAACACTCTTGAATTTTTTTTTAAATGAGGCAAATATAACACTGATACCTAACCTAGATAGAGACAGAACAAAAAAAAATAAAGCTATAGACCAATATATTCATGAATATCAATGTAAGCATTCTGAGCCAAATATTAGTAAACAGAATCCCTCACCACTTTGAAAAAATAACATTCCATGACCAGCTTGCATTCCAAGAATTGAATACTACAGATCCCGGAGCATCATGTGCAATATTAACAAATTTAAAGGAAAAAAATAAATGATCACCTCCATAGATGTGCAGAGACCCTTTGCCAAAACCCAACACTTATTTATGATAAAAATATTAAAACAGGAACTGAGGGATACTTTAACATGATAATATATATATATATATATATATATATATATATATATATATATCAGTATATATGTGTATATAGATGTATATACATATAAGTGTATGTGTATATAAATATTTGTGTGTTTAGATATATTTATAACTTACTCATAATGACAACATTACAACTAAGATGAGGAAAAAGATAAGGATGGTCACTATCTCCAGCAGGATTTAGCATCCTACTTAGGGTATTAGCTAGTACAACTGGACAAAAGAAGTCAACTGGAGACATAAGAATATGTAAAGGAAAAGTAATGCTGTCTTGATTGCAAATGATGGACAGTAAACCTATAAACCCCCAGAGTGTCCATGATAAAACTAACAAAACATTACAATAGTTCTGTGAAATAGCAGACTATCAGAGTAACATACAAAAATCCATAGCCTTCAAACAAATGAATAATAAAGAATTTTAAAACATGAGGGTAGAGAAAAGTACACTTAAAGTCACAACAAAGAAGACAAAAAATTAGAAAAAAGGTATTAAGAACTGTGCAAAACCTAAACCATGAATTTGTGAAAACAATTCTTAGAAGGCAAGAGTAGATTTGAACAAATGGAAAGTATTTCCTTTTCTAAAGGAGGGCAGTTCAACCTAAAACTGTCAATTCTCCCTAAATTAAGTTCAGTGCAATTCCAATACAAATATGTATAAACCATTTTTTTTTTTTTTTCAGAGAGGGAAGTGGGGAGGAGGGACGGAGGGAGAGGGAATCTCAAGGAGGTGCCACACCCAGTGCAGAGCCCAATGTGGGGCTTAATCTCACGATCCTGAGATCATGACCTGAGCTGAAATCAAGAGTCAGATGCTTAACTGACTTTGTCACCCAGATGCCCCTCTTCAAGCAATCTTATGGAGTTAATCTAATACAAAGTTCAGATGAAATAACAAACATGAAGGAAAAGCCAGGTAAACACCAAAAAAGAATAACCATGGAGAACTGGTCTGCCCGATATTCGAAGATAGAATTTCCATTTCTAAGACATTATGGTATCTGTGCATGAGTACACATGTAAACAAGTGGAATCGAAGAGAGAGTCTTCAATTAGACCCAAATACGCATGGAACCTTAGAATATAACAAAAGTGGCATCTCAAATCACAGGAGGACAGACGGACTGTTTTATACATGGTGTTGGGACATATGGACAGTCATCTGTAAAAGTGTAAAATTAGATCCATGTCTCAAATCATTCATAAGACTAAATCCCCAGTGGATTAGGGAACTAAACATAAAAATTGAAGCCACAGAAACACTGGAAAATAACATGTATAAATTCCTTTTTAACATTGGTGTAGGGACTGGCTTTCTAACAGTACCTCAAAACATAGAGCCAAGAAAAGAAACGACTGATAAATTTAGCTACATGCAAAAAAAATTAATTAAAAAAAATACACGACAAGGGTGCCTGGGTGGCTTAGTTGGTTAAGTATCTGACTCTTGATCTCAGCTCAGGTCTTGATCTCAGGGTCATGAGTTCAAGCCCTGCATTGGACTCCATGCTCGGTATGGAGCCTACTTAAAAAAAAAAAAAAAAAAAAAAGGCATGACAAAAGCACCATAAGCAAAATCAAAAGACATGATATTCCGGGAGGAAATATTCTCAGCATATACCGCTGGCAAAGAGCTAATACCCCTAATATAGAGAACTCTTAAATATTGTAGGACAAAGAAATAAAAACCCAAGAGAAAAATGTGAAAATGTAATAAACAGATAATTCACAAAGACAAAGAAAAATATTCTTCAAACATGAGCAAATATTCAAATTCACTCCTTTGTAGAGAAATACAAGTTAAAATAACACTGAGACAGTATGTGTGACCTATCAGACAATATTTTTTTTTAATTATATGACAACACACTTAGCTCCCGATCCTGTCAGGAAGCAGAAACTCTCATATATTATTAATGAGAGGTCCAATTGTTTCAATCCATCCAGAAGGAAACTTTCTAATACCTAAAGAAACCCAAACAACCAAATAAAGATCTACATATGCACTTAATTTTTGACTCAGAAGTCCCACTTCGAAGACTCTACCTAGAAGATACCACCAACACTACAAAAATACAAATGCACAAGATTTGTCATGGCAGCATTGTTTGTAATTCCAACTTTCTGGAAATAATCTGAATTCCCATATATGGAGAGTGTTTGAAAAGCTAATAATCTATGGCATGTCTACACAGTGCAATGTTATTCAACTTTTTTTTTAAAAGATCTTTATAAATGAATATGAAGTGATTTTACTAGAGTATCCTGTTAAGTAAAACAAGCAAAGCACAAAAGAGTGTTTATAGCATGTCAGCTTTTATGTGAAAAGGGAGATATAATAAATATAATAAATACATAAGCATATTCTTATTCATGCCAAAGAAATACAGGGAGATATGGAATTGTTGAATCACTATTTTGTATACCTAAAGCTAATTTAACACTGTATTAGCTAACTGGAATTAAAATAAAAACTTAAAAAAAAGAAATACAGGGAGAATAAATCAGAAAGCATAGCATCTGGTTGCCTATATGAAGTAGGTGGGAAGGGGGTGGAAAGAAGGGAGGAGTGGAGTGGCAAGGATGAGGACGGAAATATAGTTCTATGAGTGTAAGTTTTTGTATAGCTCTGACTCTTAAAACCAAAGGAACATTCCATATATCCTTCCCATACCCAAAATTAAACAATTAAAAACAACCAGCATGTGAGGTGAGCCAAAACATCCCACATAAATGCTAACAAAGCAACCTAACTCTCTTACAAATGGAAAATGTTACTACGCTGGCATGGGTGGAGATCATCGGGAAACCAATCTCTTGACCGGATACTGTAAAGCTAAGACAAAAGCAGTTGCACCTCAATGCTGTGATTTAGTTAATAACTATTTCTCACAGGGGTACAGGTCAACCTTTCTGAAACTTTGCAGTGTGTATTCAGATTCAACAAATATATAGATACAGTGTAGCTAATGATGACTGGGTTTGTTACTGTTGAGAGGGAATCAACAGATGAGACAAGGAGGGGATCCTGGGGTGACCCTTGTGAGACTGAACAGGAATCTTTAGCAAGTGTGTCCTCAGGGGACATGTATATATACAAAGACACATGCCTATCCCAGACAGATGAATCAGAATCACAGATGTATGCCTATGAATGGCTTCACATACACGTTATTTCCTATTTCTCTCTGCTGAGGAGCCCAGAAGCAGTGACTTACTGTGATTTCTCTTATCTTAAAAATTAAAAAGTTGTCTTATACTACATCCCTAAATTTGCCCACTCTCTTTTACATAGGTCTCCTTAATAAAGCCGTCTGTACTTGACCATTTGCACTCCCTCTCCTTCCACTCTCAATGAAACACGCCCACCTGGCTTTCACGGCAACCACTGAAACAGGAAAAATGCTCCTGTTGAGGTTATGAACAGCTGTGTTTTAAAGTCTATGGTCACTCTTATGTGCATGCTATTGTTTATTGACCAATCAACATCATCTGACACACTCCAGAGCTGTGGTTGCATATACAATGTGTTTTCCATGTCTGCACTTGAATATTTAATTCCATGCTCGTGGATCAGAAGAATAAACATTGTTAAAATGTCTGTCCTACCCAGAGCAATCTATACCTTCAATGCCATCCTGATCAAAATTCCAATGACATTTTTCAAAGTGCTGGAACAAACAATCCTAAAATTTGTATGGAATCAGAAAAGACCACGAATCGCCAAGGAAATGTTGAAAAAGAGAAACAAAGCTGGGGGCATCATGTTGCCCGATTTCAAGCTATATTACGAAGCAGTGATCACCAAGACAGCATGGTACTGGCACAAAAACAGACATATAGACCAATGGAACAGAATAGAGAGCCCAGATATGGACCCTCAACTCTATGGTCAAATAATCTTCGACAAAGCAGGAAAAAATATGCAATGGATAAAAGACAGTCTCTTCAATAAATGGTGCTGGGAAAATTGGACAGCCACATGCAGAAGAATGAAACTCGAACATTCTCTAACACCACACACAAAGATAAACTCAAAATGGGTGAAAGACCTCAATGTGAGACAGGAATCCATCAAGATCCTACAGGAGAACATAGGCAGTAACCTCTTTGACATCGACCACAGCAACTTCTTTCAATTTACATCTCCAATAGCTAGGGAAACAAAAGCAAAAATGAACTTTTGGGACTTCATCGAGATAAAAAGCTTCTGCACAGCAAAGGAAACAGTCAACAAAACAAAGAGGCAACCCACAGAATGGGAGAAGATATTTGCAAATGACACTGCAGAAAAAGGGCTGGTATCCAAGATCTATAAAGAACTTCTCAAACTCAACACCCAAAAAACAAATAATCAAGTCAAAAAATGGGCAGAAGACATGAACAGACACTTCTCTGAAGAAGACATACAAATGGCTAACAGACACATGAAAAAATGTTCATCATCATTAGCCATCAGGGAAATCCAAATCAAAACCACATTGAGATACCACCTTACACCAGTTAGAATGGCAAAAATTGACAGGGCAAGAAACAACAAGCGTTGGAGAGGTTGTGGAGAAAGGGGAACCCTCTTACACTGTTGGTGGGAATGAAAGTTGCTACAGCCACTTTGGAAAACAGTGTGGACGTTCCTCAAAAAATTAAAAATAGAGCTACCCTATGACCCAGCAATTGCACTCCTGGGTATTTACCCCAAAGACACAGATGTAGTGAAAAGAAGGGCCATATGCACCCCAATGTTCACAGCAGCAATGTCCGCAATAGCCAAACTGTGGAAAGAGCCGAGATGCCCTTCAACAGATGAATGGATAAAAAAGATGTGGTTCATATATACAATGGAATATTACTCAGCCATCAGAAAGGATGAATACCCAACTTTTACATCAACATGGATGGGACTGGAGGAGATTATGCTAAGTGAAATAAGTCAAGCAGAGAAAGTCAATTATCATATGGTTTCACTTATTTGTGGAACGTAAGGAATAGCATGGAGGACATTAGGAGAAGGAAGGGAAAAATGAAGGGGGTGGAAATCAGAGGGAGAGACGAACCATGAGAGACTATGGACTCCGGCAAACAAACTGAGGGTTTTAGAGGGGAGGGGGGTTGGGGATGGGTTAGCCCGGTGATGGGTATTAAGGAGGGCATATACTGCATGGAGCACTGGGTGTTATACGAAAACAATGAATCGTGGATCACCACATCAAAAACTAATGATGTATTGTATGGTGACTAACATAATAAAATAAAATTTAAAAAATAATAATAATGTATTGATCCCAAACAACAGATTTAAAACCCAACTGCCTGCCCTTCCACTCAAAACCTGCTCTTCCTACAGTCTTCGGCACATAAGGCAGCTCCATTCCTCCAGATGCTCATCCCAAAGTAGACCCATTCTTGCCCTGTTTCTCATATCCCATCAGCAAGTGTGCTGAGACCAAAGAATTCTCCTCTCCACCATCACAAAACCCTCATCTAGACTGTCTTCATTCATCTGCAAGACCAGAAAACTCTGGTCTACTCTCATCCTCCCATTGCCAACTCAGGAGGCACAGTGAACTTTTTTAAATTAAATGTTATATTGAATATAACACATTAGCTTGGTGGACTCTGCCAGGTGAACGCCCTTGTGTTACCATAACCCCAATGAAGAGAAGAGATACGTGTTACAAGCTTCCCAGAGACAGGCCTTGGGTCCAGCATCTCTTCCACAAAAGTAATGACAAGGCTAACTTGTTTCTATTGTTAAGCGTTTCCAGGTTTGAAACAGGAAATGAATGGAATCCTAAGTGTATGATCTCTTATAAGTGGCTTCCTGGGAGCAAAACTGTCCTATCCATGTTGTTCTATTGTAGTTAAAGTTCACTCTTTCTCATTGGTGAATATGTCCCCTTGTACCAACATTCCAAAGTGCATCCTACTTATTTCCAGTTTGGGGCTCTTCTATTCTGTTATGAGCACATGTAGGACTATCTTCCACTGAACAAATATGTGTGTTGTTTTTGCATACTTTCTAGAAGTGAGATATTGGCCCGGAAAGCGTACACCATTTCAGCTGTGGTAGAAACCTCATACTTTTTCCAGAGTGCCAATTTATATCTCACCAGTGGCTGCTTCTTAGGCTCATGAACACTTGGTATTTTCAGTATTTACATTTAAGCCACTTTGGCTGGTTTTAATTTGTCTTATTCTAATGATTAAAGAAGTCAGCCTTTTTTTTTTTTTTTAATTTATTGGCCACATGGAAATCTTCTTTTGCCTACCCTTCTATTAGGTGATCTGTTGTTTATAAGGGTTTGTAGAAGTTCTTTATTCTGTTTCTGTGACTTTTGTCAGATATGACTATTACTAATATCATGTCCTACTCTCTGGATTGATTTTTCACTCTCTTTAATAGTCTTTCTATGTTAAAAAGTATCAGTTTACTATAATTTATTGGTATTTTCCCTTACGGTTAGTCCTTTTTCCCATCTCATGTAAGTAACTGGTGTCAAATCACATTTCATAAAACTTATTGAAGTAATTGGAATAGATTTTTATGTGTAATCTCATGTGTCAAGATTTTTAAAAATGAATATCCAATTGGCCTAGTATTATTCACTGTAAAATGATCCTTCTGCACTCTACTGCAGAGGCATGATCATCATAAATCAAATGACAGAACATTTCCTGAGTCTGTCTCATCCATCCCTCTACCTCCGTGCCAATCCTGCAGTCTTCAAGATTCTACCTGTATAATAAGTCTTGATATTTGAGATCTAAAATCCTTCAACTTGGTTCTTCTTGTTCAGGATCATCTTGGTTAGTCTTTACCCATTGAATTCTAATATGAATTTCAGAATCAGTAGGTCCATGTCAACAAATACATAAATACATACATACAAACATACATACAAACAAACTAGTCGCTGGGATTTTCGCTGGGATTGCGTTGCACGTTCGGACGAGTGTGTGGAGCACTGAGTCGGTACCTACTAAGTCTTCCAATCCAAGAAGCACTGTGTATCCTTCCATTTATTTAGGTTTCCTTTAATTCAGTTGTGTCTTATAGTTTTCTGAGTATAGAATTTGTACACCTTTGTCAGATGTATTCATATTTATTTGATGCTTTATGATACCTTGTAAATAGTATCATTTTAACATTTCATTTTCTAATTATTTGCTATTAGTGTATAGAAATAAGATTAATTTTTATTTGGCCTTATACTGGCATTTATGTTAAAGTTGTGCTTTTCATTCATATAGATTGCATACTTTTGGGGACTTTTTAAAAATCATATTCTTATTCCTTATGTTCAAATCGGTATGCCCTCCACTTCCATCCTATGCTTTATTTCTCTGTGACCTCCTGTACAATTCTGAATAGAAGTGATGAGAGCAGGCATCCCACTTCATTCTGGATCACAGAAGAAACATTTTCATAATTTATCATGGAGTATGATGTATGATACAGTGTTTTTCTTATTGTTGTTGGATGGTCCTTATAGACTGAGCTAGTTCTCTTTTTTCTTTATACTTTATGTTTTATAATTGATAGCTTTGAGTTCTATTGTATGCTTTTTCTGCATCCACTGAAGTGATCTTAATGATTTGTGCTCCTTTATGTACTTAATGAGGAAAATTACATCAATAGATTAACAAGTATTAAAAAAAAAAAAAAAAAACTAAAAGGAAATGCTTCCAGGAATAAACTCACCTGATTTTGATTTGATATTGTCTTTATAGATCACTAAGTTAAATTTGCTAGGTTTTTTTTTTTCTTTTGCTGTTTTCATAAGGGCAATGAGCTTGTAACTTACCAGTTTTTCTTTCTTGCTATATCCTTGTCATATTGTGGTTTTCAGAGTTATGTTGCTGTTCTATAAAAGGTGTTAGAAACGTCCCCCTTCTTTCCCTTTAATTTCTGTAAGAGACAATGAGAAAGGCTACTGTCATCCCTTTTGTAAACATCTGGGGAAGTCATGTGATTCTGGAGGTTTCTTCCTAGGGAAGTCTTCAGTTATAGTTTCAGTGTCCTGAATATAGAGTTTTTCAGATTTTTCTGTCCATTCTTGTGTCAGTAATTGTACTTTTTCCATAAATTTGTCCACTGTATCTTAAAGTTTTAATTATTTGGCGTGGTATGTCTTACCCTTTTTTAATGTCTGCAAAAATTACAGTTTCCATCTTGTAATCCACTTTTAATTGTATGTATTCATTTATGCTTTATCTTTTTATCAGCCTTGCTAGGGTCTATCAATTTGTTCTAAGGTTTTCAAAGAATCAACTTTTTATCTCACTGATATTTTGTGGTTGTTTTGTTTTGTTTTGTTTGCTGTATGCTATTTTATGATTTTATTCTGCTCTTTTCTTTATTCTTTCTTTTTACTTTTTCTGAGTTCAATTTGCTATTCTTTTTGAAAATTCTTAAAACGGGTACATAGTAACTTTCAACTTTTCTTTTGTTGTAATCTTTGCTCTAGAGGTATAAATTTTGTTCTGGGTATAGTTCTTGGTATCGCCACAAAGATTTCATAGATCTTCATTATTATTCTTTTCACATATTTTAATACTCATTGTGGTTCTTTTTCTGTAAAATTATGTTTGATATATTTTGGAGTTATATTATTATGTACATAAAGACTTAGTTCTTATATCTTCCAGGTAAGTGAGCAACTTAATCATTTTGAAATGTCACCCCATTTTTTCAAGTAATTCTCCTTTCCATAATGTACTCTATCTGATAATAGGATGGAATATTTCTTGTAGTGTTTGCATTTGATTTCCTTTTACATCCTTTCATTTTCCAATTTTTATTCTCAATATATTTAAAGTGTGTCTCTTATAATCAGCATTAGGCAGTATTATATCAATGTATTCCATATTCTATTTCCACCACTGGGTACAGTAGTGTTTACATACTATTTTAATTCTTTTTCTGTCTCAACTAATTTTTGTTCATCTCTCTTTCTTACTAATCAAGTACCTTTATTATGTTACAATTAACTTGTAGCTATAAGTGATTTTGTGATTTTAAGTTGTATCACTAGGGATAACATATGCAGCTTTGATTTATTATTTTTAACTTTTACTTATTATTTTTTATTTTTTTATAGAGAGAGAGAGAGCATGAGCGGGGGGGGGGGGCAAAGGGAGAGAGAGAATCTTAAGCAGGCTTCACACCCAGCACAGAGCTCAACATGGGGCTTGATCTGATGACGCTGATATCATGACCTGAGCCAAAATCAAGAGTCGGACATTCAACCAACTGAGCCACCCAGGTTCCCCATGATTTATTAAATAAAATCTAACATATATCAGTGCTTTTACTTCATCCTCCCAACATGGACACTATAATCTAATTTTTGTTTTTAGCACCTTCCGTGGTGTAGTTCTGATAAAACTCCAAAACAGAGAGGGGTGGGTACAGATCAAAAGCAACAATTCCATGACTCTGGAAATCAACCAAAGGAAGACACAAATTAGGAAGCATTTATTTTTAGAAAACTAAATGAGAGTTTAGGATAATAATGGGGAAGGCAAAGACATCTTGTCTCGACCCAATTATTTTCAATGCCCAGTTCCATCAATGACATGTGTAAATCTACCAACCATAAGATTTGTTACATAATGTGATAAATTACATTTGGGTTGGGAAGGCAAACCCATGGCTTGCCAAGTGAAAAGTCATGAACTCAGGCAGGAATCAATGTGAAAACTTCCAGGACGTTATGGTGTCTGTGCCGGAGCCAGTGAAAGACCAGGCAGAAACATGGTGGGGAGATCCAGGCTATGAGAGAAGGACAGAGAAATGCTCTGCAAACATCTCTGGCTGACTGACTAGGACACGTGTGCATGTCCACAGGAGACTCAGTGCAGCCTGGGATAGGGAAAACCAAGGGAGACGAGACCTTGAATGTGTTCCCAACCAAACACAGACCAGTTGGAAAATGTACAAACTTGAGGTGTTTAAATACAACCTTGGCCAATTACTTGGCTGAGCTCTACAGACTCTTGGATAACCCTTGTGTGTGTTTAAAAAGAAATATAAGAATGTAAGTGTAAATATCTTCTGCACAGCCATGGAGGCAATCAACAAAAAGAAAAGCAACCCAGGGAATGGGAGAAAATATTTGCAAACCACATATTTGATAATAGGTTAATATCCAAAATATATAACGAACTCATACAACTCAACACCAAAAAAATGCAAATAACTTGATTTAAAAAGGGGCAAAGGACCTAACTAGACACTTTTCAAAAGAAGAAATGTAAAGGCTAACAAGTATAAGAACAGGTATTCAGCATCACTAATCATCAGGAAAATGTCAAAACCACAAAGAAATCTCACCTCACACCTGTTACAGTGGCCATAATCAAAAAGACAAAAGGTAACAAGTGTTGGCAAGGATGTAGAGAGAACAAAGCCTTGAACACTGTGGTTGGGAACGTCACGTAGTACAGCTATTATGGAAAACAATATGGATGTTTCTCAAAAAATTTAAAATAGAGCAACTACCATACGATCCAGCTATCCCACTCCTGGGTATATATTCAAAGGAATTGAAATCAGGATCTCAAAGGGACAGCTGCATCCCCATGTTCAATGAAGCATTATTCACAATAGCCAAGATATGGAAACAGCCTAAATGTCCTTCGATGAGTGAATGGATAAAGAAAATATGAGAATGCATACATATGTCCACATACATACACAATGGAATGCTATTCTGCCTTACAGAAAGAAGGAAATTCTGCCATATGTGACCACATGGATAGAGCTGGAGGACATTATGCTGAGTGAAATAAGCCAGACAGAGAGAGAGAAATACTTCATGATCTCACCTATATGTAGAATCTGAAATAGTGAGATTCACAAAGGCAGAGGAGGATGGTGGTGCCAGAAGCTAGGGGGAGGGGAATATTGGTCAAAGGGTACAATTTTTCAGTTATGCAGGATGAATACATTTTGAAGATAATAGAAATACTCTATTGTATGCTTGAAATTTGCTAAGAGGATAAACTAAGTCTTCTCACCACACATACAAACACACACACACAATGATAACTACGTAAAAGTGATGGACACAGTAATTAGTTTGATAGTGGTGGTCATTTCACAATGTACATGTGTATTAAAACACCAACTTGTACACATTAAATATATACAACATTTATATGGTGATGATATGTCAATAAATTTGTTTAAAAAACCGCTGTAATCCTTAGAGCAACCGCTAAAACTAGTAACAAAACAATATAGCTAAAAGAAGCAAGAGAGGAAATAAAAGTAGCATACAATGAAGTATCTGCCTAACACATAAGGAAGAACAGAAGAACAAAAAGCATAAGACATAATATGTACAGGATAACTGCAAAATTGAGGAATGATTCCAGCCAGATTGATAGTTACATTAAGTATGAATAAGCTAAACATTTCAATCCAAATGCAGAGGCTGTGTGACTGGATTAAAAATCAAGACCTATGACATGCTGCTTACAAGAGACAACATTTTTATCCAAAGACGCAGGTTGAAAGTGAAGGAACAGAAGATAAATGCCTTGTGAGCAGTAAACATGGGGGAGTTACATCTTTGCTTGTCCATTTTTATTTTATTTGAATTTATGTAGCTTCTTGAGTGATTTTCTGTACTGTGTGGACTTCTGCAAGTTACTCTGTCATTCCAAAAGCAGATGCTCTTCAGAAACGTGTATCTAAAAATACAAATCAAATCGTATCACTCAGTTGTGCCCAAAACTTGCCCACGGCTTCCTATCTCACACTATGTAAAAGACAATACTTGACAACAGTCTGAGCTGCACACAACAGTGAGGTCTACGAAGCTCTCATGTTACCCTTCTGATCACATGTCCTACTAAAACCTGACCAGCTCTTTCCAAGCATCTGCAGTGTCTTCCTCACCATTCTGCAAACTCCTGCTTTACGTATTTTGCATTGGCGGTATATGCTGCCTCAAATGTTCTCCACCCACAGCCATGTCTACATTGCATGCTCCCTGTCCTCCTTCATGTGGTCACTTAAACACAATCTCCTCAGTGACGCCTTCCGTGACCACTTTATTTCCAATTACATCTGTGTGCCATTCTACTCTCTTCTTCACTCTTCTGTATTTTCACCAGAGCAGTTCTTGTGTAACTTAGCAGATATTTTGCCATTTTGTACCTTATCTAACCCTCTACCTGAATGAAATGTCCAAAATATAAAAAAGAATTATACACATATACTCTCTCTCTGTCTCTCTCTGTCTCTCTCTCTCTGTCTCTCTCTGTCTCTCTCTCTCTCTTTCTCTCTCTCTCTCTATATATATATATATACACACACACACACACACACAATTAGTAGTGTTAGGTTCACAGAAACTTGAGTGGAAAGCACAGAGGGTTCCCATATACATCTTGCCTACACGTGTACCACCTCCTCCACTACCAATATCCCCCACCAGATGGTCTATTTGTTACAACTGATGATCTTACATTGACACGTCATTATCACCCCAAGTCCATAGTTTACATGAGAGGTCACCCTTGGCATTGTACATTCTGTGGGTTTGCATGAATGTGCAATGACAAGTATCCATCATCATAGTATCACACAGAGTAGTCTCACTGTCCTAAAAATTATCTGTTTATCCCTCCCCTATACCCTCAACCCCTGGCAAACTGATCTTTTTACTGTCTCCATAGTTGTGCCTTTTCCAGGAGGTCATATGGATAGAATCCTACAGCATTTAGCCTTTTCACATTGGCTTATTTCACTTAGCAATGTCCATTCTAAACTCTTCCAACTCTTCTCACGGCTTGAAAGCTCATTTCTATTTAGCCCTGGATACTCTTCCATTGTTTAGATGGACCACTTTCATTATATGCTTAAACATCCATTATTTATTAGTACTTGTTAGTCATTTAAAACTTTCTAAAATATTTTTTCATGGTGTCAGGAAGTATCAGGATGCTTCCAAATACTTGGATGGTCTCACTCTCAGAGTTAAAATACACAAACAAAGCTAGATGTCTAAGGCACCTGTAATACCTTATATGGAATCAACTATTTGCTAAATACTTTTGTTTCCCAAGACACTGCCTATTCCAAGGCACTGCATTAAACAGCCTATGGGCCACTGCACTGGAGACAATTTGGTCACTAAGAAGGCACTGAATCCATTGGTTGGTTGTCTTCTGTGGGTGGCAGGATACTGGAATATTCTGTTAGGCAGACCAGAGTAGTAACTCTCAGAGAAGCTGAATTTACTTCATCAGCTGTACTCGTATTTACCTTTCTAAACTGTTACTCTGAGGTGTCTCTCTCTGCTCTGGGTAATTCTTATGAATGAAATTAACTTCTCTCTATTAATTAAACTCATTTTATGAAAATCTAGCTAGATAGTTATCACATAGGCATTTAAACTGGAAATCAACACATATGCATGAAAATGTAATTTATAGTATCTTCTAAATTTATATTTCCTTTTCCTTTTTCTCTTCCTCTTCTGAAGGCAGCAAATATATTTTAAACTGAATTTGACACAGAAACACTTTCACATCTGGGATTCTTTTGAAAATCTGTTGATATCTGAATTATTGACAAATTAAATGCTCTTTTCCCTTCACAGTCTCGTTTATGGCAAATTTACCAGGATGATTCTATTCCAAATAGGCTAAATGAAAGAAATTTATAGATAATGAAGTATCAGCTGACATCTAAATCATCTTGTTTGCCAGGTGACTCTAAAGCTCAATAAGACAGATGAATCCATTCTGTTGTTGCTTTTAAGAAAGAATAGACATCTGAAAACTTGTTCTTATTTTTTAAAAAGATGTACTTGCAACATAAAATGTTTCCTACTAGAATGGCAAAAGACTGTGGATTTAGCAAAGTAATAGATTTAGATTTAACAAAGTAATAAAAAAAATTATTATTTTAATTTTTATTTATCACTATTATTTTTCATGCCTTGCTTATCATGCTATGGCTGAATCCACTTTTCTTCATCAAAATGGAAGTTATTTGTAGAAGACAAAGTAGATTTAAGACAAAGAAAACATTCCTTAAAACCTGTTGCAAGGGTGTTTTTATACTACTTTGTTTCTCCCAATAGTACTTTACGGTTGTGTGGAAGTTAAACTAGCTTTGTAGCAAGTCTGGGACTTGAATGAGATCATTTTTCATCTCAGGTGTTCATGACTCCCAGTTTGGACTCAGATCGTTCCTTTTCTGTTCTATTTTTGGTTCTGATTTCCACTTCAAGTCTGAACCCTGGGAGAAATATGTGTATGGGCATTTAACTTTTCCATGGAATGGGACAACCAAGGCTGACCAATTTCACTGGGATCTTAAGGATGAATCCTTGCAAAGGCTGTTGAGGTGTAAACTAAGTGCAGTGTTTTCTATGCTTCACCAAGGTGATCTGGCTCATGGAGAACACATAAAAGAAAGACTCATGACACCAATCAAAGTTCCTCATCACTCACAATTAGCAAGTCAGTAGGAAACCTGAACTCTTTCTTAAAGTAACCAATGTTGAGTGCCAGCTAATTTTACATACAAATTCTAGCAATATTAACACACGGGTTACTTCAACTTTAGTGTTAATTGTCCTACTTGTAATTTATATTAATTCTATACCTAGAAGTTTAAAAAGAAGTGAACATAAGAACATTCTTTAGGACAGTTGATGGCAAAATTTGTGGTTTTCTTCTTACTCTTATTTTTGTTTTAAGTCGCTCATAAACCAATTAGGAAGAACTGTAAGCATTTCTAAAAGCTCATCTTTAAAATGGTTCAAGATTTTCTTTGAAGCAGCAGTTAATCATCTATTCTAGCAAACTGATGGATTTTTTTTTTTTAAACCATCAGCACCATATAATTTCAGAGCTGGAATGACATTAGAAATCATTTATTCCTACAACTTAATTTTAATGTTAAAGAAACCAAGAGCCAGAAAATGTGATGACCTAAGATCACACAGTTAATTTATTCCGGGGGTGAATCTGACCACTTTAATCTATTCAAGACATCTTGAGTACCTCAAGTGGGAAGCGAGGAGACTTTCCCTTTATAAAACTTAAAAACAAATTGTTATAGGGAATAGAATAAATTAATCTAATACAAGGGAAAATAGTAGGAACTTCTTCATATTAGCCATCAGAGGAGAAAAATTCAGGGTCTAGTTGGTGCTTATTTTACCTGGGCAGTAGACAGAAGCAAAACGGGAGTGGTGGTGTGTAGCCATCTAAAACTTAAATATGGTCCATAAGGGTAACTAATAAGCAATAGCTCTAATGATGCTGCTATTATTTATCCAAGCCTCAAGGCCCCCTGTGAGGGGGCCAGGGTGGGTACCGGGTGGGTACTGGGACCCTCTGGCAGGCAGGTAGGAAAGCCACTGGCCCAGATTCACACAGAAGCTTTCCAACAGAGGAGATCCTGGGATCTCAGTGCTGCCCAGGGCTCACCCACCACACCACCAACCGGTTACATTAGGATGTGCATGAGGTCAGAGACTGAATGTCCTGTGGTGAAAATCAGAACATAATATGTTCTGTTTAGCTTGCAAATGAGACAGGGCATTTGAGATCAAGTATATCTGTCCCGATGTACACATAAAAGGAAAGAAACTAACATCACAAGTTTGAAAGAGAATGGGACTTATTCATGTGCATTTTTCCTCCTTGTATCAGGTGTGTCTATGAATGAGTGATTTACACACACACATACACACACACACCAACACATGCATACATACTGTGTTTATGTGTGTGTGTTGTAAATAAAAACACAGGTCATTGTCTCACAGGAGCTTTAATTCACTTTTCCCAGAGCTCAGCTGATGTCTGCTTTGTGAATGTCAAATTGAACCATCAACAATAATCCTGTCATGGCCACTCCCTCATCCCCTTTGCCACACCCACAATTTGTGACCTATTTCTCATCACAGACAAGCAGATCTGAAAGCACAGTAACAGAATCTGCAAAACAACCATACCCTTCTTTGCGGTGCTTTTCCTGGTCACCCCCATAACCAGCCTCTCCCTCCCATGCTTCTGTTTTGTCTTTCTTTCTTTTTTTTTAAATTTTATTTTAGTTAGTCACCATACAATACATCATTAGTTTTTGATGTGGTGATCCACGATTCATTGTTTTCATATAACACCCAGTGCTCCATGCGGTACGTGCCCTCCTTAATACCCATCACCAGGCTAACCAATCCCCCCTCTCCCCTCCTCTCTAAAACCCTCAGTTTGTTTGCCGGAGTCCGTAGTCTCTCATGGTTCGTCTCTCCCTCCAATTTCCTCCCCCTTTATTTTTCCCTTCCTTCTCCTAATGTCCTCCATACTATTCCTTATGTTCCACAAATAAGTGAAACCATATGATAATTGACTTTCTCTGCTTGACTTATTTCACTTAGCATAATCTCCTCCAGTCCCATCCATGCTGATGTAAAAGTTGGGTATTCATCCTTTCTGATGGCTGAGTAATATTCCATTGTATATATGAACCACATCTTTTTTATCCATTCATCTGTTGAAGGGCATCTCGGCTCTTTCCACAGTTTGGCTATTGCGGACATTGCTGCTATGGACATTGGGGTGCATATGGCCCTTCTTTTCACTACATCTGTGTCTTTGGGGTAAATACCCAGGAGTGCAATTGCTGGGTCATAGGGTAGCTCTATTTTTAATTTTTTGAGGAACGTCCACACTGTTTTCCAAAGTGGCTGTAGCAACTTGCATTCCCACCAACAGTGTAAGAGGGTTCCCCTTTCTCCACAACCTTTCCAACGTTTGTTTTTTCTTGCTCTGTCAATTTTTGCCATTCTAACTGGTGTAAGGTGGTATCTCAATGTGGTTTTGATTTGAATTTCCCTGGTGGCTAACGATGATGAACATTTTTTCATGTCTGTTAGCCATTTGCATGTCATCTTCAGAGAAGTGTCTGTTCATGTCTTCTGCCCATTTTTTGACTTGATTATTTGTTTTTTGGGTGTTGAGTTTGAGAAGTTCTTTATAGATCTTGGATACCAGCCCTTTTTCTGCAGTGTCATTTGCAAATATCTTCTCCCATTCTGTGGGTTGCCTCTTTGTTTTGTTGACTGTTTCCTTTGCTGTGCAGAAGCTTTTTATCTCGATGATAAATACGGGAACCCCAAAAGTTCATTTTTGCTTTTGTTTCCCTAGCTATTGGAGATGTAAATTGAAAGAAGTTGCTGTGGTCGATGTCAAAGAGGTTACTGCCTATGTTCTCCTGTAGGATCTTGATGGATTCCTGTCTTACATTGAGGTCTTTCATCCATTTTGAGTTTATCTTTGTGTGTGGTGTTAGAGAATGGTCGAGTTTCATTCTTCTGCATGTGGCTGTCCAATTTTCCCAGCACCATTGATTAAAGAGACTGTCTTTTATCCATTGCATATTTTTTCCTGCTATGTCGAAGATTATTTGACCGTAGAGTTGAGGGTCCATATCTGGGCTCTCTATTCTGTTCCATTGGTCTATATGTCTGTTTTTGTGCCAGTACCATGCTGTCTTGGTGATCACAGCTTCGTAATATAGCTTGAAATCGGGCAACATGATGCTCCCAGCTTTGTTTCTCTTTTTCAACATTTCCTTGGCGATTCGTGGTCTTTTCTGATTCCATACAAATTTTAGGATTGTTTGTTCCAGCACTTTGAAAAATGTCATTGGAATTTTGATCAGGATGGCACTGAAGGTATGGATTGCTTTGGGTAGCACAGACATTTTATCAATGTTTATTCTTCCGATCCATGAGCATGGAATGTTTTTTCATCTTTTTGTGTCTTCTTCAATTTCTTTCATGAGTGTTCTGTAGTTCCTAGAGTACAGATCCTTTACCCCTTTGGTTAGGTTTATTCCAAGGTATCTTATGGTTTTTGGTGCTATTGTAAATGGAATCATTTCTCTAATTTCTCTTTCTACAGTTGCATTGTTAGTGTATAAGAAAGCAACTGATTTCTGTGCATTGATTTTGTATCCTGCCACATTACTGAATTGCTGGATGAGTTCTAGTAATTTGGGGGTGGAATCTTTTGGGTTTTTCACATAAAGTATCATGTCATCTGTGAAAAGAGAGAGTTTGACGTCTTCTTTGCCAATCTGAATACCTTTTATTTCTTTTTGTTGTCTGATTGCTGTTGCTAGAACTTCTAGCACTATGTTGAACAATAGTGGCAAGAGTGGGCAAACTTGACATGTTCCTGATCTTAAGGGAAAGGCTCTCAGCTTTTCCTCATTGAGGATGATATTCGCTATGGGTTTTTCATAGATGGATTTTATGAACTTGAGGAATGTTCCCTCTATCCCTATACTCCGAAGAGTTTTAATCAGGAAAGGATGTTGTATTTTGTCAAATGCTTTTTTCTGCATCAATTGAGAGGACCATATGGTTCGTCTGTCTCCTCTTATTGATGTGTTCTATCACATTGATTGATTTGCGAATGTTGAACCACCCTTGCATCCGGGGATAAATCCCACTTGGTCATGGTGGATGATCCTTTTAATGTATTGTTGGATCCTATTAGCTAGGATTTTGTTGAGGATTTTGGAATCCATATTCATCAGGGATATCGGTCTGAAATTCTCCTTTTTGATGGGGTCTTTGCCTGATTTGGGGATTAAGGTAATGCTGGCCTCATAGAATGAGTCTGGAAGCTTACCTTCTGTTTCTATTGTTTGAAACAGCTTCAGGAGAATAGGTATTATTTCTTCTTTGAATGTTTGGTAGAATTCCCCAGGTTATCCATCAGGCCCTGGACTCTTGTTTTTTGGGAGGTTTTTGATCACTGCTTCAATCTTGTTACTGGTTATTGGCCTATTCAGGTTGTCAATTTCTTCCTGTTTCCGTCTTGACAGTTTATAGGTTTCCAGGAAGGCATCCATTTCATCCAGATTGCTCAGTTTATTGGCATATAGTTGTTAATAACAATTTCTAATAATTGTTTCTATTTCCTTGGTGTTAGTTGTGATCTCTCCCCTTTCATTCATAATTTTATTAATTTGCGTCCTTTCTCTTTTCTTTTGGATAAGTCTGACCAGTGGTTTATCAACCTTATTAATTCTTTCAACATACCAGCTTATAGTTTCATTGATCTGATCTACTGTGTTTCTGGTTTCTAATTCATTGATCTCTGCTCTAATCTTAATTATTTCTCTTCTAATGCATGGCTTAGGCATCGTTTGTTGCTTTTTCTCTAGTTCTTTAAGGTATAGAGTTAGTTGGTGAATTCAGTATTTTTCTATTTTTTTGAATGAGGCTTGGATAGCTATGTATTTCCCCCTTAGGACAGCCTTTGCAGTATCCCATAGGTTTTGGACTGATGTGTTTTCATTCTCATTGGTTTCCATGAATTCTTTACATTCTTCTTTGATTTCCTGGTTGACCCAAACATTCTTGAGCAGAGTGGTGTTTAGCACAAGTGTTTGAATCTCTTCCAGTTTTTTCTTGTGATTGAGTTCCAGTTTTAAATGGTCTAAGAATATGCAGGGAATAATCTCAATCTTTTGGTATCAGTCGAGACCTGATTTGTGACCCAGTATGTGGTCTGTTCTGGAGAAAGTTCCATGCGCACTCGAGAGGAATGAGTGTTCTGTTATTTTAGGGTGGAATGTTCTGTATATATCTTTCAGGTCCATCTGGTCCAGGGTGTCATTCAAAGCTCTTGTTTCTTTGTTGATTTTCTGCTTAGATGATCTGTCTATTGCTGCGAGTGGAGTATTGAGGTCTTCTACAATTAACGTATTGTTATCAATACGACTCTTTATTTTGGTTAACAGTTGGCTTATGTAGATGGCTGCTCCATGTTAGGGGCATAGATATTTACAATTGTTAGATCTTCTTGTTAGATAGACCCTTTAAGAATGATATAGTGTCCTTCTGTGTCTCTAACTACAGTCTTTAGTTTAAAATCTAATTTTTCTGATATAAGAATTGCTACCCCAGCTTTCTTTTGAGGTCCACTGGTATGGAAGATGGATCTCCATCCCTTCACTTTCAGTCTTGGTGTATCTTTAGGTTCAAAATGAGTCTCTTGTAGACAGCATATGGATGGGTCCTGTCTTTTTATCCAATCTGCAACCCTGTGCTGTTTTATGGGAGCATTTAGACCGTTCACGTTGAGAGTGATTATTGAAAGATATGAATATATCGTCATCATGTTGCCTGTGAAGACGTTGTTTTTATAGATTGTCCCTGTAAATTTCTGTTGTATATCACTCTTGGGGTCTTTCTCCTTTTATAGAACCCCCGTTAGTATTTCTTGCAGGGCTGGCTTAGTGGTCACATATTTTTTCAGTTTCTGCCGGTCTTGGAAGGTCTGCATCTCTCTATCCATTCTAAATGACAGCCTTGCCAAAAAAAGTATACTTGGCTACATGTTCTTCTCATTTAATACCCTGAATATGTCTTGCCAGGCCTTTCTGGCTTGCCCATGTCTCTGTGGATAGGTCTGACATTATTCTGTTGTTCCTCCTCTGTACATAAGGAATCTCTTCCCCCTAACTGACTTTAAGATGGTTTCCTTGGTTCTAAGATTTGGGAATTTTACCATTACATGCCGGGGTGTTGGCCTGTTTTCCTTGATCTTCGGAGGGCTCCTCTCTTCCTCTAGGACACAAATGTTTGTTTCATTCCCCTTCTCAGCTATGATTTGCTCAAATATATATTTTAGTCTTCTCTCTCTTTCCACCCCCTCCGGGATTCCAATAATTCTGACATTGGAACATTTCATGGTGTCACTTATTTCTCTGATTCTATTTTCATGGATTCTGAGTTGTTTTTCCCTGGCCTCCTCTTTTCCCTTTTTATCTATTAAATTGTCTTCCAGGTCACTAATTCATTCTGCCTCACTTACCCTAGTTGTTAGATTATCTAGATTAGATTGGATCTCATTGACAGCATTCTAAGTGCTGCCAATTCAGCTTTCATTTCTGTCCTTAGAGACTCTGTTGCCATTAATTGATTTCTACATTCTAGCTGTTGTCTTCACAATTGCTAGCCTGAATTCCATCTCTGACATCTTGCTTATATCTTAATCCATTTGTAAATCTGTGGCATAAATCATAATCTCTGAGTCTTTCCTATTTTGGGGATTCCTCCTCCTAGTCATTCTGTTGAGGGGTGGTTGAGGGAATGTATAGAGTCCAAATTATTGACCACAACCCAAGCAAGATGCACCTGTTTTATAGGGACCTTAGGGTTGCTGGCCTCTTGTTCTCTCAGCCTGTCTTCTGTTTTGTCTTTCACTGGACGTGATATTTAAGGTGGTGGCTTGGGCCATCTGTGGGGGTTAAAAAGTTTTTCTGGGTATCTCCCAGGCGTTAATGGGAGATGTTACATGTTAATGAACTGTTTTCCTCTTGTTAAACTGCCTTCTATTACAGGAGGTTTCAGCCAAGAAATGGTAGGCAAGGATAGAGGGAAAGTTCTTTTTCCTCCCCTACAGTAAACTATCCATTCCACTGCACTTGGCTACTAGAAAAGCTTGTGCTCTTCTTTGAACACACTGACACAGACATGTACACACACTCATATTCACACACACAAGTACACAATGGTGCTTTAAACAGTGTCCTTCAGATTTTGAGATGGAGTATACAATAAGATATATTCTTTCCTCTAAGAGTTTTTTCACTTCTCACTTTTCACAGAAACTGGTGATTGTCAAAAAAGTTCCTACATACAGTAACCCCTCATGGTATTGTCTGGTCAAATTCTCTTCTTTTTCAAGAATCCTCATCAATGAGATATTTTAAGGAAATTCCAATTTACCACATTTAACAAACAGCCTACTCCACTCTGGAATTAGTGGCCCATTTCTCAAACTGCTAATACAGAGTTAATTAGTTACTGAAGTCAGCTAATTCCACAGCTATCAGCAGACATCGTGACATTGTTTTAAGATCTCTCCTGGACTTGCAGACACATACATTAGAAAATAAATGTCCTTATCTAATTCATGAGACAATTACCCATTCATCTAGGGCCCTATAGTGTTAAGGTGCTATTCCAATAAGCCCACTCCCTCTGTTTTTCATTAGTGTTATGAAAATAGCTTGTTATCTTATGGCATGGGAATTTCCCCTAAGCACCTAATAACTCACTGAGCACCTAATCTCATTCTGTAACTGCTGTTTATATGGGAAAACTTGGCAAAGATTTTCATATTAAGTAATACTACATCGTTAACATTTATATATACATGCATCCCCTGTCCTAAATAACTTTGAGCCGACTGCCCATTGTATTCCCCACACTGACATGGATAGTCACTGTGTCAACCCCATTGTCATATCTGGCCCCCCATGTGGCTAGCAGAAGCCATCAGAACCAGCTAAGGTGGGCTCCATACAGCCAGAGGCAAAATGGTACAGTTTTTCTAGTGCAGATACATTGCTCTAGCCTCAAAGAGATCATCAAGCCTTTCCTATTAGCCCAATATCATAAACCATCAAGTTTAACCATGCAAATATTCACATCCAACTGATTCCAGAATCTGGACATCAAATACCCCTGCCATACATATTGAAAGGTATTTTTTTATTTACCTATTGGAAATTTTGAGTGGCTAGTGTTTCTTCCTGCCCCCCAACTCCTGTAACTAAAAAGAATTCAATACACATTTCAATCTGAATTTCACACTTTGAATGTTTGTGTAGCTATTAGTAGGAATATAGAAATATTAGGAACCATCTTATGAATGGTGGTTGAAATATTAACTGAATAAGGATTAGTTCTTTCCTTTCCCCTCCCTTATTTCTGTCCTTCCTCCCTTGTCCTTCCCCTATCCTAAAGCACAGCTCCTGATACAGGACAAACACTGGGGAAAGAGATGCATATGATGGTAAATAACAATCCACAGCCCAGCAGAAAACAAAGAAATGAATGGTACGAATGTCCGATGGCAGTAAGAGAAGTGAGTCATCAAGCCATGGAAAGACATTGAGGGGCTTTCAAAGCATAATGCTGAGTGAAAGAAGCCAGTCTGAAAAGGCTACATCCTGTAGGATCCCAACTATATGCCAACCTGGAAAAGACAAAACTATGGAGACAGTAAAGAGATCAGTGGTTGTGAGCGCTTAGGGTGAGGGAGGATAAAGAAGTGGAGCTCAGAGGATTTTCAGGGCAGTGAAAACACTCTGTGGGATACTACAATGATGGATCTGTGCCATTACACATTTGTCCAAACCCATAAAGTGTGCAACACCAAGAGTGAACTGTAATGCAAACTGTGGGCTCTGGGTGATGATGATGTTCATTATAGGTTCATCAACTGCAACAAATGTCCCTCTCTGTGGGGGATGTTGATAAAGGAGGAGGTTATGCATGTGTTGGGGGGTGGTAAATGGGTAATCCCTGTACCTTCCCCTCAATTTTGCTGTTGAATTCCAATCTCCATCTCAGCCTTTGCTTCTTAAAGTGTCAAAGTCCTGACCAGCCTAGAAAAGCACACTCCACCCATGTGCCTCCCTTGGATTCTGCCTGTTACATCCATTTGCCAGATGGAGAGGGGGCCCTGTGAGCCTGTGATGCTCTAGCATTCATCCTTACAAGCTCAGTGGAGGAAGGTGGTAACAGATGAAGGAGGAGATGGATCTGCAGCTAAGGGAGGTCCTCCCTCAGGCTAAGTCTGACTGAACAGGGCCTGGGAACACTTCTCAGATGCCTCCCACCAGTAGGAGCACAGAGTTTCTCCAGTTTTAAGAAAGGGTAGGCTGAGAGTACCATTAACTGAACACTGAGGATGGCCTACAGCTTACTCTAGTGGACAGTCTGCAAACCTCACCACCTGAGTGAATAGACAGTGTGATGATACATGGTCAGAACATCCTGTCCATGGGTCAGTTGCTGGACTTTAATTCAGAAGTGCATTTTGTACAGGAGACCATAACAGTCAACACATAGGATAATACATGGAAGCACCATAATTTCTCTAAGCAATGTACTTTTTCCTCACAGATTCCACTATGCATGACAAACATTAATTTCTTCCTCACTTGGGAAGGTGGGTATTCTTTTCCTTTTTTAAAATTTAAATGAAAGATACAGGGTCCAGAGAAGTTGGAGTGATTTGCCTGTGGTCTCACTGGAAAGAAATATAGCCCTGAAAGCTGTGTAATTGGGAATCTAAGTTTAATATTTAGGTGTGAAAATCTCAAGATTTCCTATTCTCTTTCAAATCACAAATTATTTTCTCTCAGGTCCTTGCTCAGTCTTAAAAGGAAGCCTAACCAAGGGCCAGGGAGCAGCATTTCACCTTCCTGCCATGCTCTCTGTAACTCCCAAGGAGACTCAATGCCAGTTTGCCTCCTGGATATTACAATTTAGACAGACTTGAGGGCAGGGCTCAAAAACAGTGGTCTGACCTCACTAGTTCACATAATGTCTGCAGCTCCACTTTCTCTTCAACTTTGTCAAACATACTTTAGCAGTAGAGAAACTGCCTCAAAACTTTACTGTAGAAGGGTCTCTTCTGTTCTGACGCTGGTGAGCTGGATTGGAGTGTCCACAGAAAGAGGAGCATGCCACTTGGCTTCTTCCTTCTCAACAGCCTCAAACCGTCCACCCCCTCACCTTCTCACCACTGGCCATATGCAAATAACCAGCCTAATGATCTCTGTACCTGAGTCTTCACTAAGTATCAGGCCATTTTCATGTACCTTGCCCCCATTCCATGAGAGCTTGGGAATATTATCACCATTTCACAGATGAGGTAACTGAGTCACAGTGAGTTTCAGTGACTTGTCTACCATACTCAACAAAGCAGTGGCAGAACCTCATAAGCCGACTATGCTACTCTCTCTCTCTCTTCAGTTTCACCTATAAAAGATTTAATCACACAAAACTATGAATTCTAAAACTAAGGGACCTGAAGGCAACATTTGCCTTTGTTTTAAACCTCACAAGTGTCATATGTCTATGTCATATTATAAAGGTTTCATCATAAAACAGGTTCTCTGTAATATTTCAAGTAACAGAGCAGTGCATGATGCAATTTGTGCAAGGATTATTATTTCCATTTTTATAGATGAAAAAACTAAAATTATTATTTTTTTTTACCAATTCACATTTTTTAGCAAGGAAAGGAGCCAGCTCTAAGATGCAGTTCTGATATGGAAATCTCCGTCTTAGTTGTCTTCACCTTGCTCTGATTTTTCCACATTGCCTCCTCTACTTATGGGTCAACCAGATGTCTCTATTTTGCATTCTTCATACTTTTTGGTGTCACATTTGAGGAGATGGAGGTACCAAGGACAGAACAGGGGAGAAGTGCAAAAACTTCCAAGCTGTGGTTTCTCTGACCGAATGCCTTCCTGCCACCCTATCTTTTTGACTACTCTTTTCCACATCTGTTCCCTCTTCTGCCTTCTCCCATGCTGTGGATGTGAATATTGTCCAATATCCCTTTGTTTTTCCCTCCCATCTATAGCTTCTCATTACATAATGTCATCCATTACTCCGGTGTCAACCAACAATGCTCATGTTAATCCAGAAGACTTCGCTTGTCCAATCCAACAGTGTCAAAAGTTCTCTCCACTTAGATGACATGTTAAGTTTAAAGCCATACTCATTGCTACCTATCCAATATGTGTCCAACTTCATTATTTCTTAAAATGCTACTATCATTCATCTAAATATTTAAGGAATTAAGAAATTTTCTTTGTGTTCTCCTTGATTTATTCTCCCACTGTTCTAAAGTGGTTCTAACAAGTACATGGCAGGATATGAATATGTTGCTTATTTTAATAGGAACAAAATTGTTTGGTATTTCTTCCTTTTCATTGTTGTATTAAGAGAAGATGGTCCAATTCTTTGCCTCAATGCTGATAAAGAAGGAGATTACTCTTTCCCTGCTTTGAAGAAAATATGCATCAAAAATATGAATCAGTTCTAACATAATTTTCTAAGTTTACTAGGACATGAGTAGGGTGACTACATATTCTAGTTTGGCCAGAACAATCCCATTTATGCTTTGCATATAGTGTAATTATCAGTAGCTCTCTCAGTCATTTCCAAAAATGTCTTTAAATTACATGCTTATCCTCACCATAATGGTCTTTTGAAAAGGAGAAAGAGAAGAGGGTTTGATTGGTCAGGTATGATGACAGAGTGGAGTAAGAACCTCAGACAGGTTCTTAGGTGGGTTCTATGTGGCATTAAGTCCACATTAGACTCTATGCTGTCCCTTGATCTGATCTGCACCTGATCTGATTTGTCTGAGAAGCTTTGTGCTTAGCAGCTCCTTAAACTGAAATGTTCTTTCTCCTTATGTATGCATGCATGCATTTCATTTCAGTCCTTGCTTAAAAATTACCTTGTCAGAGAGCCTATCCATTGCCATCCTATATTAAGTAGGACTCTGTTTCTATCCATCTCTATTTATGCTGCTTAAGTTCTTAATAAAATCTATTTCTACAAGACATACCATGCGTGCCTATTCCTATTGTCTGTATACTGGCTGTATCTCTGCATTAGAATCGAAACTTATGAGAGAAGGGAATTTGTCTGTTTTGCTTATTGCTCTAACCCCAGTGCCTGTAACAGTGCTTGGCACTTTATGAGTGCCCAATAAATATTTGTTGAATGAAGAAACTCATTCATCTTGCATAACAGATGTCAGATTAATCTCCCAAATGCATATATTCTGTATCAACCTTCTTCTGCTTCAGTACTTTATCAGCTCTCCATTCGTGATGAGTTAAGTCTAAAGAATCTTTACCTGATATTTCAAATGCTGTAGGGAAATGGAAGGGGAAGGGAATTACCAGTGTTTGTAAATGCAATGTTAGGTTATATATAAGAAAATAATTAACACATGAAGAAGATCAAGTTGAGAGGAATTCTATAACTTAGAAATACAGTTAGTATAGGAGCCTGGGTCCAAACCCAGAAAAATACCATACAGTAATAATGACAACAACTATAATTAAAAAATAAAAAGAAAGAAACTTATCTGGTCTCATATCTATCAGGAGAAGGCCCTGGAAACCAAGGCCACTTGTAAAGATGACTTGCTCAATTTGAGGCATGTTATGAACACTATTGACAAAAAAGGAAACTATCTCAATAGAACACTGGGAATCACATCACCCTAACATGCAGCAGGAACACTGGGTCTCTTTCTCTTTTCTAGAGAAGAACTAGGAATACAGAAGAGCTATTTTCAAAGAATGTCTGATGAATCACCATATACTAAAAGAAATACCGTTTGTGCAACACCAGAGAACATAAAAAGCACCAAGTGTTCTAAACAACAGAGAGGTGATTTCTAACAATATAAGAAAAATCTCTCTAAATACTGGAGTTGCAAAAATGAAACAGAGCCTTTTTTTAAAAAGATTTTATTTATTTGAGAGAGAGAGAGAGAGCGCACAAGCCAAGCGGGGGGGTGGGGGGGGCAGAGGGAGAAGTAGACTTCCCACTGAACAGGGAGCCCGATGGACACCGGGCTCCATCCCAGGACCCCGGGATCATGACCTCAGCTGAAGGCAGACACTTAACCGACAGAGCCATCTGAGTGTCCCAACAGAGATTTTACACATTTACACATTTCAAAACATCATTAATAGGAATACCGGGATGGGATGCAGAATGTGGCAAAATACTGAACTGTAGTATCAATGTATAAAATAATCTAACTTAAAGAGGTGGGGAAAAGGGTGCTGAGCTAAATTGCTTCAGAATGAGTGGAGTCCATAAGAATAAAGCCTGAAGGAATTGTATAGAAGCACTGTGCTCCAGCTGATAAAGTTGTTTCCTGTGGGGAGCAGGCTAATAATACTGATATTATTGTGCATGCATACATGATTAAACACAAACTCATGTTTAGCTTAAAATATATTCTCATGCTTATGTATATATTTACAGATAAGTGTATATACATGGATCAGTAGACACATCTATTTCCTTGCTCTGTCAGCTGAACATGTCTGGTGATAATGAGTGCTCAGTAGCAACGAGCACCCTTAGCAACCAGATCTCAGTATATAAGGTCGTTCTCAGATACAAAGTGCCAAAGCTCCCTGGAGAAATGACTTATTCTAGGACTGAGGTAAAAAATAGCCAAGATTATCCTGAGCATCCTGTGGTGCCAGAAAGTAAAACAAAAACAAACAAAAAACCCCACACAAACATAAACACAATGATACGGGGACAGAGGAGACAATTTCCAATGAAAGAGCTTCTAATGGCCAAAGCTGGAACAATCTGAGCAATAAAATAAAGTAGTATTGGATTATACACAGTCTATAAAATAAATATCCATGACTTCATATAGAAATAGATGATAGATAGATGATAGATAGATAGATAGATAGATAGATAGATAGATAGATAGATAGAAAATAGACAAATCTCCTTCGTAGCAGATTTCAAGAAAATGTTATGTATCCCTCAAGGGGATACAGCGTAACTCATCATTCCTTAAGTGTGGGTTATGTGCATTGACTTTCTTCTAAAGGCTACAGAGTGAAAAGGCAGAAGGAAATGAATTCCATGGTGGAAAATTCTGACAAACACTACCTCAGCCAGGCAATCCAGTTAGTATCAACAGTGATGTCATATTGGTGGTATAGACCCTTGAAATGACATGATGAGACAGTACTTTGCTTCTGTGGTGTTCCTCTCCCAAGCCCATAATCCCTATAAAATCACAAGAAAAACATCAGGCAAGTCTCAATAAAGAGACATTCCACAAAACACATGACCAGTGGTCCTCAAAACTGTCAAGATCACTAAAAAACAAGAGAAGTCTGACACAGCGTCATAGCCAAGAGGAGCCTAAGGACATACAATGACTATAGGTAACATAATATCCCGGAACAGAAAAGAACACCATGTAAACTCTAAGGAAATCTGAGTAAGTGTGGATTTTGGTTAAGCTCAGTGCATCAATGTTGGTTCAATAGTTGTAACAAGTTTCCCATCCTAATATCAGATGTTAATAATAGGACACCACCTGGGGTTTGCACTGAGGATGGAATGAACCACCAGGAGCTGTGGAAAATGGGCGTGGCAGTGTCAGGAGAGTGAGGCGGCCCTTGGTTCCCACCAGAGGACAGGATTGCCTTATTTGAATAATTCCACAGCTGGCAGAGAACTCAAACCCACTACTCAGAGATAAGCAGGAACTTCATTTGGTTCATTTAATAAGCAAATTTGTTTGGCTAAGGGACTTTATTTGCAGGAATTTGGGGGGAGAAGAACTTGGGAGTTCAGCCATTCAAAGCCTTCTTGCTTCAAATGTCAAAGCTGCACCTAACATTAATTTTGGTCTTACAGTCCAGTGAAGTGTGTGTCACTTCTCTGTACTATCCTCACAATTCTTACATAAATCTAATGCTGTTCAAAAATTAGAATGTCATTAGAAAAATAACGAGCTCTAATGACCAAGGAGAGTCCCAGTATTAGAAAAGTTCAGATAGAGAGAATGCCTGGTGTGGATCTATGGTTGAATGAGAACTTTAAGTTCCCATGGAACTTGTGGCTGTAACTAAGTGAATCAGTGCTACATGATTAATCTTATAATATTACCTACCTGCAGGGATGCAGAGTTCCATTATTGTGTAAGTGCCCAGGCTCTGGGTCAGAATGAACATATTTAGATTCTGCTAGGTCGTGTGTAAGCTGCGTGCTCTTGTCAGTTTTTTCACTTCCCTCTGTCTTAGCTGCCTCATCCAGCTCAATGGATGTAGTAACTCCATCTACTCAATGTGCATAATAGCAGTATCAATGTGAATGGTTTTAATAAATATTAAATAAGGTGATGCTCAGATAACTCTCTCTCTCCCTATCTATCTACATATCTTCTATTCAGATTGTCTCCCTGCTTAAAAGTACAGATATCTTTATAATAACTTTGAAATCTCTCAATCTAACTCAACGTAATTTTAAGTATACCAGCATTTCTGTCCTATATTTGCCTGTGCTAACTCCTGTCAGTGTTTTAAAATAATTACCCTATACTCTCCCACCCCCATATATGCTTTTACTAACATCATCCTCTTAATTTTATCTGCAGTTGTGATGTTTCAAACCCCACTTCAGATGCTACCTTGAGAATAAATAATACATAATTTCTTGCTATTTCCAGGAACAACAGACCATTCCTTCATCCAAATTAGTTTAGCACTCTGCTTTCACAATTCTAATGTACCCACCACATTACATCTTGCATTATAGTTACATGTGTGTTTTTATTTCATTAGATGACAGACAAAAAGGCTGAATCTCTGCATTTTTTACCCAATTTTCTTTCATATCAGTTGGCAAATTTTGGGCTCTGCCTTCATAATAGGCATTTAGTAAATATGAATGAGTTAATGAAGACAGTTATATTTCAAAATACTTTGATTTCATATGGTCAATATCTCTGCAAATACCATTTGGATATTTGTGAATTCTTGAGCTGATAGATACTTAAAATGCAATTACTGTCAATTTGGCTCAAAGCCTCATTGCTGCAAGATCAAGACTCACAAGCAACATATGCCTACCAATGATTAGCTGTCAAATTCAAGCAAAAATTACAGCAAAGAATGAGCAAGACAAACCATTTGGAAAATATAATTTTGGCTTTGTAGATTTTCTGTTTACTATGTCTTGTTGGGTCATTGTCAATTGGCGCCAACTATGAGACAGTTCTTGCAGGAATCTACCAAGCAGAAAATCTATATATTTTAATATGTTTCTCCTAGCCCTGGGGTGGCAGTCATTTAGCTGCAACAACATTGATTCACAAACCCCATGCTAGTTATCTCTCTAGCTTTGTCTCAGTATTTGATTGTGTCACATTCCCTTTGGAAATTGGGTCAAAATAGAAGATCAACATCACCGGCAGTTTTCAGATGCTTTGAAGTGTAGTAATAATTCATAATGTTATTAATTTCTGAAACAACAGCCCCTCATGCTTCTGAAAATAAAATCATTAGAAGCATTCTTTCCATCAAATGAACTCAAGAAGAGTGGAATGTTTCCTGTATCGATGTGTTAGGTTTACAGTTATAGAAAGATTTTCTATCACAAAGGTATAGCCGCACAAACGTATAGCCAGAATCCCACCATCATAGAAAATGCATATTTTTACTGTCATTAACAGATGCCCTGGACTGTCTCTGAGCTATGACATTGACCAAAAAAATATGAAAAATGTTACTGATAAAAAAAAGCCATCTCAACAAAAGACCCCACAGACTGTAACATACACCAAATGGATTAAAATATCTAAAATGCCGCCTGTTGGAATACTCTAGAAAAATCTCTGAGACATACCAGCCAAAATTTGGCTAATATACTTGATATATATCAAACAAAATTATATATACAACTTATTTATATATGCAAATAAAATTATTATACATATAAAATGTATATTATATAGATTTGCTTGAAAACACAATCATATAATTTTAAGTATCCTTCTGGTAAAATATTTGTTTTAAAAGCATAATGTGATTCAGTATGTTTACAACAAAGAGAAAATATTTATGCAATATATGACTCTATAGTGTCCTTATTTTTGTACCTTTAGGTCTATATTAATGATATTCATTTTTAAATATATATTAAATTCCCATTATGGTATTTTCTATAATCATCTTGCAACTCTCGTTCCTATGCAAAGGCACAGCTCACTTAGAGTTACAGACTTTTTACATGTCAGGAATTTGAGGGATCACTCCATCCAGTCTACTCATTTAGTGATGTGGAATTACACCCTTAGAAATAAACTGACCTGCTCAAGGTCAAACTGCACTACTGATTAAGGGCACTGGACCCCTTACCAAAAAGATGACAGAAGTAGGAAAAGAGCATCTCAGCAACCAAAATAAGGATAAAAATAGCCTCACACAAAAGTCTGTACACTTTCCAATGGAATTTCAAACATTTGGATCCTTTTGTTTCTGAGCCTAAAGAAGACAGGAAGAACAGGTGCCTGGGCGCCTGGGTGGCTCAGTTGGTTAAGCGACTGCCTTCGGCTCAGGTCATGATCCTGGAGTCCCTGGATCGAGTCCCGCATCGGGCTCCCTGCTCGGCAGGGAGCCTGCTTCTCCCTATGACCCTCACCCCTCTCATGTGCTCTCTCTCTCTCATTCTCTCTGTCTCAAATAAATAAATAAAATCTTTAAAAAAAAAAAAAAAGAACAGGTGCCTGGGTGGCTCAGTTGATGAAGCATCTGCCTTTGGCTCAGGTCATGATCCCAGGATCCTGGGATCGAGTCCCATATTGGGCTCCCTGCTCTGCAGGGAGTCTGCTTCTCCCTCTGCCTCTGCGTCTCTCCCTGTCTCTCATGAGTAAATAAAATCTTTAAAAAGAAGGAGAAGAAGACTGGAAGAAGCAAGTTAGACTTCTGGAGCATGAGGGATGCAGGTGGTGGAGACCAGAGAGCAGGAAGAAATGAGGTATGACTGCACAGGAGACCAAATAGTGTAAAACAGAGACAATGATGTTCTTAAAGCCCATTATTCTGGCTTCGTACAAGGACAACACAAATCATTCCAGACACATTCCCAGCTCCTGAAGAGATCTGCACGTGTGACTCAGTACAATAAAGATGGACTTTGGTGTCAGAGATGTAAAAAGAGACACTGTATTTGTGCTTACAGAAAATGGAAGGTGTGCGTGACATACAACAGCAGGTTTCCACCCATAATAGGGGATATAAAATAGATGTCCTGATAGGATAACTTTCAGGTTAGATGGATTGTACCTCATTCCCTGACAATGCTAGTCAAATAAGACAGGGGCGCCTGGGTGGCTCAGTCGTTAAGCGTCTGCCTTTGGCTCAGGTCATGATCCCAGGGTCCTGGGATCAAGCTCTGCATCGGGCTCCCTGCTCGGTGGGAAGCCTGCTTCTCCCTCTCCCACTCCTCCTGTTTGTGTTCCCTCTCTCGCTGTGTCTCTCTATCAAATAAATAAATAAATAAATAAAATCTTAAAAAAAAAAAAAGACTATCACATGCACACCTTCTGAAGGTTAAGAAATGGAGTAAGAGAAAATGAGCAACAAAAAGAAAAAAGCAGAACCTAATATTGTCATAGCACTGAACATGCAGGTCCTGCATGTGTGTTTGTGTGTGTGCGTATGAGATGGAGAAAGAGAGAGGAGTTGGAGGGCATATGAATTTTAATCACTGATGTATTTCACCCACTGGATGCCGGTACTCATTTAGTCTGATAGGAAAAGATTAAGTCTGTTGACGGGACAAGAGTCGTTTACCTCGACAAACATATGAAATATACATTCCACTAATTTATTAATCCACCACTTTCCTTATCTACCTTTCACCTTCCTCTAGAACTTCACTGGATCTTGCCCGACTTTCCAAAAAGTAATTCCTGCATCTCTTTAGAGCTTATGACAGATCCATGAGTTGATATGAAAGATCAACGACAGAACAGGTCAGTGTCTCTATTCCCTCCACACCCCTTCAAAAATATTGCAAAGGAAGGGAGGAGGAGGAAAGAACAGGGAAATGAACAAATTCAGGTATGTTGTGAGATTAGTTGGAAAGCCTCAACAAAGAACAATGCAGAAGGCAGGATGGAGGGCTGGGGGCTTTGGGGGAAGACAGGGAGGAGCCAAAGATAATCAGGAGGTTTGGGGGACTAACAGAAGCTCATTTTAAAGAACAAGACTCAGGAAATTTATCTCAGAAACACACATCTTTCCACCTGTCTCTAAAATAGTCTTTGTACTTTGTCTACTTATTATTCTCATGCATATAATGATATCTTATAAAAGTTGATAGTTTCTTTTAAAATTTTTAAAGAGAAAAATTATACCTGTTAAAAACTTTCAAAAACCTGGCATTTTTTTTTCTAGCTAGAATTATATTGTAAAACATAATAAAAAATGCTTGAGTATACGGAAATACCTGAGCCATAAAGATAAATTATTATGAAGACTGGAGTTCCACATGTAAATGGCATCGTTGCTAATTTCATAAGCGTGTTTTAACTGTGTTAAACTTTACTTTTAGTGGGTAATTTAATTGTGCAAAGATTTTGTTTGTCCTTTCCTTGTTTAAAAAAATTAAATTAAAAAAATTCAAAACTATTTAATACTAGAGATACTCATTTATCTCTACAGACTCCATTGTAATTGTAATAATATCCGCCCTCCCCAAAATTCATATATGGATTTGGGTGTGTCCCCAGTCTGTCTGGGGCCAGAGGAAATTTTTCTTTCTAATGTAACTAGATTATATATGTTCTGGCATACTTTGCCAGTAGTCTCAGAACAGACTAAAGTCCGGAATTGGTGCCCTTGAAATGCTAACTCTGACAGTTTGCAAACTCTAGACACAGGCAGACTCTCAAGGGTAACTGGTATGAATTTGCTTGACAACACTCAGCTTCAAGAAACGTCTCTCTTTTTTTTTTTTTTTTTTAATTTCTCTGACAGTTTTCTGTGTCTTAAACTCCAGTTTTTCAGGATAGTTGGGACATTCAGTCATCATTTGGGTCTTTTCACCATCTTTCAGTTAGACCCTAAAGGAAGCCCTGAGTGTAGGGGGTCCCAGGAAAGTAGGAGATGTTGCCATTTTGGTGTTGCTTGGCTTTGCGCCCGAGGACAAGATGCAGTGCTCGTGTTTCCCTTTCCATCAGGATCTGCTGTTGCCAGCATACTTGGGGATGCCCCTCACGGCACTTCTCCCACTAGTGGGGCTCCTCACAGTGGAACTTCACCATGTCATCAGGTGTGTGGACTTGGGTTTATCACACCCAGACCCAGGCCCCCTTTCATGGGGTGCAACTGGATCCGTGTTGAGGGTCCCATGCTCTGAAGATCTCTGCACTTAAAGTTGAATGCTCTGTGGTTGAAGTCCTAACATTCTTAATATTTTTATCTTTCACGTTTTGTGTTTTGTAAGTGAAATCTGGTAGGAAAACAGAGCATGCACCAGGGGCTCAGGTCTCACAGAACCTGCCTCCTGCCATGACTCCTCACCCTCTCCTGGATGCCTGTTCCCCAACTCGGTGGCACCCCGAGACCCTACAACTTGCACCTCCTCCCTGACCAATGACGGCTGCCACCATCGCCCAGCCTGGGCTGGGACAGGGCATGGGAGCCAGGAAGAGGCACTGAATGTGCCCGTAGCACATCTGCATGAAGGTGGCTGTCCCAGCGTCCATGGTGGAAGGACCATCTGGGACACCCAGATCCAATCTCTTGGTGGTCACCAGTCTGCTTTAGATTGGAACAATGGTCCTGCGGGATGGGTTTGCTTACCCTTCTCTTTCAGGTCTCAGCTTTATTCTGACCTCCCATATTTTCATATGTTCTTATTTCGCAAACATCCCTATTCTTTTCTATACCTAAGTATTTTATACTTTTAATACATTATACATTTCCATGAATAAATGTAGAATTACCTAATTAATGCACTTGAGAAAATCTAGCACGTGTGTGCCTACCATGTGTCAGGTGGCACAGGCATTGGGGTACAATGGTTACAAAATGTGGCCCCTACGTGCAAGGCTTCAGAGTCCACTAGGGGACACAACCAAGCAGTCGATAAATCACAGCAACACGACAGGAGCCTTAACAAGGTCCATGAGTTTCTTATCTCCAGAATCCACGCAGGATACATTCTGCCAGTTCCAGAGAAGAAAGAGGCTGTCCAGTCCAGGAGAACCGTGAGTACAATGTCAAAACATGAAAACACTGTAGGTCTCTTCAGAAGCAATTTTCCTTCAGCCTCAAATCATGTCATCTCTTCAAATAGGGGTTAGTAATGGTGCCCATTCCTCCTCCATTCCTTATGCTCTTAGGACTGTTCTACGGTTGCTCATTGGCATTCTTGTGTATGATAATATTTATACATTGTTATTGCCTGATTTCTATGGTCTCTGTCATTTAAGGATAGTGGAAAAAATTCTGGCAAGACATGTTAAATAATCTTTCAATGGTAGTGATGGCAAGACCCACTTCCAGAAATTGCTATCATGTCCCTGTCCAGTCCATACTCCTTTCCTTGCTCCTGAGTTGAGTGCTATTTTGATTTTCATCACCACTGACTAGTTTTGCCTATTCTCAGATTTCCTATGAATGGAATCAGTCAGTATTCATTTGTTTTTGCTTGTTTATTCTTTTGCTCAACCTATTTTCAAGTCTATTTATCCATGCCGTTTCACATAGCTGTAGTTGGTTCTTTATTGATTTATAGTGTTTAATAGAAACATATACCACAACTTACTCATCTGTTCTCCTGACAGTGGACACTTGAGTTATTTCTATTTGGGGGCTAGAAAAAAACCCTGTTAGCATTCTTATACTTGTCTTCTGGGGGTGTATAGACACATTTCTCTTAGGTATATAGCCGGGATGAAATCACTATGTCATAGACTAGATCACTGGCTCTCAAATCTTTGGTCTCAGGAAAACTTTATACTACTATAAATTACTAAGCCCCCCCCCAATATTTTGTTTATGTGGATTATACTTACCAATATCCAATGTATTAAAACTTAGATTCTAATTTCAACAGTTTGGGGTATATACTCAGAGGTGGGGTTGTGAAATCATATTATAAATCTATTTTAAATTTTCTGAGGAGCCTCTATGCCATTTTTCCATAGTGATTCCACCATTTTACACCATATCTCCACATTCTCACCAACACAGTATTTTCTGGTTTTGTCTTGTTTTGTTTTTTTGAGAGTAGTCATCCTAACAGCAGGAGTGAGGTGATACCTTATTGTGGTTTTGATTTGCATTTCCCTGATGATGAGTGAAGTCAAGCACCTTTTGTATACTTGTTGGCCATTTATATGTCTTCTTTGGAGAAATGCTTATTCAAGTCCTTTGCCTGATTTTTAATCAGGTTCTTTGTATTGGGGACATTGAGTTGTATGAGTTCCTTATATATGTTGGATATTAACCTCTTAACAGGTATTATAAATATGCTCCCCTATTCCATAGGTTGCCTTTCCCTGGGTTGTATCTTTTGCCATCCATAAGTTTGTTGGTTTGATGTAGTCCCACCTGACTGCCATTTTTGTTGCCTGTCTTTTTGATATTGTACACTTAAAAATGTGTTAAGAGGGTAGATCTCAGGTTAAGTGCTCTTGCCACAATAAAATTTTTTCTGCTATTAACGTGTAAATGATTATTGCAATTTTTAAATAAATATAAATACATAGTCAAAATATAAACACAGAAGAATGTAAAATATTCACTACTATAAAATAACAAATCCATTAATGTTATATAGTATCATTATATGTATACAGATGCATTTTATATATTATACATTACATGTTATGTAATACCATCATATTAGCATGATATGGGTATGGGATAATACAAGAATACAAATGTAAATATTTATACAAGGCTCTTTACTGAATATGTCATTCCTCAGAACAGAGTGCTTTATTCTCAGAGTTTTCTAATATGGACAAATTCAAGTGTGCTCATAATTAAAACATATAATCATATAATGTAAACCAGCCTGAAAGTATAAGAGCTGCCAAGAAACTCATCAAAGGAAAAATGCAATATTCATTCCATGGGCTTCAAGAACCTACCTGCTATTATCTATCAGATTTTATTGTGTTGGAAATAAAGAATATGGTAAACGCGTAGCGATTGCTTAGGTGGTTTTACTGTTTTCAATCAGCCTTGTTTTTTCCTTTGTGCTGCAGACAAGGGTCAGAGGTGATGGTTTGAGAGGGCAGTAGTTTTTCTTTTTGATCCTCTCTTCTGCTGAGTTTGATGCTTGATTGACCTTGGTCATAAAGGTTAAGCTTCCGCTGTATATCTAAGAAACTAAAAAAATAAGAGAAACACTAACGATATTAAGCAACATAAATCGTGGTCTGGCTATGAGCAAATTACAGATTAATTAGAATCATAACACTTGTGTTTATTTTAGCACTGTAATTTCATCAAGTGCCTGGCTTGGGCCGGTTTCCTTAACCTATGTTATTATAGGGCTCTTGTCTTCACCTTCAAAGCTCAGGGACCTGTATGCTGAGAACCACAGGAGTACATAGAGGCAAGGAGCTATTTCATACATTTTGTAGCTATCTAAATATTATTTTGTTTGATTTCTGGATTACACTCTTATTTCTACAGTTGTCTTTCCTAAACACAACTGTTAATACAAAATTGAACTAACATTATGTTTACTGAGAAACATTATAATAAATAGCACTTTTCCAAATTCTTTTTTTTTTTTTTAAAGATTTTATTTGTTTATTTGTCAGAGAGAGAGACAGAGCACAAGCAGGGGGAGCGGCAGGCAGAGGGAGAAGCAGGCTTCCCGCTGAGCAGGGAGCCCGATGCGGGACTCGATCCCAGGACCCTGGGATCATGACCTGAGCTGAAGGCAGCCGCTTAACCGACTGAGCCACCCAGGCGTCCCGAGCACCTTTCCAAATTCTGTGCCTTTTTTAATCCCAACTTCATTTTCATGAAAATAATAATCTAAATTGCAATTAAAAGTACATCAATAACAGATTTGGCATTTAAACATTGTGCAATTGTGCAAAATATAATTTCATAGCAGACCCTGTGATAAAGATAGCCTGCTTTATTAAAAATTCTCAATGAGGAAAACTATAATCCACAAGAGAAGATAGAAGAAAATTATTAAAATAATAGGAATTTGAAGCTGAAAGAAGGAACCTTCAGGATTTGGCAGAACGTCATTTAGCTTTTAAGGAAATTTTTTCAAAGTGTAAATACATATGAATGTGGAACCATTATTGTGAAGTTCCTGTGTCTCCAGATACATTTAGAGCAAGCCTTATAACATTTCCAATATTAAAAACCAAAACCAAAACAAAAAAACACACACAAAAAAGATCAGTCCCCTGGTTAGTAGCATGTACCAAAAAGAATCTCTTTTTATGATAAAATAATGAATATAACCAGTCCCGGGTAATCAAAGTTTTAAAGCAATTTACAACTTCTTTCTTTTGTATGCTCTGGGAGGCCTAAACGGGTTACCCGAGAGCTGAGTGGGCTTGTCTTCTCTTCCTCGTTGCTAACCACAGCCCCAACCAGACGAGCGCTGTGACTGCTGTCCCCTGGGAGTCCTAGCAGGGGGTCCTGTGGTAAGCAGCAGCACATTCTTCGGAGCCAGTGGATGCTCAGGTCTGACTTTCACTCACGGGGTGTTTTCATCATTGCTTCTGGGAAACCCCAATCTCATGTCACTGGCCATGTCTTGCTGACGGTTCCTTGGAAGCTGCAGATGTCCTCTCCTGTAGCTAAAAGCCTATTGCTCAGTCTCCAGGCATGAAGGGGCCACTTCTGGTGCACCTCAAGGCTGCTCTCTTTGACAAGGTCTCACACTTGTTCATGTGAACTGTTTCCACACTCTTCACCCAAGCAAACGCTGACTGTGCAGACCATCTTAACGCATTAGCAATCCCTGTTTACTCCAGGCTCAAGGAACCCAGCCAGACAGTCTCTCACTTAGCACCTCATGATCCCCAATCTACAGAGGAAACATGTGAGTGCTCCATGGATCTCATCCGACTTAGGTGAAGGGAGAAATTATTCATTATCCCTTTCTAAACTTGGATGGTGAGGTGAAGCTTATAGCATACCAACGACTAACTTCAAAATCTCCTAATCTACACCAGTGCTTTTTCTGGCTTCTCAAAAATCTTTCATAGCCTGGGATAATATGAAGATTTCAGGGTAAATCCAAGTTTCCTTGGTATTTTATGTAAGTAATGCTTGATGGTCTCACATTCACATTTGAGTAAGTTAGATGCAGCCAACATTGAGAATCAGAAAATTTCTTGCAATATTTTGTTACATGTGATATTTTTTATGACCCAGTTTCATGGACATCCCACAACTTTCACAACTCCTTTGTAGTACATGCTAAAAGTTTTGTGACTTCTGGCCTTACCTCTCTTAAAACCATGAACGATTACATGGAATTGTTAGTGAGCTGTGCTTTATTCCCTCCCCAAAAGAAGTTCCGGATCCCCAAAGACTGTAACTACATCATCTGACATTGCAAAAAGGACTTTGCAGATGTGATTAATTTTAGATCTTGACATGGAAAGAGTAGTCTGGAGTTTCTTATAATCATAAGGGTCCTTATGTGGGAAAGAGGGAGGTTTGAGGTTGGAGGGTTGGAGAAGGGAATGTGATGTCAGAGGCAGAGTCTGAAAGAGAGAGAGAGAGATTGGAGAAAGTTACATTGTGGGCTTTGAAGATGAAGAAAGGGGCATGAGCCAAGGAATGCAGTCAACCTCTAACAGATGAAAAAGGCCAGGAAACAAATTCTCCCCTAGAGCCTGCAGAGACAAGACAGACCTAATAACTGATTTTGATCGGATTTCTAGAACTGCAAGAGAATTCTTTATTTTCATGGGCGCCTGGGTGGCTCAGTTGGTTGAGCGACTGCCTTCGGCTCAGGCCATGATCCTGGATCCCTGGATCGAGTCCCGCATCGGGCTCCCTGCTCGGCAGGGAGTCTGCTTCTCCCTCTGACCCTCCCCCCTCTCATGTGCTTGCTCTCTCTCATTCTCTCTCTCTCAAATAAATAAATAAAAAATCTTAAAAAAAAAAAAAAAGATTTCTTTATTTTCAGCCACTAACTTGTGGTATAGTTGACTCCTGAAAAATGCAGAGGTTGGGGTGCCAGCCTCCTGTGTAGTTGAAAATCCACATATAACTTTTGACTCCTGCCAAACTACTAATAGCCTACAGTTGATCAGAACTCTTACCAGTAATATAGTCAATTCACAGATATTTTGTATGCTATATGTATTATATACTGTATTCTTACAATAAAGCTAGAGAAAAGAATATGCTATTAAGAAAATCTTAAGAGAAAATACATTTAAACTACCATACTGAAAAAAAAAAAAAAAAAGGCATATAAGTGGACCCATGCAGTTCAAACCCATGTTGTTCAGGGGTCAACTGTCATTTGTTACAGCAGGAATAGAGAACTAATTAAGGTACATAACCCCCCACTCTAAGTCAATGAAGAGGATGCTTAAAACATCCATTCAGATGGCTAAATATTGGTCCAGTGGAATTTGAACAACATAGATACTGGCAAGTGAGTCACACATTAATGGTCCAAATGCAAATAGGCTATGGGTGGCCCAAGTAACCCAAGGCAAAGTTAAGAATATGACATTGGGCATGAGCTGACCATCAAAGAATATGTAGATATTTTCCATGAGCCTAATGTGGAAACCCTTAGAAGGATATTAACCATGAGCTCTTTTGAAAAGTAGCTACATAAAAGGGCTTTCTACCAGGAAAGAGGAGATCTTAGGGGCACAGGCTGGAGGTAAAAAGTCTGTCAGCTACAGAAGTAGAAACTGGGGAAATGTTGAGATGCTAGTTAGATAAGGTATTCCCTTTGCTGAATAATTTCATTTGGAAGCTCCAGTAAAGGCAAGGAAAGGGGATATCTGAGCAAACCATAAAAGTGTCCCATGCGAAAAAGAGTTAGCTTGAAATATCCACCCCCCCCCACACACACACACATCCTGCAAAAATTAAAACTCTACCAGAAATATAAGGACTTTCTTCATACTACCTTTTTCTCAATTTGTCCAACCAGAGGGGCCTAATGCCCAACCAAAAATAGCTAATAAGTGGAAAAGGAGGCAAAGCATAAAATAGAAAAAAAAAAAAAAAAAAAAAAAGCTAAGGCTGCTTTTCATTGTGGATTTCCTATTTTGAACCAAGTCTGGGTTAAAAGAGAGTAGAAGCTTTAAATTGGAAGAGAAAGATTTGATATTAGACAGGACTGGATTATTTTATTATCTGGAAGCAAGTGATACACTGAATACACTTCCCATAGATTTCATCCAGTTCTGGAGAGTCTACACAGAGGGTTTGTGGAGATGATCATGAGGACTGGTCTAGTTGCTTTATGTTTTCAACATACTGACTTCAGCTTGTTACATACATTCAATATGTAACAGAAGGTTTTTTTTTTCTTTAAGTGTAAAAAATATTGCACAGGTACTGTGTGAAGACTAGGATTCTTTCAGTTCAAAGTATGGAGATGAAATTTCAAATGTCCAGATAAGCTGGCATAACCACACATTCTTTTGGAGAGCACGAATTTAATAAGATTATTTAGGGAAAGAGCTGGATGCAGGGCTCAATCTCATGACCCTGAGATCATGACCTGAGCTCAAACTAAGAGTCAGATGCTCAACCGACTGAGCCACCCAGGCACCCCCATATCCAGGCTATGTAATATACAAGCCCACCCCACTCAAGCCAGGCTGTGTGCAAAGCAGAGAGCAGTTGTTTGTAAAGAGAAGACAACCTGGGTGTGCATTACCATTCATTTATTTTTGTCATCATCACCTGCCTCAGGAAATCAGAGGGGTTTTATAATCTAACAAGATGGCAGTTTGATGATGAGAGAAAGGTGAATATTCTTTCCCCTTGGCTCCCATCAAGTTGTCCTGGAAAATGGTGTCCATTGTGGCCATCAGATATTGAAAGATGGGATGTCCACAACTGTATGATGTCCAGCTGACAACAGCTACAGTAGTATAGGAAACAGAAGGAATTCCAGTTATTCTGAACGTTTAGCCTGGAGAACCACATCAAAGAAGACATGGTAGCTGCATTTGATTCGCGGATATCTGCTTTGTACCAGATGGATTACGTGAGTTCTGTTTTACCTTAAAGAAAGATATTCAAACTGATTAGCTGACCTGGGGGGAGAGAGTATCCATATAACAGAAGATGTTCAAACAGATCTTGAAGCCTATTTGTAGCAGATGCTACAGGAAGGTTTGAAATATTGGGTGTAGTATTTAGACAAGACAACATCCGGTCTTGTTTCTGTTTCATTGAGCCAGGAGAGAACAATTACCTAACGATCATCTAGGATTAAGTTCAGGGGCATATGAGAGAAAATCCACAATACAAGTAGCGTAAGTATTATATCAATTTTCTGCTTGTCCATATAAATGTTTGGAAAGTACGCTAAGTCATTAAGCGTCCCCGGCTTCCAACTCACCCCTCGACCACCCCTGTGACTTGTTCTCAACAAAGGAGGGCTTCTCACTCACCAGCCTTTAAACTGGAATTCCTGGCCTCGCTGTCTAGACACAGGAAGTCCAACAGAGAAACAATGGGGAAGGGGTTGAGTGTGTAGATCAGCTATCTTTTAAAGAGAGTTTTTTTAAAGTTTCCATTCGATATTCACAGGTATATAGTTCCTTACCTCTGAGGTGCCAGATCACCATCTCACTGCAAGGGGGGATAGGAAACGTGGAGTTTATTCTGTACAACCAGGCACCAGACTAAAATTGTAGGGAGGGGAAGGAAGGGGACATTAATATTAATACAGGCAATAGTGGTTTCCAGTTTCGGGAACACCATCTAAATGAGTATGCTAGGTAAACCTCTCAGGATGTAATTAAGGCAAACTTTCTCCACAAGGAAAACCAGTGAAGGCTGCAATCCCCTACTTGAAAGGGAAACAAGGCCTGGAAACACCATTGGAACTCAGGAAAAACAGACATTGCGAGCCAACAATTCATCGGAGACAATCCCTACTAGACAGTGATAGATGATAGAGCTGAAGGGTTTAAATAAAAGGTAACGAAAAATTCAAATCAGACAGAAGGCAGTTTTTCATAATCAAAACAATAAACACTCCACAAAGCCAATGGGCAACTTTAAAAAAATGTATATTAATGCATATTCAAGAAGCAATTAGATACCGTCTTAGAAAAGTCAGGGCGCCAAAATTGATGGGTCTTGTTGAGCCAAAGAGTTTGTTTATATTTTTCTACCTATGCATTAAGCATAGAACTTTTCTTTATTGAATTTTTTTTTTTACCAAAGAAACTTCAAAATGAATAATTTACCAATTATAGGGAGAGAAATATAACTTCATTGATGACAGGGTTGAGCAAAACTATTAAACATTTCGTGATGAACAGCCCCCACCACCTTCATCAATAATAACCCACTTGTGATCATGGTGTCTGCAGAGTGTACCAAGCCTCATTTTCTCACCAGAGAGCCGGAGAAGCTGGAAAATGCATAATGTGGGGATCACCAGCAAATGGGGGGAGCAGCAATTGAGGGGAAAGTGTAAAATTCACATTACCTGTAACTGGTCAACACTTAAAACTCCAAAACCTGAAGGCTCATTCAAAAACGTACGCTGAGCCTGGGCTTGAGTTTTTGAACACCATGACCACTTAAATGTCACTTGTAAGGAACCACATTTAATAAGCAGGGACTCAAACCAAGGGTTTCTCACTGAAAGCCCGTTTTTCTGTTAGGATATTCTAACAAGATACACTGCAACAACACCTTGTATAGCACATTTAAGAAATACAGTAGGAGTGATTAAAAAAAAAAAAGTACATGGTATCAGGTACAGACATGCTTTAGGGAATATGTTGAGCTGGAAACTTCTAGAGAAGCTGCTGGCTCTGCATCCGCCACATGCAGGGCTCCGTGAGGGATCACAGAACACCACAGCTGTAGAAACCCCCCCCCCCCCCCGTAGTTACTTTTCACAACACACTCAGACATCACTGTTTCAGCACTATAAATTAGAAGACCCAGAAATTGTGGATAAATGGCTTGTTTCCACATATGAGGAAGCACGGTCAGAGAACACACACTAACCGGGCATAAGCAGGCTTCCATCAGCACAGCACTTGGGGCCCTACTTTGTTCGAAGTGCCCTAGCCAGAGGCTAATTCTCACATGAGTACAATGACATCTGAAAACTCAAAGGAGACATTCCCTTCTGGATGGTCAGTGTCACCATCAAGAAGAAAATAAATTGGCTGTGGCCAAACTAAACAGTAAAGAAAAATTCTGCAAGGGCATTAAGCATTAGTCAGGAAGGCTGGAGAACTAAGCTTGGGCCAATGGAAGCAAACATCCTCTGCCATCAAGACGTGTGCACACCCGCATCCACTATTAGAGCCAAAGAACTCATTTCTGATGCTAACATCTGGTGAGGACCTATGTTCGGGCTACATAAGGAAGAGCCCCAGATACCAGGTCCTGCAGGCCAGCATCCCCACCTGATAAGGTATCAGCTGCTGGAGACTGCCGCCCCTGACTCTCCTTAAGCCACAGCACTGCTCCATAAGGCTACCCTTCCTGGAAAAGTAAGCTTGGTAGTATTTAGGTTACCACACGTTATTATGAAATTCAGAACATGCACAGAGAGTGAAGTTAACAGAACCATGGCAGAAAGAGAAAGCAAGCCCAACTCCAGAATCCGTGCTTATTCTGGTGAGTGACAGTGTTCTGCTGTAAAAGCAGCCAGATGTTACCAGCATGCCAAGAGATGCTAGTGCCCTGGGATGAGACACCACCATGGTCCTCAGACACTGGGTTCTCCCCCTGGCAAACAAGATTCTCTGCAGTGACAACAGCCAGACCAGCCATGGAAATCTGGCTACTGAGCTCAGGGCAAGCCCCCAGCCCAGTCACAAGGCTGCTTTGCTCCTGAGCCTGCTGAGTGATGCTGGGGGGTCTGGCAGAGCTAGCTGACCGTGTCAGGCTCAGGTGTCCTGTCTTCTGTAAGAGCATTCTTTTTAGGGGGGCACCCTTTTAATGATTACTCATATGGGACAAAATATTCTCTCCCTCTGGCAGGGTAATCAGTTGTCCAAATGTGCCTGGACCTGAAGGGTTTCCCAAGATGCCGGAAAGTTCTAAGAAAATTGAGACAGCTTCTCAACCTACTTTCTGGGCTCATTCTGATTGCCCATTCAACACACTTCTGCCCCAAATCTCCTTGTAAACAATCTCGTGACCTTGCCTCTTCCAAGACTTCGAGCGCAGGGCTGTGTATGTCGGTGTGGATGCACACCTCAGGGCCTCTCTTGAGGCTGTAGGATGATAAGAAGAGCTCAGAGTTCTGCCAGGGAGAGTCCTCTCCTTGTACCCCAGGCCTCAAGGTTACATCTGAGCAGAAGAATCACAAGTAACTGTCTGCTTTTGGGTCATGTCAGCAGAACATGCCACATTATTTGAAACCGGAATTAGTATGTTTTCCTCTACACTGCCCTGGATTAAGACCCTTGGGACTCCAGGATTACAGGAGGCCAAGGGGAGGTGGGAGCAGGCAGGATTGGGGTGCCCAAGACCTGCTCCTGACAGTCAGCAGAGCCCCTTCCCTCTGCTGCGGCCCCACACTGCATGTATAACCCCCAGGAGCAAAGCTCAGTTTACAGAGGAGAACAGCATGTCCCTACAGGTTTGTGGGACTAGGCCACAGGCTCAAATCTGGGTATTTTCAGAGCAAGCAGATGCTCCTGAGTGTTTGTTGCTCCAAACTGTCTCTGATATTAGACTCATCTCAGTATTGTTAGTAAAATGGGGTTTGTGGATAAGACTGACGTAAATAACAAGGTAAGGCTGATGACAAAAAATACAACTATTCTTCCCCCGAAATCACCCTGAAAAGAAATAAGGAAACAATCAAGCAAACAGACCTACAAAGGCAGAGATTTCTTTTTTTTTAATTTTACCTCTTGTTTTATTGTCAATTTTAGTTGCTCTTTTTTAAGTTCAATTAATTAACATAGAGTGTAGTATTAGTTTCAGAGGTAGAGGTTGGTGATTCATCAGTCTTATATAACACCGAGCGCTCATTACATCACATGCCCTCCTAATGCCCATGTGCCCTCCTAATGCCCGTCATCCAGTTACCCCATTCCCCCACCCTCTCCCCTCCAGCAACCCTGTTTGATTCCTAGAGTTAAGAGTCTCTTATGGTTTGTCTCCCTTTCTGATTTCATCTTGTTTTATTTTTTCCTCCCTTCCTCTACACTCCTCTGTCTTGTTTCTTAAATTCCACATATGAGTGAGATCGTATGATAATTGTCTTTCTCTGATCAGAGGCAGAGATTTCTAATCCATCCATACTCCTTGCTAACCCTGCACACAGGTGCACACACACACATTAATATACACCCTTTGCAGCACACGACAACTTGCCCATAGCATCTCTTCTCACCTCAGGAATGAAAATCAAGTCTTAGTCATGGTTCACAGACTGCGAAATTTAAAATCACAGACCTTTCTCTGCTCTTACAGCCAACCTGGGAATCCGCGGACATCTCCCAGGAGGGCCCTTGTGCACATCAGTGGGCAACCTGGAGCCCCGGGAGGCCATTATGTCACCTGTGGGAATCTGTTTTTCCTTTTTACAAGATTAACAGTTGCTTCTTCTCGATTAAAATAAACAGTTAAATCAGAGTTGTGAGGAAAGTCACCTTCTCTCATAGGAGACATAAAAAAGAGGGGGAGAAAAGCAAAGAAAGGTGCACCCAAATCAGTCACGATAAATTCCTTGCCCCAATATCTCCATAGATTTGATTGCTTTCAAAACTATGGTAAGAGTAATAGAGGCCTTCCCTGAAAATCATCATAAGAAAATATCAAAATATGACTAAACTGCGTTTTTGTAAGAAAATACTTATTGGCATTTTGACTCAATGAAAAACTCAAGATTTATTTTTCACTTGAGAAAAGTTTTGACTTTAATAACCTCAGTCAATATGCCCCCTTTGCTATAAACGCAACTAGATGTTTATCTCCCCACAAGCCAAGAGCAATTTTTCTGTAAGCGTGTCAAATAGGTTTTTCTATATTAATTTGGTATTTTTTATTTTAAGTTGTATTTCTAATTCTTGAAATTTATTAATCTAAAAACTGCTTGGATTTACTTTCACCTGACATTTCAGTAAAAGCTTTTCATTCTAATCACTGTTAATATGCTCAATTAATTAAATTCATTTACATCTTTCACAATGAGAGACTTCATTTCTAAATATTCAGAAATAACTAATTTTCATAATAACTCAGGGAAAGTTTTAAGAAATTCTCTAAGAATAAATAAGTACCATTTGTGTAAAATTGGAACACATCAGAGCATCTTCAACCTAAGACAGAATTCAATCAAGGAAAATGATTTAGTGACCCATCAAAGCACTGCATGCTTAGATAAGAGGCCTTCATCAACGACTTTTGGTGCATTTTTATTGTGAACACTGAATAATATAACAGAGAGCTGATGCTGAGTTTAATGCCTGGGTTTTTCTGATTCTACAAAAAAGGGCTTTATTCAGAAATAGCCCATTCTATGAAGATAAGGCCCAAGGTAAAACTCAATTTTTAACATTTTGGTTAAAGTCTAGCTTCCAGATCAGCTCAAATATGAGTTTCTTGCATTCTCTTTAGTCTGTCAAGCTGACCATATGCTCAGATGTTCATGAATCACCCCCTAGTCTGCAACACAGGATACCGACCATATTATACCCTCAAGACCCCATCAGAGAAAAATAGATGGGCACCGCTGCCTATATCCAAGCTCAATCCATGTGGAAAAGTGATATTTATTCAACCCACCCACCCATTCCTCCAGATGGCTAGAGTCCAACACAACTGTCAGCAATGAGAAAATATTCTGTCCTTGCTGTGTGATGGGGCAGGAGCTAGGCACACAGACCTAGTGAGCTCTTGGAACAGACTGGTGCTGCAGCAGAATCAAGCATTCATTTCTGTTACTATTAGGCAAAGTACATTTACAACCCTACAGGGGGCTGGAGGAGCAGTCCCTGCACAGTCTAGGCTTTGGCCTCCCATGCCTTGGAGACATGTTCTCAGACTAACTTGTCTTCCTCATCTGACAACTGTCTCTCATTCTTTCTCTCATGCATGCGTGCACACCCATGTGTTTTCACGTCATGCTATTTTCACAGAGCTGGGTGACACTTAGAAAACCATTCATATGAAACTGGCCATTACATTGATTATTGGATATTGTTGAAATACAGTTCTCTATAAGTAGAGTCATCAATTCTTTTTTTTGCTCTTTTTTTTTTTTTTTTTTTTTTTGTGCTTTTGGGACTTTCCTTTTTTTCTTTTTTTTGCTCTTATAGCCTGTCAAACAATTCTGGAAAATGACCTATCCATCAGACTGTTTAATCTGAATCTAAAATACTAAATTGAAATAATTACAAAGGATATAATTTCTGATATTGCAAATAGCAACACTGAAAACTAAAACTGTTACATCATATTTTTAATATCCAGTAACATCCAAACCCCATACACTATGAAACTCATCACTTTCCGTTTAAAAATAGGAACAAGCCCTTCCCTCAGAGAAAGAAATTATAGATTGCTACTCTGTCCTCAGTGAACCTGAAGCTCTCTTCCATTTACCCCACAGAATTTTGTCCTACTGCAACATATTTCTACTCTTTTAAAGCCTTGACTGATCAACCTACCATACGCTTCTGAAAATTGCTTTTCTATTTCATGAGTCCATAAGGCTTTAAAATTCAACAACAACAACACAAGTTCTGGCTTACGATATACCCACTCTGTCAGCCAGATGGGGTTGAACAAAGAGGACCTATGACATAGGAGTTTCCCTGGACTCCCTGAACACATCCTGGCTTGGAGTCCTTTACGACGTGTTTGTGTGTTGCCAAGGATTGTCCCGTGCCAGTGTGAGGACACTACTCAGGGTTGTCTAGAAAGGTCCCACGTGGGAAAGCTCTCTCAGACACCGGCGGCTGGTGTAGCCATGTTTTCTCTGAGGAGCCCCGAGCATGAATTTCCTGCAACAGAGCAAGTCCCTCTTACTCTTTAGTTGCTCAGAGCTCAGCACCAAATCTGAAGGCCATCAGTAATATACTCCCTTCTTCATTTCTCTCATGTTCTTACTTTCATCCTCTAGCTCATCTGAATTTTTTCCCAATTCTTATACCTAGTCATGGTCAACTTCTTATTAACTGGGCAAATAGAAGGAAAATATTACAAATCATCTTGTCTTGCTGATTTAAGGAAATTCTTGATTTTTCGTGCTGGCTCAATCATGGTGAAGGCATTGGAGAAGAGCGGGTTGGGTTCAGCCTTCCACTAACCTTCCCTAGGATGCCTGATGTCACACAAGTCCCTTAGTTCCCCTGCAGGGGACATTGTTAATCGCCTGCTGCTTCATCCATGAAGCAGGTTCCTCCTGTGTCGGATTGATGATTAATTTGCAAACAGAATGCACTTCGATGATTTAGCATTGACCATATTTCATTTTTTATTCTTTTTTAGATGTATATATTAATGGCAGTCGCCTCAAAACACTTTCAAATTGTTAAGGGTGCAAACATAAAAAGCACAGATGACAGAATAAAAATAAATGCCTCCATATACCCAACTAAAGAACACACTTTCTTACAAGACTACATATGGAATCATAATACTTCAGAGTATAAGGGACGAATAATGTCACCCAAACTCACCAGCTCTCTGTTTAGGGTTCATACTTTTCCTGTAACCCCAAAACTTCTATATGACAGTTACAATAAAATATTTGTCAAAACAGTGAGTCAAACGATCTGAGAGGCTGAAACCATTAAAACCTTCATGCAGCTGCTGTTTGTGTATTGTTAACAAAGTGCTTGAAAGCAAAACAAAGAAAGAAAGAAACCAACGAAACAGAAAAATGTAAGAATCAATATCATTTTCAAATGCAACAACGATTTTGATGTGTACTCAGCGCTGTGATAATGAACCGAACAATACGGGTGAACCTACCCTGAGAGGATGCAGTCAGGAGACAAGTCATGACTACCGCATGCCAGGGAGGAGACAAGAGCTCGCTGAACAGCAAAGCCAGCTTAACTGCCTCTCATTTTTTATTGATTGTTCTACTTTCAGCATTTTATACCACTTAGCTAGTACATGGCTAATTATTTTCCGATGGCTTCGGAACACATTACGATTTATTTTCAGAGAATGTGGATGCATGGTGTGTGTCTTAAACGTAAAGCCTTTAGAGGTCGTAAGGAAGCATATTTATTCAAAGGTCTAGAGGTTCATAGTCTCTCAGCTTCTAAGTACCCATGAATGGATCTTGTGCAATATGCATCTACAATCTCTCCCCTCTGAGGTGAGACTAGACAATAGTCCAAACTATGTGGATTTGAACTACATGTTGATATGACTTTGAAGTTAAAAAAACAAAAAAACAAAAAACACTCTCCAACAGTATCAGTAATATGCAATGCTTTTTCCTACACTGCCCTAGTGAAGCCATCAATTTCATGGGTCTGGTTTTCATGATTTTCTTTCTCAGATGTGAATGTGCTAGAGGGCTTTTTAATCCAAGCTTGTCACTAGTACTATTTATAGTGATATGGAAAAACATGGGAAGCACTACTTGCAGTTGTTTACTCATCACTGAGATGAGTGTCCAACCTCTTCCAGACTCGGACCTCAAAGATCAGCCTGTGGGACTCAATCCATTTTATTCACCAGGTGATTATAATGCAAATATTCTACTCCAAGAGTATTAATTATATACATATGTTTTTCTTTTGAAGCTACTTTCTTAACCTTGTGCATACAGATTTCTTCTCACGTGCAAAAGGCATGTTATGTCCCTTAACTAATATTACTTTTATAAAGTAACATGACCAGAGCTTCTTACATATACCTAGAACTGTTTTTTAACAAATATCTAATGCCACTCCAAGTTTGGTATGTGACTTGTTTTTGCTCAATTATGTAAATGTTTGTTGTGAGCATCACACCTGACCATTAATTAAAACTTTTTAATGGAGGGGCGCCTGGGTGGCTCAGTCAGTTAAGTGTCTGCCTTCGGCTCAGGTCATCATCCTGGAGTCCTGGGGTCAAGCCCCACGTCGGGCTCCCTGCTCCGCGGGAAGCCTGCTCCCTCTCCTTCCCTGTTTCCCCTGCTTGTATGTGCTCGCTCTCTGTCTCTCTCTGTCTCTCTCTGTCAAATAAATAAATAAAATATTAAAAAAAAAAACTTTTTAATGGAATCATAGGTAAAAAAGGGTTTTGCATAATTAATACTGGGATATTATTTGCTTCTCTAAAGACAAAACTCAGTGAGCTCAAATTTTGAAATATTCCTTGTCACTAATTTAGAAATCTTCAAGGACTACCTAGTTCAACTATTCTATGGCACATTACCTGGTATCCTTGAAAAGTGTCTGTCCCTCTGTGCTATTCACAGTCCTATGTGTCCCTAGAGCAACAATGTCACCTCAGCCTAACATGAGTTCTTACACAATCACTTTCTCAACCACATGGCAAGCCATTCCAAGTGGCGACATTCACTGCTATGGCCTCCACAGCACCCAGAGAGTGCTGGGTTCAGAAGAGCCATGCTATAAATATGTGCTAAATTGAATTAAAAACCACCAACTAAATTATTTGTGACTTAGGTTGACATCTTCAAATTGTACATTTTGACTTATTAACATTTTAAGCAAATCTTGAGTATGAGCATAGAGGCTCTACAGAAATGTAATTGATCTCTTATGAGGATTACTTTAATGGCAAAGAAATCTTTGGGGCACCTGGGTGGCTCAGTTGGTTAAGCATCTTCCTTCGACTCAGGTTGTGATCCCGGGGTCCTAGGATCCAGCCCCGCATCAGGCTCTCTGCTCAGCGGGGAGCTTGCTTCTCCCTCTCCCTCTGCCTGCCACTCCCCCTGCTTGTGCTCTCTCTCTCTCTTTCTCTCTCTCTCTCTGTCAAATAAATAAAGTCTTTAAAAAAAAAAAAAAAAAAGAAATCTTTCAATACATTGTTAGGACTTGAATCAATCTCCCCCAAAAAAGTATCTAAAGTAGTCAGCATCAATAAAGGAAGGAAGATAAAAGTACATGGAAACAAATGAAAATGAAAAAACAGCAGTCCAAAACCTCTGGGATGTAGCAAAAGAAGTCATAACAGGAAAGTGCATAGCAATACAGGGCTACCTCCAGAACCAAGAACAATCTCAAATAAACAACCTAACCTTATACCTCACTTAAGAGAGCTTGAAAAAGAACAACAACAAAAAATGCCTAAAGCCAGCAGAAGGTGGCAAATAAGAAATATTAGAGCAGAAATAAATGATATAGAAACTAAAAAAACAATAGAACAGGCAATGAAACAAGGAGCTGGATCTTTGAAAAAAATCAATAAATTTGATAATCCTCTAGTGGACTTACTGAGAAAAAAAAAAGACTCAAATAAATAAAATCACAAATGAGAGAGGAGAAATAACAAACACCACAGAAATACAATTATAAGAGAATATTATGAAAAACTATATGCCAACAAATTGTACAACCTGGAAGAAATGGATAAATTCCTAGAAGCATACAAACTATCAAAACTGAAACTGGAAGAAATAGAAAACTTAGACTGATAACCAGCAAATAAATTGAATCAGTAACCAGAAAACTCCCAACAAACAAAAGCCCAGGGTCAGATGGCTTCACAGGTGAACTCTACCAAACAAGAAGGGCTAATACCTATTCTTCTCCAATTATTCTGAAGGATAGAAAGGAAGGAAAACTTCCACATTCATTCTATGAGCATTACCCAGCATTGCCCTGATGCCAAAATCAGATAAAGACAGCGCAAAAAAGGGAACTACAGATTAATATCTCTGATGAACATAGATGCAAAAATCCTCAACAAAATACTAGCAAACCCAATCCAACAATGCATTAAAAAAATCATTCATTGCAATCAACTGGGATTTATTTCTGGGTTGAAAGGATGGTTCAATATTTGCAAATCAATCAACATGAAACAACACATCAATAAGAGAAAGAATAAGAACTATATGATCATTTCAATAGATGCAGGAAAATCATCTGACAAAGTACAACATCCATTCATGATAAAACCCTCAACAAAGTAGGTTTAGAGGGAACATACCTCAACATAATTAAGGCCCTATATGAAAAACCCACACCTAACATCATCTTCAATGGGAAAAACTGAGAGTTTTTTTTTTTTTCCTAAGGTCAGGAACAAGACAGGGATGTCCACTCTCACCACTTTTATTCAACATAATACCAGAATTCCTAGCTACAACAATCAGAAAACAAAAGAAATAAAAGGCATCCAAATCAGCAAGGAAGAAGTAAAACTTTCATTATTCACAAATGACTATACTATACTCTATATACTATATATAGAAAACATGAAAAATTCCACCAAAAACTACTAAAACTGACAAATGAATTCAGTAAAGTCACAGGAAACAAAATCAACATACAAAAATCTGTTGTATTTCTATACAACAACAATGAAGCAGCAGAAAGAGAAATTAAGAACACAATCAAATTTATCATTCTCCAAAAATAATACAATAACTAAGAATAAATCTAACCAAAGACATAAAAGACCTGTACTCTGAAAACCATAAAGCACTGATGAAAGAAGTTGAGGATGACACAAAGAAATGGAAAGGCATTCCATGCTCATGGATTGGAAGAACAAATATTGTTAAAATGTCTGTACTACCTAAAGCAATCTGTACATTTAATGCAATCCCTATCAAATTTCCAACAGCATTTTCCACAGAAATAGAACAAACAATCCTAAAAAAAGACCCTGAATAGCCAAAAGCAACCTTGAAAAAAAAAAAAAAAAAGCAAAGCTGAAGGCATCACAATTCCAGACTTCAAGTTCTATTAAAAAGCTGTAGTAGCCAAAATAGTATGGTACTGACACAAAAATAGACACATAGATCAATAGAACAGAATAGAAAACCCAGAAGTAAACCCACAATTATATGGTCAACTAATCTTTGACAAAGCAAAAAAGAATATCCAATGGGAAAAAGAGTCTCTTCAACAAATGGTGTTGGGAAAATTGGACAGCCACATGCAGAAGAATGAAACCAGACCACTTTCTTTCACCAAACACAAAAGTGAACTCAAAATGGATTAAAGACTTGAGTGTGGGATCTGAAACTAAAAAATCCTAGAAGAGAATACAGGCAGTAACCTCTTTGACATCGACTATAGCAACTTTTTTCTAGGTAAGCCTCCTGAGGCAAGGCAAATAAAAGCAAAAATAAACTATCGGGACTATGTCAAAATAAAAAGCTTCTGCACACTGAAGTAAACACTCAACAAAACTAAAAGGCAACCTACTGAATGGGATAAGAATATTTTAAAACAATATATCTGATAGAGGGTTAGTATCCAAAATATATAAAGAACTTCTACAGTTCAAGACCCCAAAAACAAATAATCCAATTGAAAAATAGGCAGAAGACATGAACAGACATTTCTCCAAAGAAGACCTACAGATGACCAAAAGACACATGAAAAGGTGTTCAACATCACTCATCATCAGGGAAATGTAAATCAAAACTACAATGAGGTATCACCTCACACCTGTCAGAATGGCTAATTCAACAAGACCAGAAACAACAGGTTTTGGAGATGATGTGGAGAAAGGGGAAAACTTGTGCACTGTTGGTGGGAATGCAAATTGGCACAGCCACTGTAGAAAACACAACAGAGTTTCCTCACAAAGTTAAAAATAGAACTACCCTATGATCCAGTAATTGCACAAATGGGTATTTACTCAAAAACTACCAAAACATGAATTCAAAGGGATACATGCACCCCAAAGTTTATAGCAGCATTATTTACAATAGTCAGATTATGGAAGCAGCCCAAGTATCCATCAATTGATGAATGGATAAAGAAGATGTGGTATATATAAAAATATTATTCAGCCATAAAGAAAAATGAAATCTTGCCATTTGCAACAACATGGATGGAGCTAGAGAGTATAATGCTAAGTGAAATAAGTTGGTCAGAGAAAGACTAATACCATATGATTTCACTCATATATGGAATTTAAGAAATAAAACAAATGAGCAAACAGAAAAGAGAGAGAGAAACAAATCTAGGAACAGACTCTTAACTATAGAGAATGAACTGCTGGTTACCAGAGGGGAGATGAGTTGGGGATGGGGAAACAGGTGATAGGGATGAAGGAGTGCACCTGTCATGATGAAAACTGGGTGATGTATGGAAGTGCTGAATCACCTAAAACTAATATTACACTGTATGTTAATTAGCTGTAATTAAAATAAAAACAGAAAAAAAAGTAACGTCATAGAGACAGAATGTAGAATGGTGGTCACCAGGGCCTGGAGGTGGGGGAAATGGGGAGTTTTTCTCAATGGGTATAGAGTTTCAGTTTTGCAAGATGAAAACCTTCTAGAAATCTATTGTGAACAATATAACTGTACCTAACACAACTGAACTTTATACCCAAGAATATTTACGACGGTGGGTGGCTCAGTGGGTTAAGCATCTGCCTTCACTTCAGGTCAAGATCCCAGAGTCCTGGGATTGAGTCCCGAGTCGGGCTCCCTGCTCAGCAGGAAGTCTGCTTCTCCCTCTATCCCCTCCCTGCTGCTTGTGTTCTCTCTCTTTCGCTTGCTCCCTCTCATAAATAAATAAATAAATAAATAAATAAATAAATAAATAAATAAATAAATAAAATCTCTAAAAAAATGAATGTTGACGATGGTAAATTGTGCATGAGTGTTTACCAAAATTAAAGATATAGATATTGTGGTTGTAAGGTGCCACTAAGGAAAGGAAGTCCGAGATATTCTGACTCTGCTCTTGGCCCTGCTCAGGTACCTTTTCCTGGGTTATTTGAAGTCACCAGGCTTTATCTGTAACTTGTTTAGAGTTCCACAGAAATCACTCCAGCACCTGGGGCAAGAATGCTGACCAGGTTCCAGCGTTGCTCAGAGAGGTATCATGTTGACAGGGACTCTTCATGCCATGGCCTCTGCCAGGAAACCTGGACACGTGTCTCCCTTTGCTCTGCCCCTCTGGCGTATCTGGCCTCGCTGGGAAGGACCCCAGTGTCTACAGATGGCACATTCCCACTGTTACTCCATCATCTCAAAGGAATAAACAAACAAAACCTCTGAGATTGTAATGTTTTAAGAGACACAAAGTCCCTTCCTTAATAGTTTCTAAAAATATATCTAATGAAGAACTTTAATTTATCTGCAGTAAGGTGACTGTAAATGTAACTTGACTATTACAAGAGGTCCAAAGATTCACTCTGAGGAAAAGCATATAAATGGTTACTACCAGCCAAATATGTTATTTATAGTAGCTAAGATTCTATCAAACAAAATTATGACTTCTTTTGATTAAAACAAAGAATAAATAAACTTATTCTGTATTTTCAGCTTTATTTTTTACATCTGTGTCACTGACTTAGGCTATAGTTTAAAGACATCAGTTATAGGGCGCCTGGGTGGCTCAGTCATTAAGTGTCTTCCTTCCGCTCAGGTCATGATCCCGGGGTCCTAGGATGGAGCCCCGCATAGGGCTCCCTGCTCCGCGGGAAGCCTGCTTCTCCCTCTCCCACTCCCCCTGCTTGTGTTCCTGCTCTCGCTATCTCTGTCTCTGTCAAATAGATAAATAAAATCTTTAAAAAAAAAAAAGATAACAATTATAGTAACACAATGGGGGAAAGAACCCCAAGCAAACAGAAAGAAAGAGAGAAAGAGAGAGAGAGAGAAAGAAAAAAAGAAAGAAGAAAGAAAGAAAGAAAGAAAGAAAGAAAGAAAGAAAGAAAGAAAGAAAGAAAAGAAAGAAAGAGAGAGAAAGAAAGAAAGAAAGAAAGGAAGGAAGGAAGGAAGGAAGGAAGGAAGGAAGGAAGGAAGGAAGGAAGGAAGGAAGGAAGGAAGGAAG
>NW_022589718.1:35104288-35359677 GCF_004348235.1 Phoca vitulina | reverse complement strand
AAGGAAGGAAGGAAGGAAGGAAGGAAGGAAGGAAGGAAGGAAGGAAGAAGGAAGGAAGGGAGAGAGGAAGGAAAGTTCAAGAAGGGAAATACACACTATACACACAAGGCAAATTTTTATATTGAGCTTAAAGCATATAACCCAACAGCATGAGCCAAATTCCATATTCCTACACAATATGATGTAGAACTTTTGAAGCTGAAAGAAAAAACATTCTATTTTCTGATGAATATTCAATAGGAAGCTACTCTATTTACCTATGTCAGAAATTATTGCTGGACACATTAAAAAATTAAACTAGCATTATGATTTAAGATTATAATAAAAATGATTAGATCTTGTAATATCTTGTTGATTTTACTGGCAATACAAAATGGGAAAGTAAAATGCAGGAATTCCATCCAAGTGCTCATTTATTTGTTCCAGAATATTTTCCTTTAAATGCAAGTATAGGAAATTTAAGGTAAGAAAATGATCCATCAACTGAAATTAAAATTAAATTAAGTTAAAATAAAATAAGAAAATGATCCATCATGTGAAAACATATATCCATGGCATAAATAAAAACATTCATTTAGTTAACTATATTTTTGAGGTATAATTGCATACTAGAAAATGCTTCAACTTAAAGTATACAATCCAAATATTATATAGCTATGAAACTGCCACTGAGATACAGAATTTCTATCCTGCCCTCCGAAGTTTCCTAGTGATGCATTGCAACCCATCTTTCCAACCCCAATCACAGGGAGCCACTGATCTGCTTTGTGGCACAATAAATTAGATTTCACTTTCTAGAATTTTATATAAAAACAGAATCATATAGTAGGTATGATTTGGTTTCTTTCACTAAGCAAATGAATAAAATTTATCCAAGTCACTGCACATGAGAGTAATTTATTTCATTTTATTGCTAAGTAGTATTTCCCATTTTGTTTATCCACTTACCAGTTGATGCAAATTTAAGTTTTTGTTCCTGTTTCTAGTTTTTCACTCTTGTGAATAAAACTGCTATGAACACTTCTTACATTTTTTTTTTGGTAAAAATATGATTAATTTTTTCTTAGCTGCAGCAATCAAAAGGAATGAAATCTTGCCATTTGCAACAACATGGATGGAGCTAGAGGGTATTATGCTGAGCAAAATAAATCAATCAGAGAAAGACATGTATCATATGATCTCACTGATATGAGGAATTCTTAATCTCAGGAAACAAACTGAGGGTTGCTGGAGTGGTGGGGGGTAGGAGGGATGGGGTGGCTGGGTGATAGACACTGGGGAGGGTATGTGCTATGGTGAACGCTGTGAATTGTGTAAGACTGTTGAATCACAGACCTGTACCTCTGAAACAAATAATACATTATATGTTAAAAAAAAAAAAAAGAAGAAGAAGATAGCAGGAAGGTTAAAATGAAGGGGGGGAATCGGAGGGGGAGACGAACCATGAGAGACTATGGACTCTGAGAAACAAACTGAGGGTTCTAGAGGGGAGGGGGGATGGGTTAGCCTGGTGATGGGTATTAAAGAGGGCACGTACTGCATGGAGCACTGGGTGTTATGCACAATGAATCATGGAACACTACATCAAAAACTAATGATGTAATGTATGGTGATTAACATAATAAAATAAAAAAACTGCTATGAACACTTCTATACAATTTTTTTTGGTAAAAATGTGATTAAATTTTTCTTAGCTAAATATTTATGAACAGAATGGCTAAGTCACAGAGTAGGTATAAGCTTAACGCTTAGAGAAACTCTCAATCAACTTACTGAGATCATTAATTGGACCATTTTACATTCTCACCCAAACATACTTATAGGTCTAAAACCTCCATATCCCCACCAACATTCAAAACTGTCAGGATTTCTAATTTTAGCCATTTCTTCCTCTATCCCAAGACTGTGATGTGACAGCCCAGAGAATATCCAAAACGTAACTAGTAAATGGTGTTGGCCAGTCTACTTTAATGACTGGCCTGGCTTTTGTTTGGACAGCTGACTCATCTCCTCAAACAAACATCTCCTCCTGGCCACACACCCTTGTTCTCTTCTGGATATATTTCCTTATTTCTTTCAATATGAAGAGGCTAAGAATTTTCCAAATTTTAAATTTCTGCTTCTCTTTAGTGAACCATTCTATCTTTGAGTCATTACTCTCTTCTCACATTTTATTGCAGGCATTCAAGAGGAGCAAGACTGCTCCTTTAACACTTTTCATTGGAAACCTCATCAGCCAAATATCCAATATCATCACTCACAAGTTCTACAAAATCCTAGCGCATGAACACAATTCAGGCAAGCCCTCTGGCACTTTATGGCAAAGTCACCTTTCCTCCAGTTCCCAGTAACTCACTCCTCATTTCCATCTGAGACCTCATCAGAATGATGTCTACTGTCCAAATTTTTACAACATTCTGTTCATGACTGCTTAGGTAATCCCTAGGAAGACCGAGGCCCTCTCTACAGCACTCCTTCTTTCCTGAGCGGCCATGAGAATTGCTGATAACGGTCCATTCACAGCAGTGCGGGTTTTTCCCAGCATGTTCCTCCAAACCAGCTTCTACCTATCATCCGCTTCCTAAGCCACTTCCACATTTCCAGGTATGTGTTACACCAGCGCCCCACTTCTCAGTATCGATGTTCTCTCTTTGTCCATTCAGGCAGCTATAATAAAATACCAAAGTCCTGGTATCTTATAAGCAATAGAAATTTATTGTTTATAGTCTGGAGACTGGAAGTCTGAGAGCAAAGCACCAGGATCGGTATGTTCTCCTGAAGGCCCTCTTCCCAGTTAATGGCTGGTGCCTTCTCACTGTGTCCTCACATGGTGGAAACAGCTAGAGAACTCTCTGGGGTCCTTTCGATAAGGGCCCAGTCCAATTCCTGAGGGTTCTGCTTTAATGACTTAAACACTTCACAAAGGCCCCACCTCCTGATCACCATCTTTGAGAATTAGGATTTCAACATATGAATTTTGGGGGGACACAGACATTTAGACCATAGCACTTTAGAAAAAAAATCTAACAGATGGCCAATAAACACACAAAAAGATGTTCAACATCACTCATCATCAGGGGAATGAAAATCAAAACTACAATGAGATGCAACCTCACACCTGTCAGAATGGCTAATATTAACTACATAAGAGACAAGTATTGGTGAGGGTGTGGAGAAAGAGAAATGCTTTTACACTGTTGGTGGGAATACAAACTGATGCATTCACTATGGAAAACAATATGGAGGTTCCTCAAAAAGTTAAAAATAGAACTACCCTACCCTATCCAGCAAACACCCTACTGGATATTTACCTAAAAAGTACAAAACACTTATTCAAAGGGACACATGCACACCTATGTTTATAACAACATTATTTACAATAGCCAAGATATGGAAGCAGCCCCAGTGTCCACTGATTAATGAATGGATAAAGAAAATGAGGTATATATACACAATGGAATATTATTCAGCCATAAAAATGAAATCTTGCCATTTGCAAGGACATGAATGAATCTAGAGTATAATGCTAGCAAAATAAATCAGTCAGAGAAAGACAAATACTATATGATTTCACTTTTATGTAGAATTTAAGAAACAAAACAAGCAGAGGAAAGAGAGAGAGGAGAGAAGAGAAAGAGAGAGAGACCAAGAAACAGACTCTTAACTCTAGAAAACAAAGAGACAGTTACCAGAGGGGAGGGGAGGTAGGTAGGGTGATGAGGGAAACAGGTGATGGGGATGAAGGAGTGCACCTGTCGTGATAAACGCTGGGTGTTATACAGAATTGTCAGATCACTATATTGTACACCTGAAACTAATAAAATACTGTATGTTAGCCATACCACAATTAAAATAAAAAATTTAATTAAAAAAAGAAAAAATCTATCTGCATTTGGGGCATTCTGAGATTACTCCATGCCTTGTATACTGATCAAAAATGGCAGAAAAGTACTTACCAAGGCACTTCTCACCACACCTTTACAATAGTAACACTGTGTTTTACCTTTATGATAGACCTTTCATAATTAGGAATTATCTCCTCACTACTGCTTCACTGGAACCTTGAAATGTTCATTGTGGCCTAATTATCTTTGACGAGGGCCAAGTTCTCAGTGTTTCGTAAGTACTGTTTTAAGCACTTCATTATGGTGTGACATAATTTTTAAAAATCTTTTTAGATATGATACACTTCTAAGGTTTCACTGAGATATAAAAAGTTTGAATCACCTAATCTCATAAAATGTGAATCGAATTACTGTGCTACTTCCTGAGCTGTGATGGATTTCAGTCTGGAGGGGATAATGTTGGGGTATTTTCTCTCTTGCAGAATCTGTTCTCCCTTTCCGGTTCCTGCAAGCACAATGTGTCAAAGCTATTCTGAAGACGTTCTGAACTTGGCTTCTCTGATATGCTGATCTTGTGGGTAGTAGCACCTCGTTTCACCTGCTTGCTGTGGCCAGCATTTTTATTTGAAGTGGCTCATTTCCTTTTCTGACATGGAACAATGCTAGCATTGGCTAGCAGGTTTTTTGTTTTTTTCTTTTTTAGGGAATTTTAAATATCTCATGTAGCTCAGACCAGGTATAATTTAGTAGAGCCTGCATTATAAATAGGACAAGTAGTTACACAGCAAAGTCATCAACACCATCCCTACCTGCTCCCCATCATAAGGGGCCCTGAGTAGAACAGACTTGCCAGAAATACAAAGTTAATAAATAGTTAGTGTAGCAGAGAAATGTCATTCAGTCCACATGAAGGTGAAAATTCCAGTTGCGTGGACTTTTAAAAATGAAGTACAGAAATGCCTGGGTGGCTCAGTTGGTTAAGCATCTGCCTTCAGCTCAGGTCCTGGGATCAAGTCCTACATCGGGCTCCCTGCTCAGCGAGGAGCCTGCTTCTCCCTCTGCCTGCCGCTCTCCATTTGTGTGCTCTCTCTCTGACAAATAAATAAAATCTAAAAAAATAAAATAAAAACTAAGTGCACATTATTTGCTAACTGTAGAATGTCTTATTTTTATTAGTTTTAATTAGACACTTACCAGCACTTGTAAAAAAATTTTTGCTTTGCTTTTATTTTTTCTTAAAGTTTTTACTTAAATTCCAGTTACTTAACATACAGTGTAATATTAGCTCATGGATTGGAAGAACAAATATTATTAAAATGCCTATTCCACCCAAAGTAATACACACATTTAATGCAATCTCTATCAAAATACAATTAAGGAGGGCATGTGATGTAATGAACACTGGGTATTATATAAGACTGATGAATCACAGGCCTGTACCTCTGAAACCAGTAATACAATATATGTTAATTAATTGAATTTAAATAAGAAAAATACCAATAGCATTTTTCACAGAAAGAGAACAAACAACCCTAAAATGTGTATGGCATCACAAAGACCCTGAATTGCCAAAACAATCTTGAAAAAGAAAACCAAAGCTGGAGGCATCACAATTCCAAACTTTGAGCTCTACTACAAAGCTATAATTATCAAGACAGTATGATACTGGCATAAAAAATAGACACATACATCAATGGAACAGAACACAAAACCCAGAAATGGACCCACAACTATATGGTCAATTAACTTTGACAAAGCAGAAAAGAATATACAATGGGAAAATATGTTCTCTTCAACAAATCGTATTGGGAAAACTGGACAGAAACATGCAAAAGGTTGAAACTGGACCACTTTCTTACACCATACACAAAAATAAATTCCCAATGGATGAGACCTAAATATGAGACCTGAAACCATAAAAACCCTAGAGGAGGACAGAGGCAGTAACTTCTTTAGCATTAGCCATAGCAACATCTTTCTAGATATGTCTCCTGAGGCAAGGGAAACAAAAGCAAAAATAAACTACTGGGGCTTCAACAAAATAAAAACTTCTGCACAGCAAAGGAAACAATCAATAAAACTAAAAGGCAACCTACAGAATGGGAGAAGATATTTGCTTTGCTTTTAAACATCTGGTTTTATGTCCACAGGAAGTTAAATTTATTACCACAAAATACTCTGCTTTGTTTTAAAGCAATAAATAAACAGGTCTTCTACAATTAAATTTTGTATTGTAAAACAATTTTCTTGGACTAAAATTCCACATTCCACACTATTCCCCACCCCAACTCAACAGGCTTGGAACTCAGAAATTGAGGGGTCGCAGAACATGCCACTCCAAAATAAGACTGTAGGAATTCAGGACATACTGCCCCAAAATATACAACTTTGGTATACTGATTATTTTGAGCCTTAGGCACTTGAAAAACACCAATGCAGAGAGAATCTTTCTCTAAACACTCTTATCTGTCTAAAGACAGATCATCCAAAAAGAACTCAGTTGTCATAAATCCCCTCCAAGAAGTCATCAACCAGGAAGGAATAACTCTTGTCACAGGAGAGAAGCCTAGAAGTCAGAAGTCAACATCACAAAATAAAATCTTTAAAAAAAAAAAAAAAAGAGGGGGAGGGACGCCTAGGTGGCTCGGTCAGTTAAGTGCCTGCCTTCAGCTCAGGTCATGATCCCAGGGTCCTGGGATCGAGTCCCTCATCAGGCTCCTTGCTCTGCAGGGAGCCTGCTTCTCCCACTGCTTGTGCTCTCTCTCTCTCTCTGACAAATAAGTAAATAAATCTTAAAAAAAAAAAAAGAAAAGTCAACATCACACGCACATATACTTTCTCACAAACTATCACACCTCCCAACTATTCTTACAAGGTCCTATTCAACTTTCCTGAAAACCATTTCCTCTCCCCTGAAAGCCAACATCCCTTCCCCCTTCCATATGATGATGGTATTTATGCCTGAATTCTAAGCCACCTTAGGGAGTTACTCATTTTTCCCTGAGCATTCCCCATGTACACATGAAGTATACATGTTAATAACCCCAGCCAAGAACCCTAAAGAAGAGAGAAAAATTTTCCCTCTCTTACAAAATAAAGAAAATTAAAAGAAAAATAATGATAAATATCTCTCAGAAGATATTCTGACATTTTGTTTCAATATTGTTAAAGGGAATATAAACTTTAGGAAGGGAAACAGTCTCTTTCCAACTTGAACTGCCCACATTTCATTAACACACCCACAAATGGAATGCTACATAGACTAATGTTCTCACAACACTGGGGCCCCCTGCCTGGGATTCTGACAGATGGTGAGTTCGAGAAAGTAAAGAAGAGGTGTTGAAAGGTAACACTGAAATATGTTAATAAAAAAAAAAAAAGTTGCAAAATTATAATATAGTTTAGCATTTGATGTACAAGACATAGCGACAGCCAACATTTACAAGCATAGCCTCTGAAAGCAATTACCCAGAAAAAAAAAAAAAAAAGCAAAGGAAATCATGTTCTTTCATGCTAATTGATTTCTTCTCATTTTGTTTCCTAATGTGTCAAATTCAAGGTGATAATAGAGAACAAGAACTACTTGATCACAAAATCATTGATCAGTGAGAGAGAGGAGGAGGTCCAGTACAACCAACCCATCTGAATGAGTTTTAAGTAAATATTAATTTACATCCAGAAGGTGGAAATGCCCACCTGCAGAAACATGGTGGAAAAAAAAACTGTTAAGTAAATATCAGATTTAAAGTTTAAGTAAAAAACCAACATTACAAACTTCTAGAGCAAAAATTAAGTATAGGTTTCCTGATATATATTGTGCAATTTCCATTAAATGTCTGTTTAGATACACACAAAAATATAAACACAGAAATAGAACTGCAAACTCACTGATCAACTCTGTACCATCTGGCTTCCGGCTCCATCAATCTGTGTTTTTCCCAAAGTCTCCAAAGACATATCCAAAAATATCAGTAGGAATTATCTTTGGGTGAAGTCATGATACCTGCATTGTTCTGATTTGTGTTTGTGTTTATTTATTACAATGAGCTGCTAATCAGAACACATATGCATATCACCTTTTAAAATAATGCTGCCATGAATGAAATCTATAGGTCAATTAAATGAGTAATATAGATAAAAATCTTCATTAAAACTGGGTATCTAGACTCAGCCGATATTATCAAAGAGATAACTCAGAGATCACACCAATCATCCAATGAAACATATTAGTAATAAAGTCTCATTCATAAGGATTCATTACAAGAACTTAAGTTGAAACAAACAAAACGGGATGAAAAAAACAAGATTAAAATACAAAGAAATGAATTAGAAAACAGGACAAAACTATCACTTGATTAATAATTAAAACTACTGGAAAGAACGAATGAAACAACTTAGTTCTAGAACTAAGAGAAGGGAGATAAAATGAAAATATGCACAAATAAGAATAAATGAATTTTATAATGAGGGAAATAGGGATATGAAGCAATGCAATAGAAGCATTTGGATACTAAATTTAAAGTATCACTGAAATCCTACTTAGTAAAATGTATATATATAAGTATTCCTAATTTATTGATGTATAAATATTTATTTTAGGGGTGTGTGTGTGTGTGTGTGCACATTCACTTGTGAGAACACCAGCTCAGGAATACAATTCATTACTGAATGATTAACTCACATAGTTTCAAGGTGGCAGGCAGTGATCTAAGCATTCAGTTAGCATTATCTCATTTAATTTCCAAAGAAGCCCCAGGAGATGTAATTACTGATCTTATTTTACAATCTGGCAGCTGAACCCAACAATCCACTTTCTGATAATGCGCTTCCCTGGACCCCAGGGGTAGGTCACTGCCAGAAAAGACGGACCCATGAAGCAGACTGCTTCCTTTATAAATTCTCGATCATCAGCCACAGATCCCTCAGCACTGGAACAATGCACTTCCACTATATTTCTCAGGTCAACTCACTCTCCTGTTCCTCACGGGACCTATTCCGAAAGGTTTTTCCTCTCCTAACACTGCTGACTACATGGTCTTCACTCAGCCTCAGAAGATGACCCCAGCCTCTCACTTGAAAGAGAGGGTAATCTGTCACAAAGAACATCATCTTCTTCGTTCTGTTCCCTACATCTATCTGCCTCTTGTCCTCTTGGGACAAGCGGGGCTAATTCCTCCTTTGGGACAAAGGAATTTTCACCCATGTGTTGGAGTCTATCTACTCTCATGTTATCAGGAAAATGGTATTCTTTACCCTTTTTCACTGGTATGTTTGTTTGTCTTTCACCTGGACACTTTCCATTGTATTATTCACCATGAAGAAACTTTCATTTAAACAATCAAATCCTTACTCACCATTGCATGTCCCTCTGGTCACTAGTCAGTCTGTGTCCTCTCCTTCATGAGCAGAATCCCAACACAGCAGTGCATACCTATTGTTTGCTTTTTCACACTGTACCTTCACTCCTCGGCTGGCTGCCACCTGCCTGTGGGCACCACCACTCCACAGAGACAGCTTTGCTAGGATCCCTGAAGACCTCTGTGTAGCCAGATCCACAGGGCACTTCTTGAAGAACTCTTATTGCGTTTTCCTGTGATTCAAGTTAAACATGATCACTGTAGAATCTTTAAAATAGGCAGATAAGCAAAAAACTAAAATAGAACAGAACAGAATAGAATAGATTAGAATAGAATAGAATAGAATAGAATAGAAAGAATAGAATAGTAGAGTAGAATAGGCAGATATGCAAAATGACACAAACACAAGCCCTTCACAGTACTGATTACAGTTATGTGATTTCCTCTTGTTCACATAAAATTTTAGGGAGAACTTCTTTTTCTCTTACTGAATATTTTGCTGCAACATCATTTTTAGTATCAGTGCAGTAGAGGGATGGTTTCATTTGTATTATAAAGAACATCACTGCAGATGAGTACTCATGCCCCTGGGTCATTTCCCATTCCTGGACCACCCGGACATATTCCCAAAATGCACTGCTCATTAGCCCCCACTCGTGAGCCCTCCCCAAGGAATGCTGGCGCCTTCCTTGTCACTGCCCAGTATACTTATTTCTGTTCTTTTTAAATGACCATTCTTTTCTTTTCTGTAGGCCTACCGTCCTCCATTCCCAAATGTCACAATTCCTCCTTCTCCTCTTCCTATTTTAAATTCTCTCCCCAAGCTTTTCATACCCACCCATACGGTTTCAGACACCTTTTCTTGCATGCTAAATGGATAATTCCCATAATATGTAACCCCCTTCAAGACAGAGGGAAACTTTAAAGGTAACTGATTTTAATAAGCCTTGAAATCATGATATGAAAATATTTAGATAACATTGCCTAAATGAAAGAAGCAAGTTTAGATTAAGCATTCAACTATTATTGTAACTTGAGTTTATATATCTAACTCTAAAACTCATGTTCATCCCATCAGGCAGGTTTTATTTCCAGAATGATTTCACTTAGGAAATTGCTATTATAATGCATCTCAAAAACACATGAATAACAAAGAAAATGCCTCCACAGTTTCTGTAAAGGCATTTCACAAATTCTGACATTATTCTTATTTTTTTTTAAGATTTTATTTATTTATTTGAGAGAGAGAGGGAGAGAGAATCTGAAGCAGATTCCCCACTGAGCAAAGAGCCCAACGCGGGACTCAATCCCACAACCACAAGATCATGACCTGAGCTGAAACCAAGAGTCAGATGCTTAACCAACTTAGCCACCTGGGTGCCCAACATCATTCTTAATTTTCAAGAACATGTTATATATTAGGTACAGGAAGATTCTTCCTTAACCTGCTAATTTTTTCTCTTCATCAGAGCTAAATTCAATGTAAAATAAAGTTCAATTCTCATTAAAGTAAAGAAGAAAATAATTATGACTATTACCACTATAGTTTATAATGTTCTGAATTTTTAGCTAGGGAATGAGCTTATACATCAGAAAAAAAAATTAGAGACACATTTATCATAATTTAAGCATGATACTTATTGACTTAGAAAACAGAATCGAATTGACAAAAATTTTAAAACGAATTAGATAATTTAATAATATGACCCAATAAAAAATAAAGATAAAAAATCAATAACTTCATTATATACCAGTGATAATTTGTTTTAATTGGTATCTACTTTTCTATTATCTTTTCTAATAGCAGAGAAGAATATAAAACCTTGATAAGAATATTAAGAAAATATATTGAAACTAAACATTTGGAAATTTTTAAGATTTTACCGAGCTATGTTAAATAATGATTTAATAAAGTAAGAATTGGTTCTTTATACAACCAACAGTATAGTAAAAATGTGAAGATTCTTAATATTCTGCATCAATAGTTACTTATTTCTAAAAACATGACAGAATATTTAACTTTTCTTGAGGTAGGATGAACCTTTCCTAAGCGTAAACATAATAAAAAAAATAATCTTGAGGAAGAAATAAATCAATATTTTTGAATACATAGTGATATGAACACAAACACACCTATGAGGATATGTCTTAGCCTTCACAACAGGGAAAAAGCAGAATGATTTGAATTATCAATAAGAATTGAACAATTGCATAAGCTCATGTACATCCAGTTGACAAGATGCATTTTTACAATTGGAAATCGTATTTTTGAAGCATATTTGATGACACATGCAGTATGATACAAATTTTAGGAATAAAGTCATCATGTTACTGGATAATCACTCAGCAACACTTCTCTGTTGCATTTTCAAACAGCATGCTTGTTATTTTGTGGAATGAGGGGAAGAGTATGTTTTTATAGATCTCAGCTGCATTTAGGGACCTTGAAGACACAGCGATGATAATACCCTTATTCTGTTGGCTCTTTTGCCTCCATTTGTATACCCTTATCTCTGTTCCTTAGTTAATGCTGATATACCAGAATTAACTGCCACCTTGGGGGAAGTATGGGGCAAGAACAAGTAGAAACATTTCAAAGATCTTCTATCATTTTCAAGTCACATTTTCCCTGATTCAGTGTTCACTTGTCTCCTCTAAACCTTTGACTCTTTTCCAGAGTTCTGACAAATTTGATCCTGACAGTTTTCTGCTTGTTTTTCAATATTTTTTGATATTCCTCTAAGGAAAGGAGAGCTTGGAGTTGCCTACCCTGCCATGTTGCTGATGTTGCTCTTTGGATAATTTTTAAAACACTGTCATTGCTGGATGGGGTCCCTGGGAAGTAGATTCAGACTCAGAGAATGCACACGGGGAGTTCACTAAGGTATGCTCCTGTGTCAACACGAGTACAGGAAAAAGAAGTTGCAGGACCGGGTACCAGGGGAGTTCGAAGTGCATTGCAACTTTAAAAAACAGCTCAGGTATGACATAGGGAACTTTGAAGCTGAGGAGGCCCATCAGAGTTACTGTGATATCAGGTGAGAGGAGAGAGCCTGTGAACCCCTGTACGGGCAGTCAATAGACACTGACTGCCAATACAACTCTCTTCGGAGAGCAATGCCCAGGGGGAACTAATGTCTGACCTGTCAGCCAGAAGTGTTCCCTACCATTCAGTGAATAGGCATTTAATTCCTGAAGTGGGGTCTGGACATGTATTACAATGCCAACCATCATCCATCCCTTGAGCCACTCACATCTAATTTTCCTTATGATCTCTGGGAGCAGCAAGAGTCTGCTGTGTCTCTCTCTTCCCAAGGGCAGCTTAGAAAAGCCAGTGGAATGAAATGTAGCTCCCACTTGTGTATCTTGTCCCAAGGCCATAGCTGATATCATCCCCTTCTCTACATCCTTTCTCAAGTCCCCTCACACTCAGCTTCTATCTATGGGGTCTGGGTGAGGAAACTCATGCTTTGTTACAGACCTTCATCACAAGCCTTCTAATCCCCTAGTGACTATGCTCTTCATAGGTCGTGGGTACCCCATTTTTCCAGTTACTCTTAAAACTGGGCAAGGGGTATTAAGAGATGCTGAAATAAATCACCTGTATGTGAAACATATTCCCCCCAATCACGTATTATAAAAGCATCCTGTCTCCTCCTGATCATCAGTGACAGCTACCCCTGCCAGGGAAGTGACTCCTCTTTTTGCCTGCTGGTCTCTTTGTGTAAAAGTCCAATGTGCCTGAGGAGTCATGTAAAGACCAGGGGCTCTTACTGTGTTTCCTGAAGAGCCCAGAGGTGGAGAGGCAGTAAAACTGTTACCCCAACTGCTCACTAGGAGTGACATCTGCAGACCCACATCTACTTTCATTGATTCCCGGACCTATGCATTTTACCTAATGTGGGTCCCACACCACATGGTGGTCATTGATTTAGGGTATATACTGCATCTCAGAGGATGAGGTCCTATCCTTGCAGGATGTCATTTCTGAACTGTGAACCTCAGCTGTGCCATCTACAGGACAGTCTATCCTTTCTCAGGCTGGCTGCCTCTGGGTGGCGCAGTGTGTGACAACAGCGGTGGATTCAGTTGTCCCAGTGCCCACAGAAACATTGACTTTGCTATAAAGTGGATCCCTTGATCTGACTCAGTGTGATGTGGGCTCCATATTGGTGGATGAATCACAGCAAACTCTTGGATCATTTTGGTGACTGAGGCCATAAAGTAGGGAAATGCAAACCAATATCTAGAACATGTTTCTTTTCCAGTCAAAATAAGTCACAGCCTTTGTTACAGGTGGAAGGAATCCAGTGTTGTCAACTTTCACCCAAAAACTGAACATCTTTCTCAATAAACAGTGCCAAACTGGGGCTCAGGGTTGGATTCTCTTTCTTGCAGTTGGACATTAGGAACATCAGTAGTAAATTAGCCTCAATGGGAGGAAGACCATGGTATTGGGTTCATATATGCAGACCCTCCAAACTACAGCCCTGAAAACTATTTAGGCAGCCATTGTAGTAGTCTGGGATGGTCCATTACACAGGCTTGCTAACGTCAACTGACCATGTCAGGGTCCAATGCACAAGAGAGGAGTGTATTATTTTTCCTTCTATGTACAACACCTAGAAACACAACTGATTACCAGAAAAAATAAGTTAAAATTATCTTGGTAGAGATAGTTTCTCAGTTCTGCTTTTTTCTCTCTTCTGGTTTTTCCAACCCACCACCTCAGGTGGTCCTGTGTAGTCATTTCAAGGTTTTGGAATGGTGCCAGAATCAAAGATACACCCAAACTGCAAGACTTTTGTGATGGCAAGTAGCATAACTAAAGGAAAAAATCACTCACAAAATGCCAGTGTTTCAAGCTGCTGATAACGCATAAGCTTACAAAGTCTTGACTCTTTCCTTGATAACTTTATTAGAGGGCAATTACTTTTCCTCTACCAGCTCTTTTTATGTATTAATTTTTTAAAAAATGTATGACCAAGACATAGTAACAGTAACATGAAAAGTAAAGCAGAAGCTATTAAAAGTACTGTGGCTAATACACTCACTACTGTGGAAAGTGAGCCTCTGGAGATGACTTGAATATGACCAAAATGGGGACCTGCAAAAATTCAAAACACAGAATCCATACATGAGACAGGTTATCCCTGTTGATCCCAAGAACAGTAAATATTATCTACAACTCTATGTTGATAACAGATGATAGTCTATGTTCATGGATCAAAAGACTCAATATTTTCAAATGTCAATTCTTCCCAACTCAATCTTTAGATTCAACATAATCCCAGTCAAACTACCAGCAAAATTTTTGCGGATATCAACAACCGATTCTAATATTTAAATGTGGAGAAACAAGAGACCCAGAAGAGCTAACACAATATTGAAGGAGAAGAACAAAGTCAGAACTGATACTATCTGACCTCAAGACTTACTATACAGCTATAATAATCAAGACAGTGTGATACTGGTGAAATAAGGAATAGACCAAAGGAACAGAGAACCCAGAAATAAACCTATAGAAATACAGTCCACTGATCTTTGACAAAGAAGTAAAGGGAATACAATGGATGGTCAAAGGTAGTCATTTCAACAGTGTTTGAGGAAATGGACATTCACATGCCAAAAAAAAAAATGTACATACAGAATTTATACCTTTCAGAAAAATTAACTCCAAATGTATCATAGACCTAAAATGCAAAACTATAATACTTCAAAGAAAACATATGAGAAAATAGAGGTGATCTTGAGTTTGGTGATGACTTTTCGATTCAACATCAAAATCATGATCCATAGGGGCGCCTGGGTGGCTCAGTTGTTAAGCATCTGCCTTCGGCTCAGGTCATGATCCCAGGGTCCTGGGATCGAGCACCGCATCGGGCTCCCTGCTTGGCGGGAAGCCTGCTTCTCCCTCTCCCACTCCCCCTGCTTGTGTTCACTCTCTTGCTGTCTCTCTCTCTGTCAAATAAATAAATAAAATCTTAAAAAAAAAAAAATCATGATCCATAAAAAGAAAAAAAAATTGGGAAGTTGTACTTCTTTAATATTAAAAAAAGTCTGCTTTGTGAAATACATAGTTAAGAGAAAGAAAAGACAAACCATGGACTGGGAGCAAACATTAGTAAAACATGTATCTGATAATGGACTTTTATACAAATTATACAAAGAACACTTAAAACTAAACAATAACAAAACAATCCACTAAAAAGAGCAAAAAACACGTGAACAGATGCTTTACCAAAGAAGATATACAGATGCGGAATAAGCATATAAAAAGATGCTTAACAACATAGATCATTAATGAAGATTGAAGCAACAATGAAATATCACTGCAGACCTTTTAGAATGTTTATAATCCAGAACACTGACAACACGGAATGCTGGCCAGGATGTGGAGCATCCACATTCATTGCTGGTGGGAATGCAAAATGATATAGACGTTTTGGAAAATAGCATGGCAGTTTCTTACAAAACTAAATAGACTCTTACCATAGGATCTAGCGATCTTATTTCTTGGTATTTATTCAAAGGAGTTGAAAATTTATTTCCATATGAAAACCTGCAAACAAATATCTCTAGCAGCTTTATTCATAATCACTAAAATTTGGAAGCTTCCAAGATTTGTCCTTCAGTAACTGAATGAATAAATAAACTGTGGTACATCCAGACAATGGAAAAGTATTCAGTGCTAAATAAACATAAGCTATCAAGCCATGAAAAGACAGGGAGGAATCTTAAATGCATATCCCTTAGTGAAAGAAACCAGTCTGAAAGGGCAACATACTGCATGTCTCCAACTATATGACATTCTGGAAAAGGCAAAACTATAGAGAAAGTATAAAGATGAGTGGTTGCCAAGGGCTCAGAAGGAAGGAAGGGAGTTGACTAGGTGGAGCACAGAGAAAATTTAGGGCAATGAACTAGACTGTATAATACCATTAAGAGTGACTAAGACACCATGCATGTGTCAAAACCCATTGAACCATCAAACAAAAGGAGTGTACCCTAATATAAACTGTGGACCTTAGTAATAATGTATGGATATCAGTTCATTAATTGCAAAAAAATGTACCATACTAATGCAGTAACTGGGGAAACCATTGTGAAGAGGAAGAGGGGGTGCTTATTTTTTCTGGAAACCTAAAACTGTTCTAAAAGATTATCTTTTAATAATAATCATTAAACAACAACAGTATCTCCTGAGAAATACTGACCAGGTGTGAGAGTTTGTGGGTCCATCATCCTATCAGATAATGAAAATATGAATACTTCTTAAAGCCCAGTTATCCTGGTGGTGTTCTCTGGAGGCAGGTAAAAGGATACCATCCTAAAAATGAACATCATAACAGCTTAAAGATGATAAAACTTCCCAGAATAAACATGGGGAAAAGCTGACCTTATAAAAGAATATGAATAAGTGAGACCTGTGTGAAGTTGGTCGACCATCCACACAATGACTAAATGATGAATTCCAAGACAACTGCAGAAATACCAGAATTGACCTGTAGTGAATGAGTCAATAAATGCATAAATATACATAGGATTAATTAAAATACGCATGCATCCTTCCTTGATGCTAGAAAAATGTGTGACTGTTTTGCATCAGCCCAATTCCTATTTTAGGGGACAGAGTTGTGTTCCGGGGTTTAGGGTGCATCCTGCTTCACTTACCTGTCCTAGATATGACTTCCCATGTGTCTACCATTGTTCTGCCATCCAGAATGCTCTCCTTTCTGAGTCCGTACTCATAATTATCAACACTTGCACTTAACTCTATTTAAAGCAAAATAAACCAACCCCTATTGATTTTTAGCAGAAACACTTAACTAATACATATTACCTTCCTCAGAAGAATTAAGGTCCTCATAAAAATCCATCTGGAAATGGGAATGGCTAATATGAATAATATACACTGGGGTATTCTAAGTCGAGGGCTTCATGGTCCCACTGAAAACTAAAGAGAAGGGTGCCTTCACTTCATTCCTTTTCACATTTTGCTCACAAGGCAACACTGGAAAAGTGAGTGAGCAGAATTATCGTTTTAAAGTTAAGGAAGCAGGGGCACCTGGGTGGCTCAGTCGTTAAGCGTCTGCCTTTGGCTCAGGTCATAATCCCAGGATCCTGGGATTGAGTCCCACATCGGGCTCCCTGCTCAGTGGGAAGCCTGCTTCTCCCTCTCCCACTCCCCCTGCTTGTATTCCCTCTCTCGCTGTGTCTCTTTCTGTCAAATAAATAAAATCTTTAAAAAAAAATAGGCATATAACTTATCAGAAGCTCTCACTAAAATGTAATTTCTCATTTGTTAGGGCTGAAGTGGAACTTTTGACTCTGCATCTCTAAAATGTTCTGAGTTAGGACTGAGAGAGAAAATACAGGACACCCAGGTAAATTTCAATTTCAGATACTCAAAGAGAGATACACAACTTTCTTTCATGTATATCGAAATTCAAATTTAACTTGGCATCCTGTGTTTTTATTTGCTAAACTTAGCAATTCTACTCCCAGGTGATGTGGATGCTACTGGACCAGAAGCCATATAGTAAAGAATAACCCTCTAGAGTCTGCATGCTTTCAGAAAATGGCAGGAAATATAAATGTGCAAAGCCACCAGACTTAGTATATGAGGGAGTCTTGGGTCAATACATGAGAAAGGCTAACAACAATAAATATATACAAACCTAGCAAAGAATCTCTGAAATGAGGCAAAAATCAGCCAGACTCAAAAAAGAAGAAATAAACCATTCAACAATTATACTTTGATATTTCTTTATTCCTCTGTCAGGACAAAACAATGAGAGCGAAAATCAGGAAAGATTAAGAGAGAGATAATTAAATTTCATCTAACTGACATCGACAGAGTACTCCAGCAAACAACAGCAGAGTACAAATGCTTTTCAAGCAAGCATGGGAAATTCTCCAATACAGATCACAGGTTAGGCCATAAAATAAGTTTCACTAAACTTACAAGGATTGAAATCATAGACAGTATGTTCTCCAACTATGGTGGAATCAAATTAGAACTCAACAAATGGAGAAAATGTGGGACATAACTAAATAGCTGGCATTTAAACATCACATTTCTAACTAGGCTATGGCTCAATGAAGAAATCAGAAGAAAAATTTTAATATTTGGCACTGCATAAAAATGAAAACATAACGTATAAAAATGTATGGAATCCAGTGAAAGCCATGCTTGAAAGAAAATGTACAGGTGCAAAAACTAATACAGGAAAAGAAGAAAAATCTAACATCAACAAACTGAGTTTCCTCCATAATTTGGTGGCAAAAGAACAAAATAAATTGACTATTATTTATCTTGTTTGACTGGGTGGTTATATGGGTGTGTCAATGTATCAAACTCACCAAAATCTACACTTAAAATTGGTATTTCTTATACAGTGAAAATTGCGTCTCATTACTGTTTATTTGGAAAATATCAACAAGGGAGCCAATGAATTAAGTACTGATCATAATGAAGTCACAGAGGCCTTGGAGGTGGTTCAGTGACCTGCTCACCTGAACTCCAAAGACTGTACCCTTCCTTGATTGTTTCCACAGGTGTCACAGAAGTCCTCCCAGTTTCCCCTCCTTCCTAGCTCACTATATATAGTCTACTTTATTGGACATCTCTGACACTTACTACATATCTTCAAGTGTTTCCTTCTTCATTTTATCCAAGTGAAACACCCATATTTATTTATTTTTTTTTTAAGATTTTATTTATTTATTTGACAGAGACAGCGAGAGCAGGAACACAAGCAGGGGCAGTGGGAGAGGGAGAAGCAGGCTTCCCGCTGAGCAGGGAGCCCTATGCGGGGCTCGATCCCAGGACACTGAGATCATGACCTGAGCCAAAGGTAGCCGCTTAACGACTGAGCCACCCAGGTGCCCGAAACACCCATATTTAATTTAGAAAGCTTTGCTGTCAAATGGCTTAGAGAACCCAACAGGAATTAACTTTATATTACAAGTGTGGGGAAATTGCAATAAGTTTACTGTACCTCCAAGGATCTAAGGGATATCTGGGTATATGATGGACATTTGTTGAGTATATGGGGTTGGTAATTTCCTGGTCTCATTTGGAGAAATAAAAATGAGTATAATAGGAACAGCTAGAAAGCAAAGCACAGAATGAGAATACAGTTTTGCCCAGAAATTTGTTATGCAAATATGACTAGACCACATGGTTCTATCATGGCATATAACACAAGATTCTTGAAGTTTCTTTAAAAAACAAAAACAAGGGTCCGTGGTGGCTCGGTTGGTTAAGCATCTGCCTTCTGCTCAGGTCGTGATCTCAGGTTCATGAGATCGAGCCCCACGTGGTCATCGTGGTCATCGTTGGGCTCCCTGTTCAGTAGGGAGTCTGCTTCTCCCTCTGCCTCTGCCTCTACCCACTCCCCCTGCTCGTGCTCTCTCTTGTGCACTCTCTCTCTCTCAAATAAATAAATAAAATCTTAAAAAAAAAAAAAAACAAGGAATACCTTTACATGTAAAGAGCTCAAAAGTTGTCACTTCCATCCTTGAAACAACACGAAACTGTACACACTGAGAATCAGTGACTTTTACGGGACCCGTTAGAGAAAGGAGACTGCAGGGAAAGCCACCAGCCCGAAATCGGGAGACACAGGGGAGTCAGAAGGTCAAGCTGAGATCTGCTTCCCCGTTGTCCACTGGTGGAAACACTGAAATGGTAGATCTGACAGATTGCTGGAGGTGGAGATGGAGCGTCTACTCGCGTGAGAGGGAGAATCTCCAGGAGGCTGCAGGCTTCCGGGTGGCTCACATTTGCGACTTTTACCTCTGGGAAGCCCCCCATGTTCTCCTGGTGCCGAGTCAAGAAAGGCCTGCCCTTGGCTCTGGCAGAGCAAGCAGAAGTGTGATGCTCACAAAATGCGCTCTGCACAACAAAAATATACTCTCCAGGGGCAAAGACTTTGCCGGAGACTTCTCCCTCTCCTGCCTCCTCTGGATGTCCTATCTCACCTACATGAGGAAAGAAGCTAAGAAGCACGCGTGAGGTCACAGCCCAGAGACACAGGCCCACCTGGAGACTCAGATTGAGCTATAAAATCATGGGCTGTTTCCCCCCACACACACCTTACCACCAGCCAGCAGGACTCCAGGAGAACAGCACAGAGTCCAGCTGAAAGAGTGGCAAGACAAAGACTTTGCCTGAGGAGAAGGTCCTGGCTAAGCCCAAGATAACATGGGAGCCAAAAACGTCCATTCTGGAGCAGACAGAAGCCTCCAGCATTGCAGCTACAGCAAACATCAAACACAACCAAACTCCTAGTCAAATAAACGCGGGGCCTCACGAGAAAGGCCTGTTTACCCGAGTTCCTACTCTTTATGACATCATATCCAGCTCTCAACAAAACCTTGCAAAGAACACCAAAACTCAAGAAGAAACTACAGTCTGAAGAAACAAAGCACACTGAAGATCCATACTTGGATATGATATAGATTTTATTATTGATATGGCATTTAAAGTAACAATGATTAATGTTAAGGTCTTTAATGACAAAAGGGATAACGTGCAAAACAGATGAAAACTCTAAGGAAGAAACACAAAGAAATGCTTGAAATCAAAACACTAACAGAAATGAAGAATGTCTTCAGTGGGCTTATCAATAGGTTAGATTTGACATTTGAAACACTGTAAACAAAAAGAGTGAAGTAAAATATTTTACCTGGAAAAAAAAAAAAAAAAAGCCTCTAACCTGGAATTCTATATCTAGTAAAAGTGTCATTCATAATGGAAGGAAAAAAAATAAAAATATTCTCAAACAGGGATGCCTGGGTGGCTCAGTCGTTAAACGTCTGCCTTTGGCTCAGGTCACGGTCCCAGGGTCCTGGGATCGAGCCCCACATCGGGCTCCCTGCTCAGTGGGGAGCCTGCTTCTCCCTCTCCCACTCCCCCTGCTTGTGTTCCTGCTCTTGCTATCTCTCTCTCTGTCAAATAAATAAATAAAATCTTAAAAAAAAAATTATTCTCAAACAAACAAATGAGGGAATTTGTCACCATTAGACCAGCCCTCTGAGAAAATCTATAAAAACTTCAGGGAGAAGAAAAATGCTAGGCATCAGAAATTCACATCTGCATGAAAACTGATGGATGAACAAATGGGAAGGGAAAATAAAAACTGTTTAAAAATATGTTCTTAGTTGATCAAAAAATAAGTGTTCCTTAAAGGAGTAACAATGCATTAGGTGATTATAGCAGGTGGATACATGAAGTGAATGATAGCAATGTTACCAGGTATGGGAGGGAGGGATTGGGAATTCTGTTAAAAGGTACCTAAACTATGTATGAAGCAGTAGTGTTATTTGAAAACGGACTTATTAGTTAACAATATATATTGCCGGCTCCAAGGCAACATCCCCCCCCCAAAAAAAAACAAAGAAGTATATATGATATGGTAAAAGAGGACCTAAAGTGGAATATTATAAGATGCTTAATGAGAACCTAAGGGGAAAAAAAAGAAAAAGGAAAATGAAAAGAAATAAAGAAAAAAATGCAATAAATTATAAAAAGTTACAAACATGATAGATATTAATTTAACAGTATCAATAATCACTTTAAATGGAAATGGTCTAAATAAATCAATTAATGGAGGTTTTCAAAGTGGATAAAAACACAGGACCCAACCATATTTCGCCTAAAAGAAACCCATTTTAACATAAAGGCACAAATAGATTAAAAGGGATAGACTATGCTAACACCTTCCAGGAGAAATATTATATTCAGACAAGAAAAAACAGACAACTTTAGAACAAGGAAATTTATCAGGGATGTAGAAGGGTATTACATAGCAATAAAGGGATCAATTTTCCAAGGAGACACCACAACCTTAAATATATATGAACCTACCAACAGAACATCAAAGCATATGAAGCAAAACTAAAAGAACTGAAAGAGGAAATAGACAAATCCACAATAGAGAGTTGAACATCACTCTTCCAGTAATTGATAGATCAAACAGGTAGAAAGTAAGTATATAATTGAACAGAATGGCACTATCAACTCAACCTAATTAACATTTAGAGAATATACCGTCCTCCAAACAGCAGAATGCTTGTGCCTCTCAAGTTCACAAGGCGTATTCACCAAAATAGTCCTTATTCTGGGTCATAATACACATCTCAGCAAATTTATTTTGAAAAAATGTTACAAAGTATTTTCTCAGATCACAGGATTAAACTATGAAACAATAACAGAAAAATCTCTGGAAAATACCAAAATCATTGGAGACAACACAACACATTTCTAAATAATACATGGGTCAAAGAAGAAAACTCCTTAGAGTTTTCATCTGTTTTGCACGTTATCCCTTTTGTCATTAAAGACCTTAACATTAATCATTGTTACTTTAAATGCCATATCAATAATAAAATCTATATCATATCCAAGTATGGATCTTCAGCGTGCTTTGTTTCTTTAGACTGTAGTGTAGTGTAGTGTACTAAGAGCGATTTTAAAATATTTTGAACTAACTGAAATTGAGAAGACAAATTATCAGAATTTGTGAAATTCAGCAAAAGCATGGGAATTTATATTACTGAATAAACATATGAAAAGAAGGAAGATATAGAATCTGTAATCTAAGCTTCCACCTTGGGAAAGTAAAAAAAGAAAGAAAAGAAATTTAAGCTTATAGCAAACATAATAGAAGAAATAATAAAAATGAGAGCATATATCGATAAAACTGAAAGTAGAAAAACAATAGGGAAAAATCAACAAAACCAAAAGCTGTTTACTTGCAAAGGTCAATAACACAGTACATCCTTAGCCGGGCTCACCAAGAAAAAAAGAGACAAGATTCACGTTACCAATATTAGAAACGAAAGAGTGTATTATCACTACTGATCCCATGGGTAATGACAGAGAAATAAGTGAATACTATAAGCAGTTCTGTGCCCAAATTTGACAACAGAGATGATATGAGTCAATTCCTTGAAAGATAAAAACTACCGAAATTCATACAAGAAGAAACAGATCATCTGAATCAGCCTGTATCTGTTGAAGAATTTAATCAATAATTAATAACCTTCTAAAAAAGAAAGGACCATACCCACATGACTTCACTGGTGAATTACACCAAACATTTAAGGAAAAATATGACACCAATTCTCCATGATCTGGTTCACCAATCTTACAGAAAGAGAAGATGCATATCAAGCTAACAAAATAGAGAGCTCATATATAAACCCACACAAATATATACAGTCACTTGACTTAATTTCTTTTTGACAAAGAACCAAAAATTTAAACTTAAAAAGAGTAGTGTTTTCACTCAAAGGTGCTGGAACAATTGGAAGCAAAAGAATGATCACAGATATAAACTACATAGCTTTCACATAAATTAACTAAAAATGGGTCTAAACAGCCTAAATATAAAACACAAAACTACAAAACTTTTGTAAGAAAATATAAGAGAAAATCTAGATGATTTTGGGTTTGGTAATGATTTTTTTTTTTTTTAGGTATAACACCAAAAGCACAATCCACAAAAGAAAACAATGATAATTGAACTTCATTAAAATTAAAATCTGCTCTGTGAAATACACTGTTTAGAGAGTGAAAAAAAACAAGCCATAGACTGGGGAAAAACAAACAAACAAACAAACAAACCTACAAAACATATATTTAATGTAGGAATTGTATCTAAAATAAAAAAAAAATCTTAGCTAAATAAGAAAAATAACTAGTAAAGAATGGGCAAGAAATCTGGATGGACACCTCACCAAAGAAAATATACAGATGGCAGATGGCCATATGATAACACAGTCAGCCTCAGCTTTTATTAGAGACTTGCAATTCTAACAATGACATACCAACACACCTATCAGCATGTCTAAAATCCAAAAACTTACAATATCATTTGATGGTCCAAATCTGAAACAATAGCAGCTCTCCTCCATTCCTGGTGGGAATGCAAAGTAGGACAGCCACTTTGCAAGGCAGTTTGGAAGTTTCTGATAAAGCTGAAACATAGCTTTACTATTTGATCTGGTAATCAAGCTCCTAGGTATTTACTCCACATATTTAAAAATATATGTCTGCACAAAAACCTGCATGCAGATGTTTACAGCAATTGTATTCACAATTATTAAAAACTAGAAACAAGGTGTCCTTCAATTAATGAATAGAAAAGGGACTGCTGTACAATTCAGGCAATGAAAAATTATTCAGTACTAAAAAATGAGTTATTAAACCATGAGGAGACACATATGACATCTTAAATCATGCTGCTAATTAAAATAAGTCAATTTGAAAAGGTTACATTAGTGTATGACTCCAATTACATGACATTATGGAAAAAGAAAAGCTACAGAAAGATGAAATCACCAGTGATTTCTATGGGAGTAGAAGAGGCAGGAAGGGCTGCCTAGGTGCAGAACAAGGGACTTTTTAGAAAAGCGAAATTATTCTGTATGATAACTGTCATGGTGAATAGATGGCATTATGTGTTTGTCAAAGCCCATATATCTTTATAGCCCAAAGTTACCTTAATGCATGCAAATTTTTAAAAGTCACGAGGAGGTAAGAGGATCCTAAGAGGGAATGGTGTGATCAGAGAATCCAGCTGGACCACCAAAGCATGGAAGGACTCCCCCAAAGGGGGCAGAGAGAAGCTGTTCACCACAGTGTAGTCGCTACAGCTATTTCCACGTGATTACAGTTAACAATTCTAATACTGCTATACATGTATACTTGGACTGAATAATTAATTAAATGGATGGTGGAAAAAGAGAGTCAGATTTCTCACTTTAGAAGTGGGAGTTTACAGGTAAACAACAATAGGTTAATATGACCCATGTGGTAATAGATGAGAGCTGGAGACATGAGAATGAATTTGTGTGTATCTTAATAGAGATACATCTGTTTACCTATGGAAACAGTTATAAATGTGGGTACAGAAGAAAGGGTTAGTGTATCCATACGTGCTGCTTTCTCCGTAAGCTGGGGGGGCCTAAAATCAATGATCCCCCCCCAGGAGTACTGAGCGCCCTAGTGCTCAGGTCTTGTTCTCTAATACCATATTCTAATAAAATGAATGAGGGCTCCTTGGAGAATGGGCTGATTCTAGGACTGGAGCAGAAAACACACAAGGTGAGCCTTGAGCATCTCCTAGTGCCAGAAATTAAGAAGCACTAAACACATACACACACACACACACACAATGATGGAGGCAGGTTACAGTGACACGGGGTCAAACCCCAAGAATTCTCGATAGCCAAAGCTGGAACAATGTGAGAAACAAAATAAGTAAATAAATAAAATGAAGTGGTAGGAATGTAACCTAAAGTGTATAATGTACATCCATGAATCCATACTGAATAATGTAAATAAATGATCTAGCTAATTAGCTAATTAACTATCTAAACAACTAATAGAGAAAAAGAGACAAACCTCTCACCCACTAAGATTCCAAATAATTTATATTTGGGATATAAATTATACTCTGCCTTCAAGGGTATGGAGCACAACTCCTCATTCCTTACATTCGGGCTGTGCATAGTAACTTCCTTCCAAGAGTGGAGGAGGAGCTTTAAGCAGAGAAACCTGACAAACGTGACCTCAACTAAGTGGTCAAGGTCAATGCCAATATTGGTCATTCATATGAAGAGTAGATTCCCTTGATACAATGAGATGAAATGACGCTTTATTTCTGTGATCTTTTCCCCAAACATCCATAACCCGTGTCTAATTATGAAGAAAACATCAGAGAAATCTCAAATGATGGAAGTGCACAAAATATCTGAGCAGTACTCTTCAGTCAGGGGCATCAAAACAGAGAAAGTCTGAAAATTTGCCACAGAAAAGGGACACCTAAGGAGGCAGGACAAACGTAACGTGGTTTTTGGACGGGATCCTGGAACAGTAGGAGTAGATTAGTGGAAAAAACAGAAATCTGAATAAAATATGGATATTTGTTAATAATAACGTATCATCATTGGTTCATTAATTAGAACAAATATACCATACCAATGAAAGATATTAATAATAGAGACAGGAAAGGGGTATATAAGAATTCTTTGTACCGTCTTTGTAATTTTTCTGTAAATCTAAAACTTGTTCTAATATAAAAAGTTGATTTAAAGACATAACCCCTAGCAACTTTTTTTCTATCGAAAATAACACCAGCCACTAAACAATAAATACTAACTTTTCTAAAATCCTTACCCCGACTTCTACATTTGGGGATCATAATGGGCTAGGGCAAGTACATTTCACACACACACATACACACTTTTATCTCAGTAATTGGTGTGATGTTCAGTTAACTAGGGCACAAATCATATTTCTCTTCCAAGCAATCTGCAAACTAGAATGGCATCTGACCCTCCCAGAAATCCTTCCATCTCCCCTCTTCCAAAGTGCAAATAATCAGAGGTATCTCCCCATCCTCTCTTAGCTTTTCCTGTAATGGATTCCAGGGGACAATCTGCAAACTAGAATGGCATCTGACCCTCCCAGAGATCCTTCCATCTCCCCTCTTCCAAAGTGCAAATAATCAGAGGTATCTCCCATCCTCTCTTAGCTTTTCCTGTAATGGATTCCAGGGGACTCTGTAGTGTCACTAGGATCCAAGCTGTGGTAAACCACTCAAATAGGTACTTGTCTTTGGTTTTGTTTTGTTTTGTTTAAATAGTTACTCTTCTTAATGAGATCAAGTAGCCTAGAATATCTAACAATCTTAATTCTTAGGGGCAGATTAAATTTATCCTGGAGAAATATTCCAGAAAAGGCAAAGTCAATAGAGAGAGAAAATGATCAGCAGCCATCCTGTGCTCATGGGGGTGAGTCCCAGAGAACTGTGGGAGTCCTACACCTTGACATCCATGCGTCTAAGCCAGTTCCAGCAACTGACTCTCCCAAAGTTTCACATGAGAAAATACATAAACCCTTTTTTGGGTAAGCCACTGAGTGACTGAATGACATACTTCACTGATCTCTACTTCTCTGTGTTGTATTTTCGAACCAGGAGGATGTTTGCACACGTCTTTGGCATGCCATCCACATGGCCTTTGCTCATGTTACTCCTTCTGACTAGAATACATTTACTTAGATTATTCACCTGATAAATACCTAATGTCTTAAGATTCACTTTAAACATGACTCCCCTGGTTTTAAACTTTTCCCAACCTCCTCCCTAACCAAGCAGACATGTTCATTCCCCACAAGAGTTTCCCACAAGCTCTGGACAGACTATTATTCTAACTCTCAGCCCAATTAATTTCAGGAATATGTTTGAAAATCTCCCCTACTAGACTGTAGGTCTACAAAGATCAAGGAATAACATACTTATTGTCATATCTCAGTTGTCTAATGCAGGACATACTAGGAATTCTAAAATATGTATGGGCAAAATTAATGAAGGAAAGGAGATTAAGGATGAATGCGTCTATATATGCTCTGGTTTCTTATCTATTTTCTAACTATTCAAATATTCTTGATAATGAAAGTCACTTTTAACAGTAAGAAATAAAATGATCTGATTTCTATTTGAGCCTTCACCTAAGTTTGTCTAGCATTTACCCTTGTTTACCACACACACACTCACACACATGCAAACAAACACACACACCTACCAATGAAAAAAATGGACTTGGCACTTGCCCTCACGTGTTCATGAACAAGTTCCATATCTGGGGGAAGGTGGCCTGCGGTAACACCTGTCTTCTTGGGTCCAAAACAATTCTATTTACTTGCTAATTCATCCATTAAAGAAAGGAAGAGATTCTGTCATATTTAATCTGTAAATCCTCTAAATACAGATGTGTGATTTTGAGTAATGCATCTATTTCAATAAACTGCCATTAGAATCAGTAGTTGGATATCTTACAGAGTTTATTAAATGTGATGCTTTGCATACTTCAAATCCCATTCTCACCAAGCTTTGACAACAAAAACCCCTAAGACCACTAAAAAGGGCAATATTTTCCATAAGTGTCCCATTTATTCCAAATAACATTGCATTTTTTAAAAAGTTCCAATACAACAGAAGATTTTGGACATTTAGATTTATTTATAATATGATATGATCTGTTCAACATTTTATTAAACATACAGTATACTGTACAGGATATTTCATAAATTTTCCCTGAACCTAAAAAAAAATTACCACAGACCATAATTAATTTCCTTGAAAATGTTAACTATATATTATTTTAAATATACCAATTATCCAAAAATGTCAGTAAATTCTAACATTAATAATAATTCTTAGCTTGAACAGATTCTAAAATCTGAATGACTTGCTGTGTTAAGTGAAAATAGAATAAAGATGAGATTTAATTAACCTTGACATCACTTTCACTATGTTTTAAAAGGATGTCTTTCATGAAATTTTAGATATTATTAAGTTATCTTCCTATCGTCTCTGGAATGATTAACTCCAAATGATATACACATTTGGATCAGATAAATAATCAAAATTTAATGAGTTATGACAGACATTTTTAAATTGCTGTAATTTTAATGCATAGTTCATCAAATCTGACAACATGGTTAGGCAGAAGATACACCTTTCTATTGTGATGTGTTCTTACTGATAATTTTAAAATATTTTGTCATATATATTATAATCTGTAATACTGAAATGGTAATTACACCCAAAGAGTTAAAGAGTTATGTAAAATCTTCAGGAATTAACTGCAGAAGGAAAAGACAAACTAAGTGAAGGCACCCCTTGAGCAAAGAAGATTTGACAAAGCTACTGTGACTTCGCAGAAACAGAAAGGGATTGTGCTGCGCTCCAGCAGAGGTTCTGAGAGTGTAATTCACAAAAGCCTCAGATAGGATGCCAAGCTGGTACCACCTATGGGTGGATCATCTTTCAGTTTCATGCACTAAAGGAAGTTACCAGCTACAGAGATCCTCTCCTAGCAATGAAGCATGATGATAGCAAGTAACTTATTTCAGAAAAAGACTGCATCTATAGTTTTGATCATGAGATTTGGGTCTTAGGCCGCTGGCCATGCTTCTTGTGTGCCAACTAGGAATAATTCCACAAGCACACTATGCTCATAGAATTGCTCCCAAGCAAGAATATCCAAGCACATTGAGTTCAATAAAGAGAAAAACATGCCTTCTACTTGTTACCAAACAAATGTATTACTGTTGAACGACAATCCATTCTCTTAAAGTGTTAAGGATAGAACCATTAAAAAACAAAACACCTCTTTATGGATAATATACTGATTAGAGGGAAAGGGTGGTCACCAAGAGTTAAGTACAATAATCCCTTTAAAGTCCCTTAAGTACAGAAGTCCCTTCAAAAATGTTAGTGTGCATGTGCATGCACACACACACACACGCACATTCTGAAGTAATTCTGGAATGATGCATACCACATGTGTTAATAGTGATTATTGCTGGTCAGTGGAATTAACATTGATTTTCTTGCTTATCTGTATCTTTATTTTTCTACTATGCATAAATAACTGTATTTTAAATAATTAAAAATGGAAAACTCTATAAAACATTTAGAAGTAAATGAGGACTATATTTTTGCATTACTCAAAGGATTCACGAGTTTTACTTTAAAGATCTTTAGTATATTAAAATGACTTTGATACTTAAAATTTGAATTGTATAAGATTTCTCCAGGGAAGATGGATTGAGGTAGGTTTTTTTAAAATTTTTTTATTGTTATGTTAATCACCATACCTTACATCATTAGTTTTTGATGTAGTGTTCCATGATTCATTGTTTGTGCATAATGCCCAGTGCTCCATGCAGAACGTGCCCTCCTCAATACCCATCACCAGGCTAACCCATCCTCCCCTCCCTCCCCTCTAGAACCCTCAGTTTGTTTTTCAGAGTCCATCGTCTTCATGGTCCGTCTCCCCCTCCGATTTCCCCCCTTCATTCTTCCCCTCCTGCTATCTTCTTCTTCTGTTTTTTTTTCCCTTAACATATATTACATTATTTGTTTCAGAGGTACAGATCTGAGATTCAACAGTCTTGCACAATTCACAGCGCTTACCAGAGCACATATCCTCCCCAGTGTCCATCACCCAGTCATCCCATCCCTCCCACCCCACCCCCGACTCCAGCAACCCTCAGTTTGTTTCCTGAGATTAAGAATTCGATTGAGGTAGTTTTTTTAAGTGAATATGTCTTTTTATTAATAATAGAAGATTCACAATTTAAAAGCTAAGTTTTTTAAATTAATAATTTGGATGTAAATCTGTATAAATGAAAGAACACCTACCCTTACTAGCCTAAATTATAAAATGGTGGCCTCTTTGTCCCCATCCTAGACATTCTTCTCCTGTATGATATCCCTGAAGGCAGGCACACGTGGTAGTTGTAATGTTCCTCTCATCTACACGACTTCTAAATAAAACAGATATTGCTTTCTGGCCAGTGACAGGGGACAAAATCAATGCCCTTTACAGACTCATGTGAGCCATCTCCCCATATCTTGGACGTCCTTAGGGTGTCTGTCTGGGTCCTCGAGATAAGTGCGCTGGCTGTTGGAAAGCATGAGCGGCCAAAGATTTTAGAACAATTTATGCTGAAATGATATCACAGAACTGTCAAGAAAGCTGCCAGAAATGATGCAGATATCCAACTCACACAGGCAGAGGAAAGAAACCCCCCCCTTCCTCTCCATATGTTTAAAAAAGAACTAATTTTCATATTCCATCCTCAAAACAGAGCATCCACTATCCCCTTTCTCAAAGACAGACTGAGCGACTCAAACTTCTAAGAATATCTATTATAATGTTCTCCAGGACACCACAATTTTGCAATGCAGAAGGTCTCATGGCTCCAATTCCTGAAGAGAAGGGAGGCCCCTTACCTTGATTACAGGTAACTTATCAACCAACAAAACCAAGGTAACTGCTGACATGCACACACAGCTCCAATACCACCAGGTGGATTCTATGTCTTATTCCCTACAAAAATCTAACCAGCACAAACATAGTTCTGACCTCTAGCATCAAACAACATGAAATCTACACCCAATGCTTAAAAATAGGTAATAGTGAGAGTCAATTAGCAATGTTTTTGTAACTCCTCATAGTCATAAAGGAAATAATCCAAAGGATAAAATGAGATTTATAGGACTCTTGGTATCAGTGTTGGCCAAATATTTAATCATATTTTCACAAAGTAATCTGGTAGATGGATTCAAGTGGCAGAGATCAGTTTCTCCTCCTTCTTGTGCAGATCCCATCACAGCTGACAAAAGATAAAAAGGCATATAGGAGTGGCAGAAACATGGGGTAGTCATCATGCTCTTGAAAAATTTAGAGCTGGGAGCATTTCAAAGAATGATTTGGAACATCACTTACAATCTTCATAAAAAAAACTTTTAGAACTGCATTAAATCTCATTCAGCCCGTGAACTGATTGATGTGTAGTTGTAGAATTGACTTTAGGTTAAGCATTTTCTAAATTTAGAAGTGAGCAAGGAGAGGATGAAGTTCTGTCCACTAGCTACATACTATATTATTTTATCATACTGTTCTTCCCATAATCAAAACATCTATTCCATGAAGCCTGTAATTCACCCTGACACAGATACGAAAGAAATGTCTTCAACATGCTTCGCATAAGCCTCTTAAATCATTCTTAATTAACACCTAATTTCTATCATGAGCCAAAAAGTTATTTAATTACTTACAACAAAATAAAAGAGGATAAGGCTTTTTGAGGATTAAAAATCTTTTTATTCTTGCCCTTGTCCCTGGCCTTCAACAGCATCAATTTATGATTTATAAGAAATGTCATGTCTACAAATGGAGGGTGAACGTATGACCTGGTTGGTCAGAGACCATTCCAGTTTTTCTCCGTGGCTTTGACATTGGATTTATTGGTACTCCTTTTTCCCCTCAAAAGTGCCCCCATTTGGATAATAAATCACATCATCACTTTTTATATACGGTAAAATTCCTAGATCAACTTTGGTGAACATTTAAATACAAATGTTCCAGTGTTGCAAGCCTTGTAGGCTACCACCCCTAGAGGTCAAGGCTCTTCCTGGTTTAGGGGAAAATAGTAAGACAGCCCAATCACAGGCTTCAGTTACAGGATGAGGCACAATTTCAAATCTTTGGTGACAAGCTGGATCACATTATTAAGTGACCTATTTCCTAGTTTTCTTATAAATGATTAGGTTGAGCTAAAAAAAGACTCCAAAGGAGCTTGCACATTGAATATGTTATGGTTCTAGGGATCCTTTTGAGATAAAATTAGACTGGGAAAAACTGGGACGAAATTACAATGAGATTGAGCTTTTTCTTCTTCCAGAATAAGCTTTTGGGAGCATTTCAGAAATATTGCTAATTTGGATTTTATTCTCTGTAAGTGTTGCTCCAAAGAAGGGCTACTTCTGGTGTTGGAAGCAACCTAATGATATCAGACTTCTTTGATGATAAGGTGAGGCTTCAGGGGGTAAACATCACTCAGAATGATGAATGATTTCAAACAGGGACTTGACCGCATCTTTCTAGATCTGAAATGTCTAATTCGGTAAGAAATTCCCTCTCAAAACTCTTTATCAAAATTTTAGACTATACAAAATTTCTATTAATATTTTTTCTTCTAATTTTCAAAATCTCAAACCAATCAAAACCTACTTTCCCTCAAACTTTTGAATTTATCTCCTACAAAGTTCAAACTCTATGCAGATGTGGCGTAGGTGATAAAAACCAAGTTAGTCACAACTTGCCTACCCTGAGGGGCATAAGGCATCTGAAATGATTATATTTGAGGTCTGAAAATTTTTTCTATTGTAACAAAAATTGTGTTTTCCTTGAAAGTCTCTTTGTAGAGCTACTAAAATTTCCAATGACTTTAATATAATACTGCTTAAGAGTACTGGAAATTTGTACGTTTGATTAAAACAATAAAACAGTTATTCAAGAAAACACTGTATTTGATCAGCAAACATTTTGCAAAGCGTGGATTCCGTGCACACGAAACCATGTTAAAAACAAATAAGCAAACTCTCCCTGCTGCCTTATGCAAACCTATCCTGTATGCCTTCTGACAACTCCGTAATATCCCATAATAGGATCCAATTACTCTTATCCCACCTCTACAGTGAAGGACCCCATGGCCCTCAGCTCTTTATTACTATAAATATGTTTAGCAAATTGGGTTTGTGCCTGTCCTGTCCAGACGCCATGGGAGAGATTTTCTGTTGTGTGTTCTCTGTCAGTGAGATCTTCCTACGGTTATGGGACACACCTAACGAGTACTGTTGGGTTACTCTTCAAAATATTTACACCAATTTAAATAAAATCAGTTGTATTCCATACAATAACATATATAAGTATATAAAATCAGTGTATTTGGTAGCGAAGTGCCAAAAACTTGGTGGCTTCAACGAAAGAAATCTCTTGTTCTGAAGTCAAGGTGTTAGCAGTGCGACACTCTGGGGAATCCTCTTTGCTTCGTCCTAGCGTCTGGTGTTTGCCACAGCCCTGGGTGTTCCCTGGCTTATAGACGCGTTGCTCCAGGCACACGGCCATCTCCTCCCTGTCTGTCATCACTTCAGCTTCCCTCTGTGCGCGTCTGTCTCTGAATCTAAATTTCTCTTTTCTATAAAGACAGCAGTCACACCAGAAGGGGGCCCACCTTAAGGATCTATTTTAACATGATAACAATTAGCAACGCAGCAACTTTCTCTTCGCAAACATCCACACTGGCACTTGCCATTTTTCTGACTTTTCTTTTTTTAATCTTGCGGGTATGACTTGAGTCTCCTACCACTTCTGTTTCAGTCCTCTGATTACTACTGAAGGTGGTTGGCTGTCCAGTCATATTCTAGACATCCAAGCTTCTTCCTATCGAGTTTTGTTCCACAGACTTTCCTTGCACATTCTAGATATCCCTCCCTTCTTATTATCAGATACTGTCAATTCTTCTCCCATTATTACCTTTATTTTGATTTTGTATTTATACCTGCCATTGACTGGAAAACATTCACTTTGCTGTATTCACATCCACTGGGGTATTCTATGAATTGAAGGTTTCTTTAAGCTAAGAAATTCATCTTTTCCAAAGGATTATGGAAACATTTATTTTATCTTTTTCCTATCAGTTTATGAGTTTTATATTTTTCAATCACTAATTCAGTGGGATTTATTTTGAATATGTATGATTTGGGGATCCTATCTTAAAATTCACCTTAATGAGCTAGTTTACAGAGTGTGATCTTCTATTCATCTATTCCTTAGTAATTTGAGGTGTCACTTGAGACATGGTGTACCAAGTTCTTCTATCCATGGTCTCTACCTAAGGATTTCTATTCCTTTCATTAATTTATTTGTTTCTGAAATTCAATACACACTCTGTTTTTACTAGAGTATTTTATATATTAGTATTTAATAGGGATTTTTTTACCTCCTTTGATCTTAGCTTTCAAACTGTCATAGGGATTTATGTATTTTAGGTTATAGACTGTAGGAAAATATAAATTAAAGGATCATATTTAGATAATAAGATCAGTTTTTCAGCTTCTGTACTAAAACAAGTTGTAGAAATTCTCATTAAAATTGCACTGAATTTAGAAATTAATACAAATATAACTGTTCTTATTTTAGGTAACTTTTAAGATCCTTTAACAGAATTTAAATTTCTGCCTGTAAATGTCTAGTGCACAGTTTATGATGTCAATTTCTATTTATTTTTTGAGATTTTGTCAAGTTCTTTTCCTCATATATTTTCTAGACTGTTAGTGCCATATATGCTTTTTGTAAATTGATTATGTATCCAGAAATTTTACCTAATTCTTTTTATTTTTAATAGTTTATCTCTTAATATTTTGCTATTTATATATTCAATCTCAGAATGAGACAACCATGTCTTCTGCAAATTATGAAATTTATTTTATTCCAATTTTTCTACTTCTTAATTCATATTTATACTTATTGCTTTGCCTAGAACTTCTAGTTCTATGTTGAAGAACATTCTTTCCTTGATCTTAGAAACATCCTTGCCTTGTTCTTAGAAATTTCTTAGAAATACTGAGTCTAAAATGTCTGTATTGCATATGCTCTTTGTTGTAGGATATCATAATGTTGTAAATAAAAGAAGCTCTCTTCTATGTTTAATTTCTGGATAGTGAATTACATCAAATACTTTTTCAGCATGCACTGAGATTATGTCATTCCTTGATTCCATTAATTAGGTAAGTTATATAGTAATATTTTCTGATGTATAATCCCACTCAATTATCTGAAGCACTTATTCATAATAGTCATATCTTGGATTTTAAGTAACACATTTCTGTCTGCTATTGTCACAGGTAATTTCCCCCCCCACCCAGTTTTTTGTTTTGTTTTGTTTTTAGCACTCTGAAAGCCTGTGAGAAAAAAGAATAAGGCTTACAATAATGTGAGGATCTCACCAGATTATCATGCATTTATCCTTTCTGAAACTCTCTAGTAAGTCATTTTTCTTCTCATTGATGAGCTATTGTAGTTTCTCCAATTATTAAATATTGCCACTGGAAAGTGAGCTCCATAGCAGCTCCCAGAGTGTTTAAGAAGGCCTGTCATCACTTTCTAAGTCCTCAGTTAACTGTGTGAATATTTATCTCCTTACTCCAATCCCAAGGACAGCTCAGAGGAATAATTGTTTGCCAAAAAGCAATTGGAAAATTGTGACTTCTAAATTGGCTATTTCTATGCAAAGTGTTATGGCCTTTTTAGGAGGTGCTGTATTAGGACTTCCTAATTAACTTCAATTTGCAAATCATAGTTGACTCTAATTTGCAAATTCCATGTATTAATGTGAGTCAAGAAGAGTTAATATTAAGTGTTGCCTAATCAGGTTACAAAAATAACAGGAGAGTCATCAGCTTGGTGTTTGTTAATACAAAGAACACTTGGAACACAGTATGGTCTCAGCAAAACAATGAACAAACTCATGCATATCAGGGAGGAAACAGAAGATCCCAAACTCCAACTGAATAAACCCTTCTCAGGAAACCATTCTGCCTTAAGCCTGATGAGAGTCCCATCTAACTGGATGGACTTCCAATGATAGTGACATCCTGTTACCACGTTTGCAATATTTTTGGCTCAAGTCTTTCACAAGGGGCTGTGGTCCTTCCATTTCTGTTAACAAAACATCCAGTGACTCTTTTTTCCCCATCTAGCACATTTTATATATTTAAATAGCAAGATTGTCTAGAGTAATGGGATTAGCCATCACTCATTTATTGAGTGATTAATATCTCTTGCTTACTGGGCTGGGAATTGGAAGGCAGACAGTACTTATTAAATTGTGTGCTCATTTTTTGATGTGTTTATCACCTCCACTGGATTGCAAAATCTTTGAATGCTGAGACTCTGCTTCATTCTTCATTTCATTCTTCTCGATATATCCATGGTCTGGTGCAATCCTGGATCAGGCTGAGTGCACAATAAATGCATGGGGAAAAGATAATGAGTAAAAGGATGAAGGAAGTATGAGCAGAAAGTTTGACAAGAATCCAGGTGACAATGTAATGGGGAATTGGTAGACTCAAGCAATCACAGTAATTAATGAAGCCAGAGGCCACAGATAGAGAGTGGGGAAAAATAAAACAAAACAAAACAGACTTTTGAGCAGATTTCATTTCTTCCTAAATAGATTCTAATCCATTAATGTTAAGCCCCCATTCAACTATCCACTTCTATCAAATAATGGTCTAAATAGACTTACTTCTTATTATAACAATATTAGCTTCATAACAGAGTCTAGTGTATTTATGTTGAATTTTTAGAAGCCACTGAATTCTCAACATTCAATATCTACGAGGGTTTAAATTGCTTTGAAGGCTGGTTAGTATGTCAAGAACACTTCATTGCAGATGAAGGATTTGCACTTTTATTAGAGGTGGGGAAAGAAACTATTCTTTTTCTTTTTTTAAAAGATTTCATTTATTTGACAGAGAGAGACACAGCGAGAGAGGGAACAGAAGCAGAGGGAGTGGGAGAGGGAGAAGCAGGCTTCCCAAGGAGCAGGGAGCCCGATGTGGGGCTAGATCCCGGGACCCCGGATCATGACCTGAGCTGAAGGCAGATGCTTCACCGACTGAGCCACCCAGGCGTCCCGGTATACTTGTGAATTTTTTGTGTCTAGATTGCATGATGAAAATCTTCAGAAAAATATTAAGTAATATGATGATAAAGGATTTTCATCTCTTTAAAAAAGGTGTACCCTATTTAAGCTAAGTGTAGTATATTTAAATAGACTTTTAACAGGTTTTAGCAACTGTTTTTAAAAGACAGATGATGGATTGATGGTGTGAACAGAGAGGGAGCTCTCTGTTGGCAGCTCAGTACTGTGTCTGTCCTCCTCATTAGAGTTATTAATGGCATAGAAAAATGAATACTCCACTGACATAGTTATTGGTAACACACAGTGAGTATGCCAATTGCAACTGAAAGTTAAGAAAACAAACAATAAGTATAAAATCATTTATTTATTTTTTTTTAAAGATTAACCTTATAATTCTCAGGTAAGATATTCTCAGCTATCAAACCTAATGTAAAAAAAGAGCAGAAGCTTTTGGCATGCTGTCAAAATTCATTGCAACTTTAGAAAAAATTGGCACAAATATAATATACAGGACATTCAAAGTATTGTCTAATCCTTAGGGTTTATTCCATGAGGATATGCACAAAAAGGGCTAAGCTCAGAGAAAATTGACCAAGAAGTAAATTTAGTAGGTGAGAAACAAGAAACTTTTAATACAGCTCTAACACAGTACTTTGAATTCTGCGGCCCATGTATTTCTTTCAGGCGCCATCCCTGGTGTTGCAGATCCAGGGAAAGCAGCCTTCAGAGACATTGGGAATGCTGATGTAGGACTCTCGAAGTCTGACAGTCTCCAGGGACAAGGAGATAAGCCCTTGAAAGCACAATTGCATTTATAATCAATATACATCCTTCAATTTATTGTATCTTTCTCTGATGTATTTTTTTTTTTTTTTATCCCACCACTGGTTAGAATTGTAGAACAGTTTGCTACCACTCCAAATTAGATGATGCACTTTGGCTTCTAAAGACATTTTTTCCGGTACTTACAAGAAGATGGCCCTGTGAAGACAGAGGCATGCCAGGAGAAGAGCGTACAATGATGAAGGCAGCATGGGGCGATGCAGCTACAAACCCAGGAACCCCAAAAATGCCAATGAGCCACCAGAAACAAGCAAGAGGCAAGTATGAGTCCAATACAGGCTTCAGAAGTGGCCCGGCCCCACCAGAGCCTAGATTTTACTGGATTTCCTACCTTTCAGAACAGGTTGTAACAGAGTCCAGGACCCTCCTCCTCCCCCTGCACCAAACCAGATCTGGGACCATACCTACATCTTTGGCACAGAAACTTCAGGAACTGCACCCTTCTCACCCGGCTTCCCTCAGAACGAGTGCTTGGCCTCACACATGTTATTACTTATTCATTGTCACATCCTGCATTCCAGTTTCACCTCTTGTGTATTATTTATTTCTCTCAACTGAAATAAGAGCTATTTGAAGACAGAGACAAGGCCACATGTTTATTCTAGACCTCTTGAGAATCCTAAGGGAACAAAAGGTAACCTGCGTGATGTTCTTGAAAAGAAAACTATAAAGCAAGATTAATCACCGATTCAGTGACCATCCAAAGCCAGCATACTTTGTGTCATGATGGTCTTTTCTGGTCTTAATAAATAAACCCAGAGAGCAGAAAACTGAATCTCCATTGCCTTATGACCAGAGAGCTGTCATTGTCTGCTTGTGTTCAGGGAGGGGGCTGCTGGGCACTGGGAAGACACCCCACCGGCCACCAAGAGCAAAGCTCTGATGACACTTCTCTAGCCAAAGCCACTCACCTCACTGCACAGTAGGAAATGAGTGACTATCTTAAATAAGTAATTTAGAAGCTATTTGAATCTGACCAGTTTCTACGGCCAAGAAAGCAATAAGAGAAAGTTGTATTAATGGACAGATATGGTTCGGGTTGGGTCCCACGAGGAAAGGTACTGAACATTCTGGATGGAACAGGGATGGATCTCCAGTCTTGCTCACTTCATTGTAATTAAGGAGGCAGAAAAGAAAAGCAGAAAATAACAGGATGACTTGAAAGAGATTCTAAATGCTTCACGGAGGCATCTGGAAAATCCAAAGATTGACTGACGGAAACTGACTACTTTCCGGTCATCTACCTTAAAAGGGACTCAGTGGAACACTGATACCAAAACCAAGAGTTTAGGGGGGACAAAGGAACATAAGAATAGAGAGGCCAATGTTGAAGAGCAGGTGTTGGTCCCATTTTTCCTCTGGTTGTCATTTTCCCTCTGGTTATTATTCCTGACCTGATACTCGCCCTTCACCGGCCGCAGGAGGTGAATGGCAGGCAGACCAGCCGCCCCTCACCCACGCAGGCAAATCTGTGCACACGCCTGTGTCTTCTCTTTTACACACATCCACGTGGATCCACTTCCCACAAGCCTCCTGGGATTCCCATCAGGGAAAAGTGAATGCCCCCTCACGCTGAACATATTTTGCAACCTTCTGTTTCTCCCGCGAATTACCTTAAACTTTGTGAAATTAAAAGAATCTCCTCTTAATCACACGATGGAGAAACCCTGCCAGACGCTGCTGACCTCTCAGACAGAAGGAAGAACTTCCTGGCAGGGGACGTTGTTAAACGTCAAAATGATTTAGCAATAAAGGTTGTGGAATCAGCTCCCCTGCAAATCTTCTAATCTAGGATGAAGCATGTCCCTGAAAAACTGTTGACACCACATGACTTCTGAAAAGGCAGGGTAGACTAGTCTCCGTGCCAAAAATTAACTAGTATGGAAAACTGTCAATGGCACAAAGACAAACCTCTGATTCCTTCCAGCCCCAGCAGTGGATCCTACACATCTAACTTAAAAGAGCTAAATGGAATTAAGCCTCAGCCGGACTTAAGCACATTCTATGATCTTTACAGACAAGCTAACCTCTTTCACTCAAAGAGATTATTTTGTCCCTCATGGAATCTGCCCAAATCCTTAGTATGTGGGGTCCAGGAGACTCTAACGGGGATGCAAACTCATTCAGCCCTGCTGGAGCACTTAAACAGTTTGCAGAGCTAGTTAGCATCGAGGGTAAGAAAAGGACATTTCTAATTTCTTTAAGACATTGTTTCTTTTCAGAGTTTCTGAGAAATGGAAACTGTTATCAACTCAGCCTATGATTAATTAAGGGCAAAATGAGGATCCCTGCTTCCTATCACTTTGAAGAACCAAAGATAAATACATTAGGCTCAGTAGTGCCCCCAGAAGGCTGAGGAGACCCGCGTGACAACAACTTATTATTATAAGATTTGGCAAACAGGTGAGTTTCGTGTTCCAAATGGCAATCCAAAAACTAGTAGTGATGAAAAACAGGCCATTTGGAAAGACCCCAGTATTAACTCAGCATTGGACCTCAGTCATATTTTATCTCTCACCGCAACTTCTGTCTTATTTTCTGAAGAAAGTGATCCCCGAGGAGATTTCCTTTTCAGGAAAATCTACTCTCTTTATAGATGCCAAGCCTTTATCAGGCTCCAATCTTCGTCTGTTCTCCTGACAGGGGAGGTGAACCAGGTGGCATGCCCCTTCACTTGTAATGTGAAGTCACATCTAAATGATGCCATATTTTCTCACTTTCTCCCAGAACCCACCCTCGTCCTAGGGGTCCCATCCAACCTGCAGGCACTTGCAGCGGGAAAAATAAGGGGAGGTATCGTGAAGTCTTCCATATAGAGAAGGGATTTATGACTGACTATCCCAGGACCGCACAGAGAGTAAGGGATGAAGCCAGGATATAAATGTTCTTGCTGTCCTTCAATCAAGTCAGAGTATATCCCAAAGTTCTAGGTGGTTTTGTTTACAAGTTTTTGTTTTGTCTGCATTTTATGTGTCCAAAGCCATGGTCACTTATACATATTTTCAAGTATTTGTTGAATGCTTATTAATGGCAGAGAAATATGCAGGAAAATAAGATGAAAACCCACTGTCAAATACTCACCATTCTGTCCAAGTTATGCCATGATTCTACCTGTAATCCATGACGATATTTATAATAAGATATTCATAAACAGTAGGTATCACAGTGGGAGTGACCTTGCCTCCTGAATAGAATCTCCCTCCTGTACTGTTGTAATCATTCCTATCTGATCACCTACTTTTAGTGTCTTTCCATTCCTCTAAAGTCTTCAGTCTTCCCATAAAATTGTCGTAAAACCTACACTTCATTATGTCACCCTTCTGCTCAAGCTGTCCATCACCTCTCCACTGCCTACAGTGGTGAAATCTAAGTCCCTTCTCATGAGGTGCAAGATCCATACCTGTCTGACCCTAATCTCTTTCCCCACCCTTACCCTTCACCATCTCCTTTCTGGCACAAAATGACCCCAAAATGTCTCACACATCTCTGAACACAACGTGCCATTTAAATACTCTTTATGTTTATACAGTCTGGAAAGCCCCAGATTTCACCACCTGGAATAATTCTCTTTTTTTCTGTGGTCCAATTTAAATGCTACCTATTTTGTGATGTTTTTTCTAATTTCCATAAGCAGAGTTGATTTTTCTAACTCTATTGACTTTTTTGTGGTACATAATATTCTTTTCTAATTGATTTCCCTTTTTAAATTATGGACTTAAAAAGGTGACTGGGATGGGGGAGGGATGAATAGGTGGCGCGCGGAGGGTTTTTAGGGCAGTGAAACTATTCCGTGTGATGCTCTAATGGTGGATACATGGCATTCTATCAGTGCCCGAGGTTCACTGATTGTAACAAATGCGCCCTCTGGTGGGAGATGTTGATAACGCGGTAAGCTGTGCCTGTGTAGGACAGGGGACGCAGGGACACGCTACCTTCCTCTTAATTTTGCTGAGAACCTAAAACTACTCTAAAAAAAGTCTTAATAAAAAATAATGACTGAATAGTTTGTGTCTGTGTGTGCACATACACATATATATCCTAGACATCTAGTATACCAACCACATTGTAGGCATCAGTGAAATTTTGCTGAATGAAACTGTTCAAATGTGCCACATTTTATAGAATTCTATCCTCTGCCCACTCAGCATCCACGTCTCCAGACTAAAATGTCCTGTTATGAGGGCACCTGGCTGGCTCAGTCGGCAGAGTATGCGACTCTTGATCTTGCGGTCATGAGTTCCAGCCCCTCGTTGAGTGTAGAGATTACTTAAAAATAAATCTTAAAAAAAATGTAAAAAAATAAATAAAATGTCCTGTTATAGCAGCATCTTCTTCAAGAGCTATCGCTTTACTTGCAATGTACTGATCTTTGCCTAGATGTCCTATGATTTTTTAAAGAAAATATAATTTCTACAATTAAAGGAGGAAAAGAGTTTTTATGCTTGATTTCCGTGGGTTAATCACAGTTCAAAAAGCATGAAAAACAAACCCCAAATGCCATTGTGATGTTTAGAAAGGAAAAGAGATTCTTAACGAAATGTCCCTAAAGATTAATCTAATGAAGAAAACTATAAAGACGTGACTCCCAATCGATACCCAGGATGACACGGGGGTTTCAGGTGAGCTAGACGACAGGGACAGAAATCCTAGCAGGTTTTGCTGGATAATCAGACACAAATGGGACCCCCAGGTTTCCATCATCATTCTAGCTTCTGCCTCTGGGAGAACAGGGGCGCACACACCATGGGCAACAGAGCTGTGGTAGGGCCTTCTCTAAGTTTGAGAGCATGCAAAGAGAATAAATTTTCCACAATAAAGGCAAAGCCTCCTTAGGTAAGGAGGATGAATGGTCTCCAGGTTCAAAGGCTTCAAGAGGTGAACTCAGTTTAATTTACTTCAACAATGAACACAGAAGGTGCACAGATGAATGTGATCCAGTGTCAATCCTCTAGCAATTTATGTTCCAGTGGGAGACTCAATCTTATAAACTGATAGTTTATAGAATGTGGCAAAAAGCTTTAAGAAAGGCTTGCATTTTTACTCAAAACTAGTTTACAGATTCCTGCCAGCGGGGACAATGAGGTAGGAGCTACTGAGAGAGGGAACTCTCCATCTCAACTGGGACATTTTCCCTCGGAGACTCATAGTGAGAAAGGATTTTCTTTTTAAGATTTTATTTATTTATTTGATAGAGAGACAGTGAGGGAGAGAGAGAGAGCACAAGCAGGGAGAGTGGGAGAGGGAGAAGCAGTCTCCCCGCTGAGCAAAGAGCCCAATGTGGGGCTCGATCCCAGAACTCCGGGATCATGACCTGAGCCAAAGGCAGACGTTTAACGAACTGAGCCACCCAGGCGCCCCGAGAAAGGATTTTTTAATAAAGCAGTCATAGCCTAGATATGTCTTAGAAATCCTATCTAAAAGCTAACTATTTAAATGTGTATCCTGAAATAAAAATAACATGAATTCAGATTTCTGTGTATGAGATACTATGAAGTAATGCAAAACAGTCCAAATTGTGACTTTTCCAAAAATTATTCTGAGACAAAAAGGATCAGAAGTTCTGCTCTATCTATCTACCCATCCATCCATCTGAACACAACTATGAATGGAGTAGCAAATATCTCCAACAGTCATAGTGCTATTTGGGGGTATCAGGACCTTGACCAAATAAATTGATTGTTTTCTTTGTATCGATGGTTCTCAGAGATTTAAAACTTCAAAATACCAATAAAATTTCTGTGGATGACCAAAATTTGTTGGTTATGATGAAACAATGGGAAGATCTTCATAAGTGATAGTCTACAATGGTCTAAATTTTATTATTTTTACCTTAACTATCTACATACATAAAAATGGAATATGCTTCTATGAGACACACTTAGAATAATTTTGGGACACATCTGTGCATTGTGAAGAGACACAATAAAGAGCAATATTATCACCTACCTCTTTTATTGTTCTTTGTAGCTTATAGAACACTTTTGCATGCATTAACTAAATGATTTTTTTTTCATTGAGGAGTGGCTATAAAAATCTCCAAAATTCTGAAAATAAACTGTAAAATCCACACATTTCAGATTATCTTGGAGACAAAAATTTTTCAGGCAGGAACATAAACAGTAATGATTTGAGTGTTGCCACATAGATAGCATATTTATTTCACCAGGTCTCTTGAAATTCTGGTAAACAGTGTTTTCCTTCTACATTTCACATTCCTGGAGAACAAATCCTGTACATCTGACATACACAACCTTCTGAAGACTCTCATGGGCAAGAGCCAGTAAGAGATGAAGTCAGGGATTAAGAACAAAACAAAAGAAATCATCCATAAGGCAGAGAAAAAGTGAATACTTTCATAAACAGAATAAAGTCTTGAGAAAAGGAAGTCATAGCATTCTTATTTCTTTAAAAGAATAGAAGTCATAATTGTGATTTCCTATTAAGAAGGAAAGGGCTTTGCCTTGACTGAGCTAAATCTGCAAGCCCTTTTTTCCTCTAGCCCCCTGATATTTAACCATGTGCCATGCCTACTTAGCCAAGAACATACCTAGCGGCTAAGGCTACAGCAGTGAATGATCTCTTCTCTTACAGACTTCCTATTCTAGTGGCGAATCCGTTCTCAGGATTATGAAGGCTGCTTGCAGAAATAACTCCTTACTAGTAGCAATTTGAAAAACTGAAATTAATCAGACCATTTCCAAACTAGGCATCTGAGAGATTCTGTAAATCGCAATAAGCATGGTCAAAAACAAGGAATTCAGAAGGCATTGACCACACACGTGTGTGCACGTGCCTATACGGTACACGTATGTTTATATCTGGGTATGTGTACCCAGCAGCACATACGCACCATGCGACCTGCCACTTCCACACTCTGAGCTCCTAGGAATGTTTTTAAAGATTTATTTATTTATTTATTTGAGAGAGAAAGAGAAAGAGAGAGAGAGGAAGTGGGGGGGGGGATTGGGTAGAGGGAGAGGGAGAGAGAATCTCAAATAGACTCCCTCCTGAGTATGGAGCCTGATGCAGGACTCGAACTCACAACCCTGAGATCATGAACTGAGCTGAAATCAAGAGTCAGATGCTTGACTGAGCCACCCAGGTGCTCCTGGGCTCCTAGGAATTTCTGAAAATTTACAAAGGGCAACTCTCTTTCCTAGGGCACTGGGCTCAGCTCTAGAACACTCGTCACAGTAAGCTCTGCACAGCTCTTGCCAATGGGACTATGAGACTCAATGCACTGGATGAGACTCACTGCCGTCTCAGATTAAGATGAAGAAAAAGACCAAAAACAAAACAAAATAAAACCAAAAAAAAAAAAAACACCCTTCACCCTTCGGTTTGTACAGTGTAAAGAAACAAATTTGGAAGCATCTGTGGACCCATAGAGAAGAAAGTTCCTATGTAACTAGCAACAAAAGTATTATTAAGAATGGAAATAATAGGGGTCATCTGGGTAGCTCAGTCAGTTGGGCGTCTGCCTTCGACTCAGGTCATGATCCTGGGGTTCTGGGATCTAGTCCCTCATTTGGCTCTCTACTCAGCAGGGAGCCTGCTTCCTCTGCAGCTCTCCCTGTTTGTGCTCTCTCTCTCTCTGTCAAATAAATAAATAAAATCTTTAAAAAAAAAAAAAAAAAACAAACACCCTTCACAGTTTGCACAGTGTAAAGAAACAAATTTGCAAGCATCTGTGGATCCATGAAGAAAGTTCCTATGTGACAAACAACAAATGTATTATTAAGAATGGAAATAATAATGATCATAACATCAGTAATGAGTAGCTTTTAGTGAGGGCTACACTGTGGTTCTATGCAATTTTTTATTTATATCTAGCAATAAACCTCTGAGTTGGATAACTAATAACTAAGCCCATGCACAAAGAAAGAAACAAAATGAGAGAGACCTTGTCACCAGCCAGTGAGTGCAGGAGGGGACTTGTAGGTAATGAGCTCCTAACTTCTATGCTAAGGGAGGAAGGCTGAAGTCTCATTATGCCCTAGACATAATTAATAGCATAATTCCTAATCTGACTAACATGAGAGAAACACTATTACCTAGTTTTATTTCACATAGTATTGTTTTATGATGGGGTTTTAATAGATTCAATTGTGATATACTTCAATCCTGTGAGCTTATTCATTTTTCTTAATTTATATTTTCCCACAGTGGGTTTCAGGACCCCACCCCTTTATGGTGAGGGGGAAGTATTGTGTTAAAAATATATTCTTCAGAACCCAGAGTAATGGACACCATCACTCTAATTTTTTTAAATTCCAGTATGTATAGTTAACATACAGTTTTGGGTGCACAAAGTAGTGATTCAACAATTCTGTACACTACTCAGTGCTCATCACTATAAGCATACTCTCAATTCCCTTCACCTTTTCCCCCATACTCCCGCCCACCTCTCCTCTGGAAACTACCAGTTTGTTCTCTGTAGTTAAGGGTTTGTTTAAGTTTGTCTCTTTTTTTCTTTGTTCATTTGTTGTGTTTCTTAAATCAAATAAAACCATATGGTATTTGTCTTTCTCTGATGGACAGATTTCATTTAGCATTATGCCCTCTACATCCACCCATGTTGTTGCAAATGGCAAGATTTCATTCTTTTTTATGGATGAGTAATATTCCATTGTGTATACACAGCATATATTCTTTATCCATTCATCCATCAGTGGACACTTGGGTTGCTTCCATATCATGGCTATTATAAATCATGCTGCAATAAACTTAGGGGTGCACATCTCTTTTCAAGTTAGTGTTTTCATTTTCTTTGGATTTACGTAAATGCCCAGTGGTGGAATTAGTGAATCCTACGGTAGTTTCATTTTCAATTTTTGAGGAACCTCCGTACTGTTTTCCACAGTGGCTGCACCAGTTTGCATTCCCACCAACAGTGCGTGAGTGTTCCTCTCTCTCCACATCCTTGTCAACACCTGTTTCTCGTGGAAAACCAATATTCCTTCCGCCTGTTTTTATCAGATCCGAGCGAGCTGGCACTGTCTGATTTCAGCTGGTGTTCTCTTAGCTAAGAACTGGAACTGCTAACATGTCAGAATTATAGATGTTTGCTTTTGTGCTATTTCAATAAATATCTGTAGTCTCATGCTCACCAAATAATACTTATTTTATATATAACTTAGTTTATTACATACTATTTTAAATTGTCAGGAGACCCTACTAAGCATACCATTTTACTGCTGTATTATTTTATATATTTGAGCTATTTCTGGTTGGATTAGTTTGTAACTGATTTACAGAATGCAGTCAAACCCATGACTCTGAAGACACTGGAAGTGCAAGATTCTGCACTTACAGGGCGAAGAGTCAAGGACCGGGCCTTCACATTTCAGGATGTCTCTTGGCAGTTGACCCGCACACATTTTCCTGTTTATGCCCCTAGCATGTATGAGATTTCTTTTCCATCCTTTTAAGTAGTTATCTGTTGACTTGTTTTTGAATTAATAATTTAAAGAAAAGATAGGATAAGTCTCCTGTGGCATTTAGTTCTAGGATTCTATAGCACATTTTGTGGATTAAAAAAAATTCCTAGCCTCTCTCCTATAACATGAATCAACTAAAGAGTGATGATAGGCCTCCTACATGCCTATTTCAATCCACCCCAGAATTCCATTTTAGAGTCTAAGTGTTTATCACGAGACAGGAGCTCTGCCATGTATTTCAACTGCAACGGTTAACACATCAGTAAGACGAGAACACATAAACACGTTCTATAAAGTATGCAATATTCAAGATCCCTAGCACAGAGTTGGAAGTATCTTTCTTGTAAGTCATTTTACCTGTGTGCTAATGTTTTCATCAGTCAACTGGATTTCAATCTAATGGTCATACATATTAATTGGCAAATCTGATAGACAAGTTCGCTCTAATTCATTCTAATTAATATAGTCAGATTTTAAAGGCCAAATTAGCATTTTATTTTTTTTAAGATTATTTCATTATTTATTTGAGAGAGAGAGAGAGAGCACTAGCATGGGGAGTAGCAGAAAGAGAGGGAGAAGCAGACTCCCTGCTGAGCAGGGAACCCAACATGGGGCTCGATCCCAGGACCCTGGGATCATGACCTGAGCCGAAGGCAGACGCTTAACTGACTGAGCCACCCAGGTGCCCCCCAAATTAGCCTTTTAAATGCAGATTATATTTTGCCTACATGTGCTCAGGCAAGTCAAACAAATCTGAAATGTTGAGAATATGATTTTTTATTCATTTCACATGTAATGTTTATGGAAAATGAAAATGTGGCTAACTCGGTCATATTGGTTTATTTTCCTACTTTTCCTAAAATAATAGAAACTGTACATTCTACCATTAGACCTTCACTCGTGCTTTTTTTCAAACTTGGGAAATCTTTCCCATAATTCTTCTCAGAATTACAAATTATCAAACCTTCAGAGTCCTGCTGAGTATCCTCAAATCAGATCATTCTAACATTATTTCTCCTTACTCAGACTGCTTTAACTAGTATTTTCTCTACTACCAATTATGGGTAACCATAAAATATTCTCTGTTGTTTTATTTCAAATACACGTGTCTTTTATCCCAAAGTGATTTAAATTTTTGAGGGCAAGAGTCATAAAATGAAGAAAACCCAGTGTTTGCTGCACTATCATGTACTTTTAGAAATACCTGATTTGCTTAAAATGAATGTCTATATAGATTCATAACCTACAGGTTAGCTTTACACATTCTGAGCACCGGCAATGCTAAAGTGTTATTTTTTTATTCACTTGGAGAAGTCTAAATAATCTTTCAGAAAATTAAAAGGAGACTCTAGCCTTTGTGAATCCTTTAAATTTTCTATTGCAAATTCAAAATGTTTATTTCCCTATATATGGTAAAACTATTTTTAATCTGAGAAAAATGGAATCAAATATTTTATAGTTGGGGACTTACTTCGAACCCAAGGTAAATCTATAGCCAGCTACATCGTGAAGTTGCAAGCCGTCTTCCTGACCTCTCCCTCTCTCATTTCTCAAAGCCGGGCCATCTGAGATGACAAGGATCTCTGCTGGGCTGACAGAGACCACAGATTCCCACAGCCTCTCCTCTCCCGCCTTACAAAAACCCTGCTCCTTATTTGTTGGGGTTCGTAATGACTGCCCAGTGAGGTCTGCTTCACATCACTTCTTCCTGCATGGAAACCCCATTCTGCACCTTCTGTTTCTGTACCTTCCACATTCCCGAATTAATTAATTATTTTCCTTTGTTCCATTTTCATGTCAATGTACTGAAAAGCATGTCGGACAAACTTAGAAGCAGGGCCAGTGTTATGGACCTGAACTGCGCCCCTGCCAAATCCATATGCTGAAACCCTAACCCCCAGGACCTCAGAATGTGACCGTATTCAGAGATGGGGCCTTTAAAAAGGTGATGAAGTTAAAATGAGGTCATTAGGGTGGGTCTAATCCAGTATGTCCTCATAAGAAGAGGAGATTAGGACACAGACAGGCTCAGAGGAGGGACCATGTGAGGACACCGGGAGAAGGTGGCCACCTGCTAGCCAAGGAGAGAGGCCTCAGAAGAAACCAACCCTGCCAGCACCTTGATTTTGGACTTTCAGCTTCTCGAGTTATGAGAAAATAGCTGTCTGCTGTTAAAGCCCCAGCCTGTAGTACTTTATCATGGCAGCCCTAACAGACTGATACACCTAATAAATTCCTATGTTAAAGGACAGGAAACACGTGATCCATGAAATATAAGTGGACATAGTAAGAAACGAGAGGCAAGTGTGGCAGAATGAATTTTTCAAAAATGGTCTCCGTGGTATTTCTGGCCCCAAAGGCTCTTACGGAATCTTAACACCTCCCCTTCCAGAAGCAGAACTCAAGTCCCCTCCTTTTGATTCTGAGGGGTGTTCTGGACTGTGCCAATTGCTGAAGTTCAGCATAAGTACTGTTAAAGGAAGGTGAAAGGTGGTGAGGATTCTGCCCGCCTGGCTGGCTCTTGCATCTCTGGAGGCCTGATGAGGCCAACATGGTAGCAACACTCTGGAGAGGCAGAGACGTTCTAGGAGCCCCTACTGCCCCACCCACTCACTAGCTCGTCCAGGCTTCCCATGCAGCCATCAGATTGAGAATCGAGAAGCTTTCAAGATGCCCCAATCCCAGAATCATCTAACCACTCCATCAGAGATCCCAAACGGCTTATGGATTTCAGATACACACACACCAGGAGAGATTATACACGATTATGACGGTTTTGAGCCACTAAGATTTGGGCACTAATGATTTGCTATGCAGCAGTTTTTACCCAGAACACCAAGAATAGCTCGCACAGTAAGAAACAATTTCAGAATAATAAATGTCCTAGAAGAAAAGTTAGGAGAATTGTTTTTGCAATTCTAGAGTGAATATTCTGGCAAGTCTGTGTGGCTCTCAGTCTCTGATGGCCTCTGACCAGCCATGTGTCCCAGGACGCTGACACCATAGACAATATCTCAGGGGTGCTCTGCCACCTGGGTTCTCACTGGGTTGAATCAGTAACAGACAAAAGATAGGATGCCAGAAGGAGAGAGAAACAGAAGCATGTCTTCATTCTTACCCAGCTTTGGGCCTCATCACTATGTACAATGAGGATCCGTCTGAGACTGCACGCCCCAGCAGGCATCCATCATTCCAACGTTCTAGGTATGGCCGGGCTCTAGAACCACTATTCACTCACCTTCTCCATCCAGCCCTAGAGAGCCTGCAACCTTCTCAGTGTTGTCAGACTCCGAGCCCTCCCACCCTTGTTTGCTCATATAACACTACCCCTACGTCTGAAACTTCCACTGCATCATCTTTATTTGAAGCATGCGGGATAAACTTTGTTTCTCATTAGAACCCCCATTAATAGAGGAATCCATTGGGCCCATGAAGGCCATAAGAGAAGACATAAAGGAAAACACTGACAGACAGGTAAATAAATACGTTAAAAATACATTTTAAACTGCTTTTATGAGAATATGAATGATATCGTCAAATTAAAAGACAAGCAACAGAACCCAAATATTGCTAATCCTAAAATATCTGTGATACGCAAATTCTTAGCATTCTTAAAATCCACAACATAGAGAATGCCTCTGTAAATTAGGAAGAAAAATAACCCAGAATAAAGAAGTGAGTAGGTAAAAATGATCAGGCAATTTTCAGACAGAGGACCATAAATAGTCACTGAACATAGGAAGAGGAGTTTGAGGTCACCAATTATCAGAGAAGTGAGGATTAATATAATAATAAAAGCATCTTCTTTTTAAATTGGGTCAATTCAGAAAATGCTGTGTTACTTACAGCAAGACAATACTCTTCTCACACTGAACACTGACAGTGTTATTTGCTGCAGCATTTTGGAGGGATATTTTGTTTGTTTTTATCAAAATCCATCCTACATACACTTGTACATGGGGAAAATATATATATATTTGTTCATTAATGTACTGTGAATTGCTGTTTGTTATACTAGCGATCGAAAATTTAACTTTTCTTAGTAAAAGAATGGTTAACATACGGTACAGTAATATGGTATTTTATGCAATCTCTGAAAATAATACGGTAGGGTTGTATATGCAGATAAAGGGTGATATGCATCAAATATTATAAAATGAACTAACAAGTCAAATAATAATGTGCATAGTATGATCAAAATTAAGTTAGAGAAATAGTCATACGGTACTGACAGAAATTGGCAATAGCAATTGAAACACAGCTAAATGAGTCGGACATCAAGGTGTTTATAAATATACTATATGGAAGGCCCTGGAGAGAATAGACGTCTAATTGTTTTTAATTTGGAGACGGATTTTGGTCAAGAGATTAATAGGAGCTTTCACTTTTTACTTTACATGTTACGTATTATTTACTTTTTTAACAATAGAGCAGTACTCTGTTTATTTTATAAATGTCCTAAGAGACCAATGTCAAAAAATATTGATGTTTTTGAAGATATCTCAGGAGTTTTTTCAACAGCTCTCGTGGCCTCCTGATTCTTTTTTTTTTTTACCTTTACATGAAGAAGTAGTAGTCAATATAAAAACATAGCTCTTATTAAGCTTCAAAAAATGATTGCGAATATTTGAATAGTACTTTGTACCCCTTTGTCACTAGGTATGTGCCATACTTTATCTTCCCACCTTCAGTGTCTGGCGGCTCCTCCTTTGGGGCCTGCTTTGAGCAGATTGATGGCTAGCGATCGCGTCACCTATGAGTGCAGAGAGCTGTGACTTTATTTCTCATCTCTGTCATTCTTTTTAAAGAGCAATTGGTCCATTAGGAAAGTGACATGTATGGATTTTTATTCCATTTCATGAAGCATTTAATGAGATAACTGAAATAATCTGACCTGAGTAGTAATGCAAAGAAGAAAAAAACAGTAGTGAAAACCAAACCAAATCAGAGAGATCAATATATGAAGGAAGATAAAAAAAATGTAAAGAAATAAAGGTCATCAGGATACACTGCTCCCCCCTCCCCTTTAACTGCAGAAGTTCAGAGGAAGTGATATAAGGGAGAAGAAAGACAGAGGCTACCTTAAAAGACTAAAATTTCACCCAAGATCAATTTTGGAAACTCCAGCTCCTGGGGATCCATCATTAGGTCTGTGCTTGCAGTTCTCCATTTGTTAATTTAAAAGGAATTTCTGCTGACACTACGGTGTTTTCCAAGGAAGGAAAATAATTATGGGATGCACAGGTATTTAAAATACAATATATACCGGGGAGCCTGGGTGGCTCAGTCAGTTAAGCGTCTGCCTTCGGCTCAGGTCATGATCCCGGGTCCTGGGATCTAGTCCCTTATCGGGCTCCCTGCTCAGCGGGAGCCTGCTTCTCCCTCTCCCACTCCCCCTGCTTATGTTCCCTCTCTCACTCTCTCTCTGTCAAATAAATAAATGAAATCTTAAAAAATAATCGAAACATTGAACTGCTTGAAACCCAAATCACTGCACAATCCTGATGATGATTCCCAAAGGTTTTCATTAAAAGCGATTTATTTTCTTAATTCTTCTAATAAGTCACCACGTTTGCCAAGTTCTCCTAATTCTCACGAAGGATTTATTCCAGTATCAACTCAAAATGGCTTGTTGTATAAGTGACTTCTTCCATAATAGATGAGAAATGTTTAAAAGAAAAAAAAAAAACAGGAAAACTTGTATTGATGTAGAATGTTTGTGTATATATAACAATTTCTGTTAACTTACGTGATCAGTCATCTACCATAATTCAGTGATGCCCTCACTTACTCCATCATCCACCAGCCCATTTTCTCTTGTCCTTTCAAGACACCGTTCGCTTCTGTCAGACGTCCTGACGCCTCACCCACATGTGAGCCATACACCAACAACAGTCAAGCTCCTCCTGTGGTCCGACTCGTCCTCCAAGGCAGAGGTGGACCTTCAGTCCTCCTCTCTCTCCACTCTCACAGGTAAAGCCCATTACTGGCTGCCTGTATCCGGTATTCATCAACGCCATGCATCCCCATCTTCAGATCATGCTTCTATCATCCCTGGTTCAATGGAGCACCCCTTTCTCCTCTTAGTGTCACACATTCAAGGACTACCCATCTCCCATTGCTCTCTCAAAAGCAATCCAGAAGGACTTCAATTTCACAAAAATTCTCCTTCTTCTCTCTTACGATACCTCCTCTGAAGGTCTCTCATTTAATGGGATATCTTGATTACTATTATTAACCTACATTTCTTTTCATCTTCCTTGGTATATAAATCTCTCTGAGGGCAAGATCCAGGCCTGATTTACTTTTGGATTTCGGGCAATGCCTAGAAGAAGGGCTCAACAAATATTTCTTAATTTATCAAGCTTCTGTATATAAACACCTTTAACTTTATAATGCATTTGAAAAGCATGATGCTTTAAGAATCCATCACACTTGATATATACTGTATCATTCTAACCTGTAAATTATAAAACTGGAACAGAATTGTTGTCTGACTTGTCAAGATTATATTAGAAATGTATTGGAGCTAATATTTGAATTGTGGTTTGAAAACACGGGTCTGTACTGAATCTCTGAAAGTGTGAATCACACAATGCATTAATCTGTGTGTGTTCACAAACACCCCTCACTGGTGTGATAGTGGCCTCTGAGATTTCTGAGATGGGGCAACCATTATGCTATTTTATCCTTCCCCGCGATGTGAGAGATTCCCTCTTCCTCTGAGTAAGACGTAATGACTGAGCATTCATACACTTTCATCAACTTATGCTTCAAAAACAAAGAATTTAGGCCCTGAGAAATTACAGGGCACACAGCCACCTTAATATAGACAGACTTTCACAAAGACAAGTGTCCTGCCTGAACCCAGGTTAAATTCTACCACAAATCCCCACAGCTGCAGGGCGTCATTCCTCAAGGAACCATCTTTCTTTCCTTCCCCTTCCCTTCTTCTACTCTCTTTGAGTTTCCCATTAAAATTCAAATATGCATGAGCAGAGCAATAACTTAGTAAGGATGCAATGCAATAATTCTTGAGCAAGCAATGCCATAATAGATTCTGGAAACACGGATAAACAAAACACAACCTCTGTCCTCCCGGGTGATGTGCTGCATAAGGTGTTACAAGAAAGACAAGAGAAATGCAGATGTGGGACACCTGGTGGCTCAGCTGGTTAAGTGTCCAGGACTCTTGGTTTCAGTTCAGGTCATGATCTTAGGGTTGTGAAACTGAGCCCCCTGTTGGCCTCCATGCTCAACGCAGAGTCTTGGGACTCTCTCTCCCTCTGCTCCTTTCCCCTCTGCGTGCTCTCTCTCTTTCAAATAAATAAATCTTTAAAAAAAAACAAAAAACAAAAAACAAAAACAAAACAGGCACCTGCAAAGGAAATGGGCCTTCATCAACCTCTTCCCTGGGTGGGCAGCATCAGGCGAAGGGCATTTACCACAGTGGAAACTGATCAAGTAAAGAAGAGTGGTTAAAAGTAGAGAGCATGCTCATAGAATAGCCTGTGGTAAACAGCCCTTAAATAACTCATTTTCAATTTCACAATATTCTGGTGCACCATCTGATATGGCTGGAGGGTGAGGTGCATGCTGAGGGGGGAGACAGGAGATGGAGGTGAAGTGACAGAAGGAAGAGGGAAGCGTGAGTACAATGAGGCATCTAGAGGAGGCTGGAAAAAACGGCTGTTCGGGAGAAGAGGAAGAAAGATGCACACAGAGCTAGTCCCCATGGGGACGACTTTATTTTACATCACAGGAAAGTCAATGACAGCAAAACAAAATGTAGAATGGAATCTGTATGGTGATGTTTCTGAACCCCTTGGAAACCTCAAGAGTTTGTATTGTGGGCCAGTGACTTATTTGTAATATTTCAAAACTTCTTGGAGATGAGTAAACCGCAACTTTTATAGGATAGACAAAATTTTCTACCAGATTGATTTCAACTCAGTGTGATTAGACAGATGTATCATTACACATGATTAAACTTTGAAAATGGAAATATTAGTAGTCCCTAATTAATCCCTCTGGCTAGAATATGAAATATTCCACATCAGAAAGTTCTTGGAGGAGGTAGATAACATAAAAGGCCTTTAATGCCACACAAATTGTAAACCACTGATTTAGAGTAAATAGCTCGAAAGACAAATACCAAGGAAAATGGGAAGGAAAAGGAAAAATGGTCAGGGGTGGGGGGTACTAACTGAGGGAAACAGTATCCTGAGTTCACTGACACTTTTTTCAGACAAAGACAAAATTTTTTCAGAACACAGTGCCACAAGACAGTAAGGGATCACCAAGGTTTTCCTCACCAGCTGTACAACCTTGAACAAATTCTGTCAGTTCTAGGTCTGCCTAATGGACATGCCATCTACTAGCTACTTCCCAGGGGTCACCAAGATGCAGGGAGTGACAGGAGGAAAGCCCTTGGAACAAGGATGGATGTGTGCTAGGAGCTCGGTGACTGTTGTGTCAGAGACTGTCCTCATGGCTCGAGCCGGACAACCTCTGGCCAGGAACGCTGCAGAAAGCGTGCACCCACCACCCAGCTGGCATCAGGCGGGACCCCCTGAGCTAAGAGTCAATGAAATCCACCTGTGAGAGCAAAACAAAAATCCCTGATGTGACTTCACAATCAAAAATAATGAGCCACTAAAATACTTTCCTTGGAAAAGAAGAAAGAAAAAAAAGTCTAGCTTCCATGCACTTCAGAGAGGGATCAGAAAGTGGTGGCTTTGTCAAGTCCCCATGCACCCCGGCCATTGTCCCCGGGGTTAGCACCAGCAGCCCTACCCATGAAGACAACTGTTTTTCGAAATGAGTTTGCAGCCTGGTGTAAAGAGAAGATGTTTCGAGTAATGTTATCAAACACAGATCTATGGAGGGCAGTGCACTTTCTCCGACTTTATTATTTAATTTCTACCAAGGCATTTCTATTTTCAGGGCTGACAGCTCCATTTCCACTGGCTCTGGCTGGGAGTGCGGAGTGCTTGAAATTGCTGTGGGTGGACACCTCCCCACACTTGCAGGAAAAGGAGCCACTCTGGCAGGGGACCTCACCTGGTGGAGCAGGGTGGGGAAGGAGGATGGATTTGCTAAGAACCCTTCACTCCATGCTTGCTAAAATCACGCTTTATTCCCTCCTCCCAGATTGCCTTAAAATGTTTACATTTTGAAATTCAGATCTGCTGAGTGTGAGCCATCAGCAAGCACTCCTTCCCCGTCTCCTAGCCACCTGTTGTAGCTGTCTCCTTGTCAAGAGCCTGGTCCAGCAATTGCTTCTGCTTCTCACAGTGGGAGCCGGTCAAAATGGACTTGTCCATCGTGAAAATGGAGCTTCCTGCCATGCATGAAAGTAGATGCTGCATGGGGCTGATCCTACGGCTCTGTAGAGAGTGATGGCGTCTCCTTTCCAAGCGCATAAATTAGAACCGCGCACAACGTCTGCACAGCTGAGCTCTTACAGGGCAGCATGGTTTGAGAAGAATATTTACCAAGTCATTTATGAAATGAAGGGAATTTAAATACACAGAATTGAACAAAGGCCACTCTCCCTTCCTGGAGAAATTCAAATGCTATAGGGACCAAGGCAATAAAAAGGAGGACATCTTCCACAACATGGATGGCCGTTGAGAGGACTATAGTGGGCAAAATAAGTCAGAGAAAGACAAACGCCGAATGATTGCAGTCACATGTGGAATCTAAAAAACAAACGAACAAACAAAATAAGACAAAAACAAACTCTTAGACACAGATCACAGACTGGTAGTTACCATAGGGGTAGGGGTTTCGGAGTGGCGGTGGGCGGTGGTGGTGATCGCTGTGGTGTATATACCAATGTTGGAGCATAAAGCTAAACACCCGAAACTTAGAGAAAAAAAGAAAAATAAAAACAAAACTGTTGCCTTTTCCCTGCTCTCTGGGAAAAAATCTGCTGCCCCAACCCTGCCCGAGGCAGCCTCACAGAATCAGGATCAATCTATTACCACTTCGCCAAAAACCACTCAAAATAAGGTCCATAGAACAGATTCCCAAACTCTCTTTTGGGGAAAAAAAGGCAGTATTATGCTTTGAAGTACGTCGCTTTGCTTCTTTTCGGTGTCTCCACACTGCAGGTGCCCAGAGCGCGGCAGCCTGGTCACCTCCGCACGTCAGGGTCACCTCTGCCAAGGGGCATCTTTACAAAATAATAAGCACAGCAACAGTCATAAAGCCTTCCTAGATCTTTCTTCACGGATGCTGCGTGCATTAACTCGGCAAATCCTTACGGCAGCCTATTGGGCAGATACTATTACCATCCTCATTTCACATATGAACGCATTACGTGCGTAGCCCAAGGTCAGAGAACTGGTAAGTGGCTCGAAGGTGCCCCCTCATTCCTTCCCAGTGACACAGAGTAATGAGACATCAATAACGTGGTTAAAGTCATGACAAAAGAGGATGAACCACGAAGGAGAGATTCAGTGTGCCGGCTTGGTGTGCGACTGTCGCTGAACAAATCGTACTGTTACCTCTCTTGATCTTCTAATGCTCCTCACTGAGCATGGTGGCTGGTCAGTAACGGGTATTGAACTAAAGCGCGTCACATGAATCAGTAAGAAGAGGAGCCTCTAGGACAAGGCTTCGGGTGAAGAGCCACAATCAGTATGCCAAAAGTAGACGAGCAGAGAGCAGAGAGCAGCGAGAGACCTGGCCTATCGGTGGAGTGATTTAGGCTCTAATAAATTAATTTAACCATCTAAACTTCAACTGACTTAGTATTAGGGACCTTCGATGCATATCTAATTAGTGGTTGACCTAAAGTGTTTACAAACACACACGCGTGCACATGAGCGCTCTGTATGCCAAATAAGCATTGAGAAATGATGAACTTATCTACCTCTATCCATCCAGCTATCTGCCATCTATCAAACATCTATCTGCCTGTCTATTGTGTATTAACCATCTATCAACTTATCTATCATTTTTTACCAATTTAGCTAGCTAGCTAGCTGGGTGATATGCAGTGGTTTGTATAGTTATTAACATGTTAAGTCTTCTGAGCAGTCTAAGTAATATACGTGTATTCTATATTAATACTATGAAAAAAATAGATAACACAAAGATATTTAGGAAAAGCACTTAAAATTTCTGACAATTTGAATATTGGTATCTCTAATTTTTGGTTGAATGATTAAAGGGGATTTGTTTGTTAAAAAGAGCACACTCTGTAATTATATGACAAATGACAAAAGGTCACTGATAATTGGTGAGACGTTTTTTTTGAACTGGTTACTTCATTTATTTTAAATTATTGCACAAAATAATATTTTATTCTTAGGTACAGCCTGTTATGAGCTGTATGCCAAAATGACATATTTAAAATGCGTCCAAAGGTTAATTACAAATGAATGCTTCCAAAAATATAAGTCAACTACGTGTCACTATACAGTCAGCTAAAAATGGAAGGAACACCATTATTAAATTGTTGACAAGTGAATATAAACTTGGAGATAATTGCTAATGTGCCTCAAGTTTCTCTCACATACGATGAGGGCAATATTTTGACTCTACTTTCCCAAAATGGTTAGGACAGTAACTAACATTTGTGAAGACTTTTTAATACCTTGGTTCAGAGAAAGATGTCAAATAGTGTTTGATCCTTCTGGTGTCATTTGAGTGATAAATAAGGAAATTGATTTTTTAAATCAAAAGCGTAACTTCTATCAATAATGACTGAATAATTATAAGATGAGTCAGAAACAACCCTATGAAAGTAGGTTTTTTTTTTTCTTAACTTTTACCCTGGAGAAATATTATATGCAAACCGGTTTCCTTCTTGTACAGAGGCAACAAACATTGAAGCATGACTTAAAAAGAGTAACAGAAGGAGCTATAATGCAAAATGATGTTGAATGTTGTCTGAGCACCAATATTATTCTCTAGAGAGTTTATGCCTAAACAAAGGTTCTGTTTCCTATAGATGTGATTTAAGGGTAAGTTAGGACAATGGTTTTCAAACTGTAACAAGCATTTCAATCACCTGCAAGAATTGTTGAAACAAAAAGTTCCAGATTCAGGAAGTCTAGGTGGGGGTCTGAGAATTTGTACGTCTAACAAGTTCCAGCTGGTGCTGGTGCTGTTATCAGAAGCACAGTTTGAGAAACACCAAGGATAGCCAATGTTTTCCAAACCAGAGCCATCTGGTTCACCCAGATGCCTTTTTAAAAATGCAGAATCCTGGAGAGCAGTCCAACATGGTGGTATAGGAAGGTCCTGAACTCACCTCTTCTCACGGATTCACCAAATCTATACTTACATATAGAGCAATCTCGCCTGAAAAAGACCTAAGGGTTGACCAAAGAGCTCCTCCACAGCCAGTGAGAGAGGGATCACACAGAAAAGGGTAGGAGAGATAAAGATGTGGTTATGGTGGGAACCCTACCCCAAGGCAGTGGCCTGCAGTAGGGAGGGGTATCACTGAGGGCTGGCACAGACTCACCCACCCTGGGCACAGCAAAACAAGCAAACAACAAAAACAATGGTTTAAAGGTCAACTAGACTCTAAGTGAAGGAAATCTATTTACTAACCCTAGTAAATAGGGTTAGTAAACAGGCAGAGGACTCCTGGAACTCTCTCCTGGGTCACAGGCACAGGTGAGTAGTGTTTTTTACATTTCCCCTCCACCTAGATAACATGGTGGGAGCAAGATCCAGGTGCTCCAGCCAGCCAGCCTCGTAGGGCCACCCCAGCATGCTGTGTACCTCTGGTCCCCCTAAATCCAGCCATCTCCCCAAGGCATTCTCAGCACAGTGTGTGCTGGTGCCCCGAACCACACCCTCCTCAGCTCCAACCAGCCCACACTCATTCCACCTATCCCAAGGTAACCCAGCAGGGTATACCCCAGGACAGCGTGAACCATGCCTGCATTAGCGCCAGCCAACCTACCAAGGCAGCCCCGGCAAAACACATTCCAGGACCCCACAGCCCACTCCAGCTCCAGCCAACCCACCAAGAGGGCCCTGGCAAGGGTTTACACCAAGACCCCCAGTCCACGTCACACCAACTCCAGCCAACCCACCAAGGTGGCCCAAGCAAGCATATCCTAGGAGTCCCCAGCTCATGTCCGCTCCAGCTGTCCTGCCATGACAGCCAGACACAACATACTCAGATATATGCCTGGCCCATGCCTATTCGTGCTCCAGCTGACCTGCCATAGCTTCCCAGGCAGGCACATGCCATCTACGCAGGAAACACACCTACATAAGGCCATATTTTCAAGAGCAGAAAAAGTAGCTGGTCCACCAATCATAGAGACAAACAAATGCAAAATGATGTTGAATGTTGTCTGACCACCAATATTATTCTCTAGAGAGTTTATGTCTAAACAAAGGTTCTGTTTCCTGTCTCCTGGAGAGCAAACAAGATGAGGGAACAGAGAAATATATTCCAAATGCAAGAACAAGATAAAAGTCCTGATAAAAAACCTCATGAAATGGAGAAATGTAACTTGCCTGATAAGGAGTTCAAAGTAATAATCGTAAACATGCTCACTGACCTTGGGAGAGGAAGGGAGGAACACATTGAGAACTTCAGCAGAGTTAGAAAGTACAAGAATGAACCAAGAAGAGCTGAAGAACAACTGAAATAAAAGATACACTAGAGTAAATATCTATGCACCCAATATATAATCATATAAATATATAAATCAAATAAATCAAATATTAACAGACATAAAGGGAGAAATTTACAGAAATACAATAATAATGGGGGGCTTAACACCCCACTTACAGCAATAAATAGATTATCCAGACAGAAAATCAATAAGGAAACAATAAGTGGCTTTGAATGACACATTAAACTAGACGGACCTAACAGATATATACAGAACATTCCACCCCAAAACAATACATACTCTTTTGAAGTGTCCATGTAACATTCTCTAAGATAGATCACGTTATAAGCTACAAAACAAGTAACAATAAATTTAAGAAGAAAGAAATCATATAAAGTATCTTTTCTGACCACAGTGGTATGAAACTTGAAATCAGTTGCAAGAAAAAAAAATGGAAGAAACAGACAGTGGAGGCTGAACAACATGTTATTAAACAATCAATGAGTCCACAAAGATATCAAAGAGGAAATTAAAAAAAAAACAAAAAAAAACACATGGACTCAAATGAAAATGGAAACACTATAGTTCAAAATCTTTGTTATGCAGCAAAAGCAGTTATAAGAGGGAAATTTATAGCAATACAGGCCTACCTCGAGAAGCAAGAAAAAGCTCAAATAAAAAGGTCAAACCTTACACTTGAAGGAACTAGAAAAAAACAAAGCCCAAAGTTAAAAAGAAGGAAATAATAAAGATTAGAGTGGAAATAAATAAAACAGAGATTAAAGAACAATAGAAAAAAATAAATCTAAAAGCTGTTTCTCTAAAAAGATAAGCAAAATTGATAAATCTTTAGCCAGACTCATCAAGAGAAAAACATACAACTTCCAAGTCTCAATCAGAGAGACACAGACAATCTGAATGGACCAATTACTGGTAACAAAATTGAATTAGTAATCAAAAAATTCCCAACAAGCAGAAGTCCAGGACCAGATGGCTTCCCATACAAATTCTACCAAACATTTAAAAAAGAGTTAACACCTATCCTTCTCAAACTATTCCAAAACAGAAGAGGAAGGAACATTTCCAAATTCATTCTACAAGGCCAGCATTACCCTGACACTAAAACCAGACAAACACATTACAAAAAGAGAAAACTACAGATCAATATCCCTGGTAAACAAATCAAAAGTCTCCCACAAAATATTAGCAAACCAAGTTCAAAACTACATCAAAAGGATCATTCACCACAGTCAAGTGGGATTTATTCTAGGGATGCAAGGGTGGTCTGGCATACACAAATCAATCGATGTGATACACTAGATTACCAAAATAAAGAATACAAATCATATTATTATCTCAACAGATGCAGAGAAAGTATTTGACAAAATTCAACATCTCTTCATGATAAAAACTCAACAAAGTGGGTTTAGAGGAAACATACCTCAACATGATAAAGGCCATATATGACAAAACCACAGCTAACATCATATTCAGTGGATGTTCCTAAGATCAGGAACAAGAAAGGGATGTCCACTCTCACGGCGATCTGCCTGATTGTGCCTGAGTGTGTTTCAAATACTTGGTCCAGCTGGTGTCTTTGTCCTCCTTGACCTGTCCTCTCCTCCCCTACTGTTCAGACTGTCTAACTGCCCACGGATCCTGGCAAGTCCTCTGTGAACAAAATCATAAGGAGACAGGCAAACCACATAGTTGGAACTGGCAGCTAAAAACATGGTTTGATTCTAAGACTTCAGAGAGTAAATGCTTTCCTGAAACTTAATTATGCCTTGTAAGCTCCATTTGCTTCAGCCTACTTTCCTTTTAAAATGCAAACAATGCTAGTAACAAACACAAACAGTACTAGTAGTGATAACCTTTAAATAAAGTCTTATCATTTAATAAGCCTTTATCCCTGTGGATGGATTTATAGGATTCTTTCAGGATCTTAGAGTATTGAACCTTATATGTCCTAGTGATGTCCAAAAAAAAAAAAAGAAAGAAAGAAAGAAAGAAAAAAAAAAAAAAATAAAAGGCTGATGGAGAAGAATTAGGGTAAGATAGGATACTGAAAATATTAACACAAAACGCAAGTCAAATTTCAGTTTTTCTCGCCACTGCCCCCAAAGTAATGTTGTAAATATCACTGCTCAAGTATAACTTTTTAATGCCACTTTTTGTTTGAAAAACTAGAAAATCAGGGCACCTGGGTGGCACAGTTGTTAAGCATCTGCCTTCGGCTCAGGTCATGATCCCAGGGTCCTGGGATTGAGACCAGCATCGGGTTCCCTGCTCAGCGGGGAACCTACTTTTCCCTCTCCCTCTCCCTCTGCTGCTCCCCCTGCTTGTGCTCTCTCTCTGTCAAATAAATAAATAAAATCTGGAAAAAAAAAAGAAAAACTAGAAAATCAAGTACATCAACTACAAAAGTAAGTGCTCAAATAAAATGGGGTTTTCTCCTATAAAACTGGGAAATATTTTTTAAATGCCTGCCATTCTACCTGTTTTTGTTCAGGAAACTATACCCCAAACGTCCACTCACATCACAAGCAGCGCTACTCTTGGGACACACACCCACGGCTGTGCAGCTGGCCCTGTCCTCCAGTGAGGGGATCCCTGGGACCCAGAAACGTCTCTCTCTTATTAGAAAATAGCCCAGAGTCTATGACTGGAAGGGTTCTTGAAAGGAAAACAATCAGCAGGAAGCTAAGGCACTAAGGGCTCACTGCTAAAGAGCTGCATGCTGCAGACAAGGCAGTCATCCTGGAGGAGCGTGAAGGCAGCGCTCACGGGGGCCCGGGAACGCCACGCTAGCTGGGTCAGTGCTACTCAGAACCATGCCCCCATCAGGAACTGCTGGCCAGCAAATACGCTACTGCGTGGGGCTAATTGCACAGGAGACAGCAAAGGTGTGGGAGACTTAAGGGTTTGTTATTTCACTTAAAACTCTTTGGTGCTCCCGATAGCAATTTCTGTCCATTCTCCCCACGCAAAGGTGCCTTCTCATACAATCTGCCAGTATTACCCTGACCACAGGAATATCTTATCCTGGCAAAGACTTTTCAAAACTACCCAAGAAAAGGCATCATATAATTTATTTTTAACACAAAAACACATTTTTAACAATATGCAAAGGAGAGCTCAGGGTTTTCAAAGAGACTTGGTTGAAATTCATGGTAGTAAATGCTTTTAATACCTTACAAACATTATCTGAATCACCCACAAAAGGCCTTTCTGCAGGGTGGAAGGACCGGACCCAGGATTCCCTAACAACGAAATGTCGCCACATACAGACAAGCCGTCTAAGCTCGGCCACCCTGACTCTGCACCGTGTCTTCTTTCCCACAACTTTGTGGCTCTCCAGTGCACTCCACTTCCTAAAGGCTTACACTTTCAACTGATATCATGTAGAGTATGTTGCTTGGGTCCTTTATATTTTTTGATCATTGAGCCTTATAAATGTACCATGTGTGTGTAATGCTCGTGAGCTTCTATAATAGACTTTTCACTTCTAGTCTGCAGGATGCCATGACTGTGCGGGAATACAGAAGGGGCATCTGAAAAGAAGAACTGAAATGGATGTTATTGTAATTCAATTAAATTACCTCTCTATCTCTTTCTAGGATACATTGTAGCACCAAGGAATCAGCAGTCAAATGAGCACAATCCCTCAGAACGCACGCAGAGGAATTCAATGTACTCTCAGGCAGGCAGTTCCTATAGTCTAAATGATGGAAAAGGAGCAGGTGAAGAAGATATAAAACATGTACAGAATGAATGCCTGTATTTCTTTATTGGCCTGAGACTTCCTCTTTGCTCATTATTTTAAGTATTCATGTATTAACTATTTTGTCCTCTAGCAAAAATGAGAGAAGTTTTTGAAACTCAAAAATTAAATCACCATGTGTCTGTTCCCAATGGTCAAGACACTCCTTTTAGTCTCACTTTGATTTTCCTTAAAATTAGGGAGATTCATCTAGAGAAACTCTAAGATCATTTTCAATCCAAAGATGCTGTTAATTGATAACATTACTGTTATAGGCATCTCTCTCTCTCTTTTATACATACACACGGGTCCTAAAACACAAATTTAAGCCCTAACAACCAATTTCTCAGAACATATCACTCTTACTTTTTTGAACTATAGAGTTTTGGGATAATATTATTTTTTATCAATATTAATTTTGGCAAAATCCATTGGCTGACATGAAATCTCAGCTAGAAGAAACAGACAGCTATCTCTGTGGAAAGAGAATGGCATTATCTGGTTGTTGTTTTCTGGATAATCATCAGTACCGAGCAAATGTCACATGAAAGGTGATGTGGGGGACATGTGGGTTGTCATTATAGCATTCCTGTGATCCACTTCATGCTGTCTAGCTGGCTGTCATTTTTCACTCCACTCTTAAAATCCTGAGACAACATATCCTTATGATTCAGTAATTAATATTTAAGGAAATACTTTGGTAGAAGATACTTTTTAGATTATAAAGATAAGCAAAATCTTTCTCTATTTGTGTTTAATTTCCCTCATCTTGTTGGTTCTCTGCTACTTAGAGAAAGTTGCCAGCTTATTTTCTCCCCAAACAGTAAAAAAAGAAGGATTTTGTAAAGAGAAGCAGCATGTACACTTTGGACAGCTAGAAATACTGTTAGCCCTCAAAGTCCTCATCTCTCAAATGAAATGTTGGATTAGATGCTATTTAAGAGCTGTTTGTGCACAGATATTCTGAGAGAGCAAAGCTTTATATTCTGTCCACTGGCAAACCTTGGTCTAAAGGTAAAACGCCAGAGTGCCAAGAGTGAGACGCAGTCCAGAGGCACATCAGCAAGAAGAGAACACATATGGACTGTATTGAGACTGGGGAAACTTGTGTTTCTAACCTAATTGTCAGCAGTGAGTAACAGGCGTGATGGAGGTAAGGCATCTTCCAAGCCCTCCCATGCATGTCTAAATCCTAGCTCTCACACCCGTGTGCCAAGGGTCTTTATCCATGACTACCCTTCCAGGAAAAGAAGGAACTGGTTAGAAAAAAAACCTCAAATCAAGGCAGCCAAAAGCCATTTCTTTTTTTTTTTTTAAATCCCATTCCCATTTTATTTATTTTTTTAATTTTTTATTTAAATTCAATTAGCCAAGTTACATTACATCATTAGTTTTTGATATAATGTTCAATGATTCATTAGCTTTGTATAATACCCAGTGTTCATCATATCATGTACCCTCTTTAATGCCCATCACCCAGTTACCCCATCCCCCACCCAAGGCATTTCTTCTGATGGAAACAACCAGCTCCTCAGGCAAGGACTCTCTCCAAGTTAGAGCAACCTAAGATGTGACTCCTCGTGAGATCCTCCATTAACTATGAAGCAATTCATTGAAGGCAATAATTAAGTAAATAAACCACTGCACTGGAGTGTGACTGACACACAAAGCTGTACATAACTAATGTCTACACCTTGATGAGTTTGGAGATAAGTGTATACCATGAAGCCATCACCACAATCTATGCCATAAACATGTCCTTCACCTCCACACATTTCCTCCACCCTCATTATTAGTAATTTTGGGATAAGGATACTTCACATAAGATCTAACATCTTAGCCCATTTTTATGTATCCATTAACTACAAACACTATGATGTACAATAGATCTCTAGGACTAGACCTATCATGGAGACAAAAATGCCATGTGCATTCTCACATTTTTGCAGACTACCTTCTTATTTCTGAAGACCCCATCCACATCTGGAACTGCATCTTTTCCTTGGTCATGTCTGGTCATGCTTCCCAAACAGGGAGTCTTTCTGAGCTCTGGTCTTCAGGACACTTACAAGCTACATAATGTGGACTCCTGCACTTCTGAGTGCAGATGAAGTGTCACACCCCAGGGATGGTGTGTGGCATCCTCAGAGGCCCCTAAGGGATCCAAAGATACAACCCCAAACTATAGAGAACTTGCTCTGGTGTAAATCTTCACCAGTCAGAGAGGAGAAATGAGATAGCACCAAGTACATGACATAGCCTTTTTCTCCCCTCTATGGATTGCTCTGAGGTGTGTGTGTGCGTGTGTGTGTGTGATTCCCTCCATTGCACACATTCAAAATCCCACACTCCAAGAAACATACGTGCTGAAAAATCCACTGGGTCTCTTCCTGGCCCTTAGTGAAGTGGTGGCCAGCGCAGTCATAAGAATGATCACCGCGCTGCAGAGAAGATGGCAGAGGAGTAGGAGACCTGGATTTCGTCTCCTCTCAGGAATTCAGCTGGATAGGGATCAAACCATTCTGAACACCTACAAACTCAACAGGAGATCGAAGAAAAGAAGAGCAACAACTCTCTGAACAGAAAAGCGACCACTTTCTGGAAGGTAGGACGTGCGGAGAAGTGAATCCGAGGCGATATTCGGGAGGATAGACGGCGGGGGAGGGGCCTCCGTCGGCCGCTTCTGGCAAGTGATAGAGCCACGGAGCACAAAATCGGAACTTTTAGAAGTCGGTTCTGCTGAGGGACGTCACTCTGGTGGCGAAGCGGGGGGTGGAACCCTCGCGGGACAGTGTGGTCTCAGGACCCTCGGGGTCACAGAAAGACCGGGGGTGCCTGAGTGCGGCAGAGCTCCCAGGGATCGGAGCAGGGAAGCCGGCTGCAGAGACGGAGCCCAGGCGCGGGCTCTCAGCTCAGGGTTGCTATAAACCGTGATCCGCGGCACAGTCGGGCCACTGCTCCTCCAGCAGGGACCCAACAAGCGGCAGATCCGGGGAGACTCACCTTCTTCCCCCGGGAGGAGAGGTGCGGGAGAGCACCGCGGGGATCTGCTGGGTTTGGAGACTCCACCCGGTGTCGGGTGCCAGATAGAAAGGCGCGGTCACAGGCCGGGTGAGCGCGGAGTGCGGCCGGAGACCGGGGAGACGGGAGTGACTGACTGCTTTTCTCTGGGGGCTCGCTGAGGAGCGGGACCCCGAGTTCTCGGCTCCGCCGGGGCGGAGACTGGGAGGCCGCCATTTTCACTCTCCGCCTCCAAAGCTGTACGGAAAGCTTGCAGGGAACAAAAGCTCCGGAGAGCAAACCCGAGCAGATTACTTAGCCCGGACCAGCAAGGGCGGGGCAATTTTGCCTCCGGCAAAGACATTTGGGAACCACGGCAACAGGCCCCTCCCCCAGAAGATCAGCAAGAACAGCCAGCCAAGACCAAGTTTACCGATCAATGAGAACGGCAGAACTCCAGCGCTAGGGGAACACTGCACATAGAATTCATGGCTTTTTTACCATGATTCTTTAGTCCTTCAAAGTTAATTATTTTTTTTAACTGTCTTTTTTTCTTTTTTCCTTTTTTCTTTTTTTTTGAATTTTTCTTTTTCCCTTTTTCAACCAACATCTTATCAATCCCTTTTTAAAAAAAAAACATTTTTATTTTTCATTTTTAAAGTCATATTCTATCCCTTCATAGTAGTTACCCGTATTTTTGGCATATATATATAAGTTGTTCTCTCTTTAAAATCTTGAGATAGTTTCTTCTAACAGATCAAAATATACTCTAAATCTCTAGTGTATGGTTTTTTTCTACTCCCCTGCCTGATCACATTCTCTCCCTTTTTTCTTTCTTCTTTTTTTTTTTAATCCTCTTCTTTCTTTTTTCAAACAACTTATCAAATCCTTTTTTAAAATTTTTTATAATTTCCATCTTTACAGTCATATTCCATCCCTTCATCATATCAACCCTTATTTTTGTACATATATAAGTTTTTCTTTCTTTAAAATTTTGGGAGGGACTTTCTTTTAACAGACCAAAATACACCCAAAATCTAGTGTGTGGCACTGATCTATAATCCAGCCTGATCATATTTGATCACATTCTGTTTTTGTTTTGTTTTGTTCTGTTCTGCTTTTGTTTGTTTTTATCTTTATCTTTTTCTTTTTTCTTTTTTTCTTTCCTTTTCTTTTTTCTCTCTTTCCCTTTCTTTTCCCACTGCTTCAGGTCTTTTCTGATTTGTTTAGAGTATATTTTCTGGGATCGTTGTTACCCTGCTAGCATTTTGTTCTCTCATTAATCTATTCTCCTCTGCACAAAATGACAAGACGGAAAAAATCACCTCCACAAAAAGAACAAGAGGTAGTACCGACTGCCAGGGACCTACTCAATACGGACATTAGTACGATGTCGGATCTAGAGTTCAGAATCACCACTTTAAAGATACTAGCTGGGCTTGAAAAAAACATGGAAGTTATTAGAGAAACCCTTTCTGGAGAAGTAAAAGAACTAAAATCTAACCAAGTAGAAATCAAAAAGGCTATCAATGAGGTGCAATCAAATATGGGGGCGCTAACTGCTAGGATAAATGAGGCAGAAGAAAGAATCAGTGAGATAGAAGACCAAATGATGGAAAATAAAGAAGCTGAGAAAAAGAGAGATAAACAACTACTGGATCACGAGGGCAGAATTCGAGAGATAAACGATACCATAAGACAAAACAACATTAGAATAATTGGGATCCCAGAAGAAGAAGAAAGAGAGAGAGGTGCAGAAGGTATAATGGAGCAAATTATAGCAGAGAACTTCCCTAATTTGGGGAAGGAAACAGGCATCAAAATCCAGGAAGCACAGAGAACCCCTCTCAAAATCAATAAAAATAGGTCAACACCCCGACATCTAATAGTAAAACTTACGAGTCTCAGAGACAAAGAGAAAATCCTGAAAGCAGCTCGGGAGAAGAGATCTGTAACCTACAATGGTAGAAACATTAGATTGGCAACAGACTTATCCACAGAGACCTGGCAGGCCAGAAAGGACTGGCAGGACATATTCAGAGCACTAAATGAGAAAAATATGCAGCCAAGAATACTATATCCAGCTAGGCTGTCATTGAAAATTGAAGGAGAGATAAAAAGCTTCCAGGACAAACAAAAACTAAAGGAATTTGCAAACACGAAACCAGCCCTACAACAAATATTGAAAGGGGTCCTCTAAGCAAAGAGAGAGCCTAAAAGCAACATAGACCAGAAAGGAACACAAACAATATACAGTAATAGTCACTTTACAGGCAATACAATGGCACTGAACTCCTATCTTTCAATAGTTACCCTGAATGTAAATGGGCTAAATGCCCCAATCAAAAGACACAGGCTATCAGATTGGATTAAAAAACAAGACCCATCGATATGCTGTCTTCAAGAGACTCATTTTAGACCCAAAGACACCCCCAGATTGAAAGTGACGGGGTGGAAAACCATTTACCATGCTAATGGACACCAAAAGAAAGCTGGGGTGGCAATCCTTATATCAGACAAATTAGATTTTAAACCAAAGACTGTAATAAGAGATGAGGAAGGACACTATATCATACTTAAAGGGTCTATCCAACAAGAAGATCTAACAATTGTAAATATCTATGCCCCTAACATGGGAGCAGCCAATTATATAAGGCAATTAATAACAAAAGCAAAGAAACACATCGACAACAATACAATAATAGTGGGGGACTTTAACACCCCCTTCACTGAAATGGACAGATCGTCTAAGCAAAAGATCAACAAGGAAATAAAGACTTTAAATGACACACTGGACCCAATGGACTTCACAGACATATTCAGAACATTCCATCCCAAAGCAACGGAATATACATTCTTCTCTAGTGCCCATGGAACATTCTCCAGAATAGATCACATCCTAGGTCATAAATCAGGTCTCAACCAGTACCAGAAGATTGGGATCATCCCCTGCCTATTTTCAGACCATAATGCTTTGAAACTAGAACTCAATCACAAGAGGAAAGTCGGAAAGAACTCAAATACATGGAGGCTAAAGAGCATCCTACTGAAGAATGAATGGGTCAACCAGGAAATTAAAGAAGAATTTAAAAAATTCATGGAAACCAATGAAAATGAAAACACAACTATTCAAAATCTTTGGGATACAGCAAAGGCAGTCCTAAGAGGAAAGTATATAGCAATACAAGCCTTTCTCAAGAAACAAGAAAGGTCTCAAGTACACAACCTAACCCTACACCTAAAGGAGCTGGAGAAAGAACAGCAAATAAAGCCTAAACCCAGCAGGAGAAGAGAAATCATAAAGATCAGAGCAGAAATCAATGAAATAGAAACCAAAAGAACAGTAGAACAGATCAACGAAACGAGGAGCTGGTTCTTTGAAAGAATTAACAAGATTGATAAGCCCCTGGCCAGACTTATCAAAAAGAAAAGAGAAATGACCCAAATCAACAAAATCATGAATGAAAGAGGAGAAATCACAACCAACACCAAAGAAATACAAACAATTATAAGAACATATTATGAGCAACTCTATGCCAACAAATTAGATAACCTGGAAGTAATGGATGATTTCCTAGAGATGTATCAACTACCAAAACTGAACCAGGAAGAAATAGAACACCTGAACAGACCTATAACCACTAAGGAAATAGAAGCAGTCATCAAAAATCTCCCAAAACACAAAAGCCCAGGGCCAGATGGCTTCCCAGGGGAATTCTACCAAACATTTCAAGAAGAATTAATACCTATCCTTCTGAAACTGTTCCAAAAAATAGAAATGGAAGGAAAACTTCCAAACTCATTTTATGAGGCCAGCATTACCTTGATCCCAAAACCAGACAAAGACCCCATCAAAAAGGAGAATTACAGACCAATATCCCTGATGAACATGGATGCAAAAATTCTCACCAAAATCCTAGCCAATAGGATCCAACAGTACATTAAAAGGATTATTCACCACGACCAAGTCGGATTTATCCCTGGGCTGCAAGGTTGGTTCAACATCCGCAAATCAATCAACGTGATACAATACATTAACAAAAGAAAAAACAAGAATCACATGATCCTCTCAATAGATGCAGAAAAAGCATTTGACAAAGTACAGCATCCTTTCTTGATCAAAACTCTTCAGAGTATAGGGATAGAGGGTACATACCTCAATATCATAAAAGCCATCTATGAAAAACCTACAGCGAATATCATTCTCAATGGGGAAAAACTGAGAGCTTTCCCCCTAAGGTCAGGAACGCGGCAGGGATGTCCACTATCACCACTGCTATTCAACATAGTATTGGAAGTCCTAGCCACAGCAATCAGACAACAAAAAGAAATCAAAGGCATCCAAATTGGCAAAGAAGAAGTCAAACTCTCACTCTTTGCAGATGATATGATACTTTATGTGGAAAATCCCAAAGACTCCACCCCAAAACTGCTAGAACTCATACAGGAATTCAGTCAAGTGGCAGGATATAAAATCAATGCACAGAAGTCAGTGGCATTCCTATACACCAACAACAAGTCAGAAGAAAGAGAAATTAAGGAGTCGATCCCATTTACAATGGCACCCAAAACCATAAGATACCTAGGAATAAATCTAACCAAAGAGGCAAAGGATCTGTACTCAGAAAACTATAAAATACTCATGAAAGAAATTGAGGAAGACACAAAGAAATGGAAAAACATTCCATGCTCATGGATTGGAAGAACAAATATTGTGAAGATGTCAATCCTACCTAGAGCAATCTACACATTCAATGCAATCCCCATCAAAATACCATCCACTTTCTTCAAAGAAATGGAACAAATAATCCTAAAATTTGTATGGAACCAGAAAAGACCCCGCATAGCCAGAGGAATGTTGAAAAAGAAAAGCAAAGCTGGCGGCATCACAATTCCAGACTTCCAGCTCTACTACAAAGCTGTCATCATCAAGACAGTATGGTACTGGCACAAAAACAGACACATAGATCAATGGAACAGAATAGAGAGCCCAGAAATGGACCCTCAACTCTATGGTCAACTAATCTTTGACAAAGCAGGAAAGAATGTCCAATGGAAGAAAGACAGTCTCTTCAACAAATGGTGTTGGGAAAATTGGACAGCCACATGCAGAAGAATGAAACTGGACCATTTCCTTACACCACACACAAAAATAGACTCCAAATGGTTGAAAGACCTCAATGTGAGACAGGAGTCCATCAAAATCCTAAAGGAGAACACAGGCAGCAACCTCTTCGACCTCAGCCGCAGCAACTTCTTCCTAGAAACATCGCCAAAGGCAAGGGAAGCAAGGGCAAAAATGAACTATTGGGACTTCATCAAGATAAAAAGCTTTTGCAAAGCAAAGGAAACAGTCAACAAAACCAAAAGACAACTGACAGAATGGGAGAAGATATTTGCAAATGACATATCAGATAAAGGGCTAGTATCCAAAATCTATAAAGAACTCATCAAACTCAACACCCAAAGAACAAAGAATCCAATCAAGAAATGGGCAGAAGACATGAACAGACATTTTTCCAAAGAAGACATCCAAATGGCCAACAGACACATGAAAAAGTGTTCAATATCGCTCGGCATCAGGGAAATCCAAATCAAAACCTCAATGAGATACCACCTCACACCAGTCAGAATGGCTAAAATTAACAAGTCAGGAAATGACAGATGTTGGCGGGGATGCGGAGAAAGGGGAACCCTCCTACACTGTTGGTGGGAATGCAAGCTGGTGCAGCCACTCTGGAAAACAGTATGGAGGTTCCTCAAAAAGTTGAAAATAGAGCTACCATATGATCCAGCAATTGCACTACTGGGTATTTACCCCAAAGATACAAAAGTAGGGACCCGAAAGGCTACGTGCACCCCGATGTTTATAGCAGCAATGTCCACAATAGCCAAACTGTGGAAAGAGCCAAGATGTCCATCAACAGATGAATGGATAAAGAAGATGTGGTATATATATACAATGGAATATTATGCAGCCATCAAAAGGAATAAGATCTTGCCATTTGCAACGACGTGGATGGAACTGGAGGGTATTATGCTGAGCGAAATAAGTCAAACAGAGAAAGACATGTATCATATGACCTCACTGATATGAGGAATTCTTAATCTCAGGAAACAAACTGAGGGTTGCTGGAGTGGGGGGTGGTGTGGGAGGGATGGGGTGACTGGGTGATGGACACTGGGGAGGGTATGTGTTCTGGTAAGCGCTGTGAATTGTGAAAGACTGTTGAATCTCAGATCTGTACCTCTGAAACAAATAATGCAATATATGTTAAGAAAGAAAAAAAGAAGAAGAAGAATGTAGCAGGAGGCGAAGAATGAAGGGGGGGAAATCGGAGGGGGAGAAGAACCATGAGAGACGATGAACTCTGAAAAACAAACTGAGGGTTCTAGAGGGGAGGGGGGTGGGAGGATGGGTTAGCCTGGTGATGGGTATTGAGGAGGGCACGTTCTGCATGGAGCACTGGGTGTTATACACAAACAATGAATCATGGAACACTATATCTAAAACGAATGATGTAACGTATGGGGATTAACATAACAATAAAAAAATTTAAAAAAAAAAAAAAAAAAAAAGAATGATCACCGCTACACAAGTTTCCTTCTCCCACACTTCCCCTTTATCCACAGCCTTATCACTTTAGGCTTGAAAATCCCAATATATTGTGAACATACTGAGGTTTTCCTTGGACTGTGCTTTATGAGAGATTCAGGCTATGACAACTGGGGCCAGAGTGCTTCTGAAAAGCAGCCCTCAACATGAAGATGTGCAGTAGGATTGCTCATCCATCTGAAAGTAGGAGCCCTTTATGGATGGCAAGTGTCTTAGTCAGCTCAAGAGGCTATAGCAAATGCCACAGGCTGGGTGCCTTAATCAACAAACATTTATTTCTCATGTTTTTGGAGATTGGAAGTCCAATATCATGGTCAGATTCTTGATGAGGGCCCTGCTGGGTATATCCTTGCATGGCCTTTCCTTGGAGCAGAGAAAGAGATCTTGTCTCTTCTTCTTTTGGTAAGGGCTTAATCTGCATCCTGGGGACTCTATCTTCATGACCTCATCTAAACCTAATTACTCCCAAAGGGCCAGCCTCCAAATACCATCACAATGGAGATTAACTTTTCAGTGCATGAATTTTGGTGGAACACAAACTTTCAGTCCACAGTAAGATGATAATAACCTCTGGCAAGCAGTGGCATCAAAAGTGCTTCGGCATTCACCAGTGGTTAACTGAGATGAGGTAGAGGTGGAGGGCAAACCGGTGTGAGAGCAAGGTGCCACAGACCCAGCCAGCATGGGGACAATAGCTGTGCAGTGCAGGGGCTGCTCTGGGGGCAACAGAGAAGGTGCAACACAACATTGGCTACAGGACACTCCGTTTCCAACTTATAACAGGCACACAAGGTTGAAGTCTCTGTGGTATCTTTCAAGAGGGCCTTACCTCTCAGAGTGCTGAGAGTCAAGAGGAGGGTCTTATTATAAAGGGGGCAGAGATGCAAAAGGACCATATGTGCAGTGTTGGCATATCCGAGAGCAGAGTAGAAGACCGGGTAGGGGACAATCAATCAACATGAGCACGTTCACCCATGATTTGGGATTTCATGTTCTGTCATGAGTCCCTGGAGCTAGCCCTAAACATTTGAGGAAGCTCCTAGTAACAAAGACTTAAGTGATGGTCTATCATACATGAGATGGACCTGCCAGAATCTTCCTAGTCTGGTATTGAAGGAATCTGAAGGGGGAAGTAGGAAATTAGAATGGATTTGTAGTGTGTGGTACCCAGAGGGCGCTCCACTAAAGAATGTGAAGAAATACTATTAAGGGGGGGCTCCTGCATATTTTTTGAAATTTAGCAACTGTCCTGTCCTGGCTGGGTTGACAGTGTGGTGGTTCTGGGACCACCGGGCTATCACTGGGGATCTTAGGGCTATGGACAGGCGAAGGCCAGGGGCAGACCTCCAGCATCAGAGGTAAAGTGGGTGCCGTGGCAGCAAAACAAGAGCGGAAATCTGGGCGTCTACTTGTGATGATGAATCAGGTCATGATTTCCTTAGGAGTCAGAAACATGAACAGCTAACAGTTTGCATAATTTGCATAATCATAAGGACTAGATTGTTAACTCACAGAAACCACTGCCACAGAAGACACTCTGTGAGGAAGGACTGTGCCAGTCCACAAGAAGATTGTGTCATTCTTCAGACCCTTCTGTAAAGGGGCCTGTGGCCACCCTCTACGGCACCCACGCAATGGGCAACATGGACTATCTGGACTTCTCAACGACAGGCACAAATCAGGTCAGGGCAGTTGCTAAATTTCAAAAAATACTGAGAACCTAAAACACCACCGTCAACCGCAAGGAAGCCTGGGAGCTCAGAGAAGCCAGGTAAAATAGGGTCCTGTCACCAATGTGTGTAAATGGAAGTTGTCCCTCTCACTATCAAACCCAATGACGCATTTTCAATATTTGGGGTTCCTGTTGCCAAAATCTAGCACTCTGCTGGTTAGTACCCTGATCCCAGGAGAAGGCAAGGCAGTAATGCCCCAAGACATCTGAGTTCCACTAGAGTAGAAGCTGCAACCATCACCTGGCTCTTTTAGCTTCTTGGGGCAAAGGATGCACGGGCAAAAATGGCCGGATCCGCATCCTAATTGCCAGGGAGAGGGGTGCTGCTGCAGCACAGTGGAGGCAGGCAGGACAACTGGAACCCATGTGGGGAACCTCTTTGCATTTCTATGGCCTGGCAATGACCATTTGCAGAGGAAATACAACAACTACAACCCAACAAAGGGAGGTACACCAAGGATCCAGACCCTCAGGTTCAAGGTCTGGATCACCCACCAGACAATCAGCCCAGATGGGTCAAAGTAAGGATAAGGGAACCCTAAGATGTGTAGTCAAGGAGAAAGATGGAGAATGTCAATTATGGCCTCATTCCAACCAGAGCAATGCGGACTATTGTTTGGGTCACTAATCTTTTATCCTAGGATTTACAGGAGACAACAAGCAGCCTTGAGCTTTAGGGAAGGGAGAGTCCTCTGACTGCACTTGTGGGGAAGGAGTGAAAGTGTTTTCATTTCCACAGAAACAGAAGAAAGAAAATGCACATCACAGTGCACAAGCCGGCCAGAGAGCATAGACACGTCAGAGTGGCACATATGGTACAAGGGAGGACCCTATGGGACACACTTTGTATGACCTCTCAGGTAAGCTGCCTTTGCATTCTTTCTGCAAAGCCCTCCCAATCACTATCACCACTGTCAAAGCCCTCGTGTTTCCTGAGCTCTGCACATGGAGTCCTACCTGCACACGGATACCCTTCACTTTTGTCACGGACGGTATGCAAGTGGGACTTGGGGCTCCCTCAGGGTCCGCCATGGCACTACATGACACAGTCCAGAGGTGCAGGGGAGTTAGCTCCCCAGAGCGGTGAAACTCAACCAATGTGAGAGGCACATATAGAGCTCTCCTTTTTTCTTCCTGTGGTGACCACTCCAAGGTATAGATTCTCTGTGCACACCATCCTGGAAATATCCCATTTGTGGAGCAAACAGACCTGATCAGTATCCTGCACTCTGTGTTTGCAGCAGCACACGAGTCCACTCTTCATCTCCCAGCATGCTTTCCATCCTCATCCCCACCATGTTCCTCACCTGCACTGGTCTAGCCTCGGGCCTCCCAAATTCAGTGCCAGCATTTCTTGTGTGTCTCAGGTTCTGCCTTCTTGAAAATTTTGGGCAACCCAGCTAACTTAGAAATCGCTGTACATCACAATGTGCACAATAGCCAAACTGTGGAAGAAGCTGAGATGCCCTTCAGCAGACAAATGGATAAAGAAGATGTGGTCTATATATACAATGAAATACTACTCAGCCATCAGAAAGGATGAATACCCACCATTTACATCAACATGGATGGGACTGGAGGAGATTATGCTAAGTGAAGTAAGTCAAGCAGAGAAAGACAATCATCATATGGTCTCACTCATATGTGGAACATAAGGAATAGTGTGGAGGACCACAGCGGAAGGGAGGGAAAACTGAATGGGAAGAAATCAGAGAGAGAGACAAACCATGAGAGACTCTGGACTCTGGAAACCAAACTGAGGGTTACGGGGGGGGGGGGGGTTGGGAAAACCGGGTGATGAGTATTAAGGAGGGCAGGTGTCGTGATGAGAACCGGTGCTATACGCAATTAATGAATCATTGAACATTACATCAAAAAAAAAAAAAAAGAAATTGCTGAACATCATAAAAATATGATAAATGAATGGTAATACCATGATGAGTGTCAGTAAAAAGCAGGAAGACAGTAGAAGAAAGTCTTATGGTGTCTGGAAAAGGAAGTTCCTTGATCTTTGAGAGTGTGAACACTGGAAACAACTTTGGAACTCGCCAAGATCAACTTCCACATTTTGGAAATGAGAAGGTTAAAGCTCAGAGCAATCTCTGGACTTTTCCTGGGTTGTATAACCACTCGGTAGCACTACTGAGACTCTAACCATATCTCAGGAGTCTTAATCAGAATGCTTTCCCCTGTATCGTTTTGGATCTAGCAGAGACTAGCTAAATTCCCCCACTATTCCCAAGAGGGTAATTTCTAGAAACAGGTTATTTAAACCTTAGTGTCCCCGAAGATGATGTGGGTTATCTTGTCAGGCTATAACCAGTGATGAAAATGCTTCAGACATAACTGAGATTTCTGCATGGACCTAACCATGTGGATTGATAACAATTATAATTATCTTATTTTCTTTGTTACCAATGCTAATTCCCATGCACAGCATTACACGTTTTACAAAGTTCATTCTCTCGCTGATTCCCACTGTCAGTACATGACCATATTTATATTTATGGCTCATAAGTCAGTTTTGCATCTGTCCATTCCCCAGAGCCTGATCATTTCTTGGGAAATGGTCAAAATTGAATTTCCCGGAGTTACAAGTCTGAGTATCCCAGATCCTGGGCCATTCTGAGTAATTCCTAAGGCCCAGCTTAATTTTTACACAGTCTGATAGCCTCAGTGCTCAAGATTACTGTAGGGAAATTAATGTTTCTAAAGCACCCAAGAGTGTCCTAGTGTACTAAAAAAAAAAAAAAAAAAATGAATGAAACATTCACAAGTGCCTAACAGTATCCTAGAGAGTTATGTTCACAGAGTGGGCATCCAAATCGTTATTATGCTCTGGGACCTTACATAAGATCTGCTTTGGACCTCAGTTCCCCCGTTCTAAAATGAGGGCTTGGAACAAAGAACTCTGAGGACTGCTTAAACTCTAACATTCTATGATTCATTATGATTTTCTCCTTAATGTATTTTTCCCTTTCTTTTTTCATTAAAGTTCTATATCCCAAACTATTACTTCTGTTTAGAGATCTATTTTTGAAGTCACAATGCCTTGTTCTTCTCTCAAGAAATACTGGAAAATTTAATTAACTTCCATTAACTATTTTGGTAGGAGTTTAGGCAATTTGCACTACTGTTATTACAGGTCCAGTTCAACATGGCTGGTGTGGGGGTGTCGGCTTACAAGGCTTCCCGCCCTTTATGAAAGTGATCAGCTGCTAAAATGTGGGGCTCTCAGACTTTACTCTTTGTTCTCAGCTGTTACAAAATGCATGAGAATATCATATTAATAGGAGTGATTTGGTAAGTCTAATAAAAAAAAAGGAAATGTACTTAATCCTAAGAATACTTGCAATTCAGCTATATTTTTCATAAATGCTGAAATGCTTATGTGTGTTTTGGGTTTGTACAAAATTTATTGTACTCTTGATGTACACTTAAAATCTTATTTATGTACTGTTCTTAGGAGGAAGAAAATAAGCAGGAGACTATGATTAAAGAATGAGAGGAAAAGCAGAAAAAGCAAGGACAAGAGAATTAAATGATTTGCCACACAGCATGTGATTCCATTTTCCAGCCCAAAAAATGTGGGGTGGGTGGGTGGCATATACAAACTGTATACACCTGTAGAGTTAACAAAAGCATCAAAATTAAAAACTTCTATCATATTTAGACTTCAGCGCAAATACAGAGCCGACACAAGATCTCATAATATTTGTGTTCAAAGTAGATACCAGAAAGGACTGTCTACAAGGAAATTTGGCAAAGGAGAGTCTGAGATTTCCCATCTAACTCTCGGTGCCCTTTCAAGTCCCAAATTATAAGTGCCTTGTGACTCTTCATCACCTTCTAGCTAACAACATTGCCTTCTTTAGAGACCCATAAGAGATTCTTTCCAATTTCCTCTCTTGAAGATATTGAATACTTCAAAAATGCTTCTCATTCCCCCGCTCCAATAGAGCCCACATTCCCTGAGGGCATGAATCATGTCTCCTAGGCCTAAGTAACTGAGAGGTGTATGCATTTCCAAAAGAAACATGGTTTGGGCAATAGAATCCTAATGAAAGGTGAGAGTTCACATGGGAACAGTGGGGAATTCTCTGTGGTATTACCTCCTGAAACATCAGCCCCTGATTTAGACTGATCTTGTTAGAGTTTCCATATGTCCACTTCAGAAAGCATTTAATGGGAGCTCGTTATGGATAAACGGATTCTCAGATCAACGCAAGGTTTAATCAAAATTGATCTTCCAGTTTTCAGCACTGGACTGAAATGAGACACACTACTTTCAATTCCTCGGCTCATACCATCGTCTTCATTGCTTCCATCGTGCGTTCATTTCAGAGACCAGAACTAACCAAGGGACTGCAGGTAAAGGGAGGTGGATTGAATTGTAACTGGATTTTAATTTACGGAAACCGAACAAAAACGGAAGTTGATAAGCAAGAGAAAGGCTGGTTCCTAGAAATGTGAACACGAGATCAGAGGAAATATTCCAAAAAACCCAGGAATGTTTTGAGAGATGAGCTTTTACAGTCTGTTTCTTGTTGAATTTCCTGACCAAAATCAGACATGAGAGAAACTTTTCCTTCTTTCCATACTCACAGCTTCATCTCGAGCACTATGAACCAGGGAGGACCTCCTTTCCTTCTCCTGTCTGTCCCTAAGGACTGGGGGACCCCAATCACATCACTGTCATCTGGGTCCCAGAAATGAGAGAACAGAGGCAGTCACCAAAGGACTTCCCCCAAAGCTGCCTTGCATTTGCCCACCTGCTGATTAGTCTACATTACCATATTTTAAATGCAGATGTGTCTCAAAGTTCCAGAAGTTCTCTATGCTATCTGTTCAGTCACCCATGGCTCTGGTTCAGGCATGCTATGCATTCCCAAATGGGTGTCTTTTAACTCAAAATCGAAAACTCAGACCCAGCGTCTCCAGAGCTGCCTAGCTATCTGCCTCCTACATTTGCTTTTCAGAGGTTGAAAGCATCCCCCTGTTTAGAAAATGGAGTCATCTTTTCCCATTCATTCCTCATCGCCCATATTCAACCTGTCAACAGTTTTCATGATCCTGCAGCTACGTTCTCTCACTTCTGTCTGGTTCTTTTCATACCTGAGGATGATGTGCTAGTCAGACTCCCTTTATGCAGCCCTGAGCTGCCTGACCAGTGTCCTACATCCTACTACTCAGAGTACATTAGCAGCCCCTGGAGAGCCTGTTACAAATGCAGACTCCCAGGCCCCACCGAATCAGATCTGCATCTTAGCAGGACTCCCAGGTGTTTCCTGCATGCACAAAACTTTGAGAAAACTGCTGAAGCGGGAGAGCTAGATTCTTGTCTCATGGAGTCGAAGAATGAATCTCGCAGACAAAGCAGAGTGAGTAAAGCGATAGAGTTTTATTAAGCAAGGATACAGAAAAAGCTCTCAGGAGAGAGAGGCGTGCAGACAGGGTTAGCACTGAGGGCTTTAAGGGCTGGTCTTTTATTGAAGGCTAACCAGGGAACGTAAATCTTTTTGACTTCTCTACTGACAGCACCTCCGATTAAGGACTAGTGATAACATCTCTAATGGCTTACTTCTTTTTAGGATCTGTTTATTTTCCATTGACCACAGGAGACTGTCATAAATAGGATTCCCCCTCAAACAATTCCACATTTTTGGGATTTCTGTGAGCCTGATCATGTAGCCCCCTATCTACCTCTCCCTACCTAGTCCCCACCTGTCCCTTTCTACCTGAGTGACCCTCTGTCTTTCTCCCTCACACTGCTGTCACTTACAGTTTTAAACACATGTCACTTCTAAGCTCTAAAATATTCAAACCTGGGATTCCTGAGTGGCTCAGTTGGTTAAGCATCTGCCTTCTACTCAGGTCATGATCCCAGGGTCCTGGAATTGAGTCCCGCCTCCGACTCTGCTCAGCAGGGAGCCTCCTTCTGCCTCTGCCTGATGCTTTCCCTGCTTGTGCTCTCTCTCTCTCTGACAAATAAAGAAAATCTTTAAAATAAATAAATAAAATGGTCAAACCAGACTTCTGGCGTAAGCATGACCGCACATACCATGGTAGCTAAAAGCACGGAGACTTGAGCCAGACCATCTCTGTTCATATGGTCCTGCTCCATTTACCAGCTAAGTGCAAATCACCTCCCCTGTGCCTGCTTCCTTATCTGTGAAGTAGAGATAGCTGGGCTCAGCTCACAGGGTGCCGTGAGGACGACATGCGTGGAACGTGGTGTAGAAGAGAATCTGTCACACACACTATTACCACCACCCCTGCTGCTACACCGCCTCTTTCATTACCGCGTTCCACCTGCGCCTTAGACAAATGCCATCAGGACGATGGGCAGAAACATAAGCTCAGTTTTCAGCTATACTGGAAGACAAGCATATGCAAGGCCTGCCAAAAGTCATGGAGATACAGCCGAAGCCCGGTCCTGTTGGTTGAAGGAAAGCTGCTCAGTTTCCAGGGGTGACATCAGAAACAACAGGGTGCTTGCGGAAGCTGCAATCCTTACTGCAACGATTACTATGGGACCAGGGCGAGGCAGACCAGCAGGGTGGTTCTCAGGCATTCACCTTGGTTCAGAGAAGAACAAAGGAGAGGCTAACAGAGAACTGACACAGGGGAGACTGGAAGGAATTGATCCTTCTCTTCCCCCTGGAGGAAGGACAGACCGCTGGCTGGGAAGCCAGCTAAGCCGCCCTGCCCCTGCCCTCCAGGGACTTCTGTGAATGGCTGGTCAGGAAAAGACTAAAACAGAAATGTAGATATGTTCATTAAAATTTTTCAAAGTACAAAAAAAGATGACAATTCTGTCAACAGATGGACAAATATTCTTACGAAGATGATGTCATACCACAATTAAAAATTAGGAGAAAAATTTCTCTGCCTTTCAAAAAATAATCTCAAATGTAGCGATCACTATCACAAAGCACAAACACAATAACTCTGTGAAGAGATGATGAAGCCACAGGAAAGGACAAAATCTGAGCTTGCAGAACTGAGGAGAGAAGAAAAACTTATCAGAATTTAAGACAAAAATGGTGAGAGCCTAAGGGGGAATCCAAATACTGCAGGAAATACAGTGGCGAAAAGAGAAACGCAGGAAAAAAAAAAAATGAAATGGAAACTCACAGGAAATCACATTGATTAGAATGAAAACAGAAGATGTATTAAAAACACAAAACCTAAACCAGGTGAGGTGGTGTCCCTATAAACACCATGGGGGCTGGAAACGGTATTGTGTTCCATCCATCCATGTCTCCTCCTGTGGGCTTGCACCCTGTGGCCTTATCCCGGGTGCTTGAAAACACATTTTTTTTTTTTTATGTGATAATGTATTTCCCTTCATTTACTTTATTTTCATTTTCCTTTTCATCTTTCATTTTTGTGTGTTTCCTTGGATTTTGTGACTTTTACCTTTTACCTTTCCTTCTGCAGGATATCGAGACCCAGCTAATTTTAAAAATCTGGTTGTATGTGTCAGTCTGGTGTTACATTTATTATTTTATGGAGAGGGACCTGCCATCTCTTCTGGGTGCCTGATTAAAGGTGGCTGCAACCTGCTTGAGAAAAGATGGATTATGAAGAAACAGTCTATGTTTGGCAACTAACTAGAGGTATCAGAAGATGACCTGTGTTATCCCACATTTTACATCAGATTAACTAACGAGAGGATCAAAGTTTAAGAGTCAATATTAAATAAAAGCCTGAAAATTTTAGAATGGGACAATGTGTGTAGAATGCTGGAAAGGTATAGACCCTTCTAACCACTAAGCCAAGTGTATGAGGGCAAGACAAACAAGATGCCATGTGCAAAGTCAAACAGAAAACAATCTATTAGGAAAAATACTATTTTCCATTCATGTGATCTTTAAGGGTTTCTATCATGAACTTATAATAAACACCTTTGAACTTATAAGAACGCTGACTCAGTAAGATGAGGCCAAAATGGTGCATAGTGAGTTTACTGACGATAAACACAGCAAAAATCTCAATATCCAAAAAAGATGCTCAAATTCACTCTTAAAAACAAAAGTGTTATTAAACTATCCCAAGATTACTTTATTTCACCAATCAGACTGTCAAAATCTAAAAGATGGGTAGCACGCTCTTGGTAATGCTATCGCAAGAGAAGCTCCACGTAGAATATAAATTAACATAAGTCCAGAAATGATAGGTGTTGATAACGATCAAATTTAGAAATTCAGTATCTTTTGAACTCAACAATCCTGGTTCTTGCAATTTATTCCGGAGGTATCCTTGCTACATGCAAACTGCTGATTTTACATGGTTAACAGTGAAAGATTAAAACCATCCAAACGTCAGTAGGAGACTAATAAATACATTACACAGCATAATGCATACTTGCATAGCATTCAACTTTGACAAAAGTACAAAAAGTCTCCAGGATGCATATTTTAAGGGAAAAGAGCAAAGTAGGAAAAGGAATGGTGCTACCTTTTGTGTAAAAGGAGAGAAAAATAATGTACATTTCTAGTTGCATAAAGAGCCTGTGGGAGGATACACATGAAAACAAATAGAAATGGTTATCCGTGGATGTTGGAGGTGGGGCTGGGTGCTGGGCAGGTGGAAGAGAAATACAGTATGTATTTTTTAACACTATGAATATATATATTATTCGATAATTCTACAGAAGCATTTTTTTAAAGTCTCTTCATTACTATAGGACAAAGAGCCAACTTCTGCACTAAATATTCAACTCAAGTCCAATGGTACTTCCTACCTCTTGCCGCCCAGCCTAGCTAAACCAGATGTCACTCCCCTGACATGCTCTGTGCATGCCCTTCCATGCTATTACTTAGCCACCATTCTTACTCTGAAATGCCCTTCCACTCCTCCTAACAGTCTGATGGAACCCATTTATGCCCCAATACCATCTTGCCTTCCTTGACCCTCCCCTACTAAGGAAGCCACTTCCTCAAGCACTCACCTAAAATCTGCTCTATTTCACATGCGAGATTCATTACACTCTGCCTTACCTCATAATCCTATCGTTCCACTTACATTATTGAAACAAAGGCATTTTTACTATCAATATGTTGATGACAAATGCGTGAAAAATCTGCAAACAGGAGCAAACTACAGTTACATAAAGAAATAATTTCACAATACAATGAATGATCACGGTCAAAAAAAATCCTGAGATGGGGTGGAACTGAGCAGTTTAGATTCACTCACAGCAACAGTGCTCTGGCCCCTTGGATTTTGTAAACCGTCATCTAGACCTTCAGCTCTTTGGCTAAGGGTTTGTGTCTTTTTAGGTTTAGACTTTAAACTCTGCACGCAGGTTTTTTTTTTTTTTTTTTTTTTTCACATTTTTATCCCTTCTATCTTCATTTTGGTTTAGTCACCCTTCACAGTCTCTTTCCACCCAGAAACACCGGGAAGGTTTCCACCAGAAGGCAGGAGGTATATACTAGGTCAAGAAGAAAGCACACTACTCTCGCTTCTCAGGGTAACGTGCCACCATCGCAGGGCTGCATATTTCTCAAGCAGCTTAGCAACATTCCGATAGCTTTATAAATGCATGGCTCATTCTTGTGTTTCCTCTTTTTGCTGCATCTCCTTATCTTTAAGACCCTAAATCTGAAATAATCTCTTGAGCTTATTGATTAAAAAGCTTAGAAAATGATGTTTTATCCTCCCTGGCATATCTTTTACCCACCTCTCTGTGTCTCCTTCCCTCAAACCAATTTGACATTCTTTAGGGTTCTTTGTCTTACACTCACACTATCTGATAATCTCCATTGTTAAACTCCGACACGCTCCCTGGCCCAAATCTAAGCCATCAGGACAACTGTCTAATTTTCCTACATGCCCTGGAGCTAGCCACATGGCTCCATGAGCAAGGGGTACTTGTCTTAGCATTGTTTTTTCATCTTTTCTTTCTCTTGTATCATGCATTTAACCAAGTGCTGAGTTTTCTGGAGCCCTAAAAATATTCGACAATCAATTTTCCACATCACCATTTAAGGTCCCGGAGGAAGCTGGAACTGAAACCACCTTTGGGAAGGAGACTCGCTCCAAGTTCCTGTCTGAATAATCATCTCAGACCCACCTTGCACTGCCTAACCCAAGGGCATTTATAACGGATGTTTCTGTGCTAGCTCATGATGTGATTCCAATTTTCCAATAAGAGGAATCTCTTCCTCAGTGATAAAAGTCCCATACAAATTGCATGGTCCTTTCTTAACTTTCTAAAACACTGAATGCTTGTTTTATGTATATATAGAATTCATACAATAAACATGAGCTATTACTATTGTCATGTTATTTTTCTACTTGAACACTGATGTTCTATGTCTTCTAATTCCCATAGTAATTTTGATGGAAGTTTCCAATTTCTATAATCTAGTAAAATAGATTCTTTATACAAAAAAAAAAAAAAAAAAAAAGAACACATACTGCATTCAAATATCAGATGATGTTTTCTATCCATTAGCAGTCACTAACCCCATTTGGAGAAACACCAGAGCAGGTCTGTATTAGTCAGGGCCTCCAGAGAAACAGGACCGATCATGGAGGCTGAAGAGTCCCATGATCTGCCATCCACAAGCTAGGGACCCAGAAAGCCAATGGTGTCATTTTAGAGCCTCAGAGGTGAATAGCAAATTCATCCTCCTCTGCATTTTTGTTCTAGTCAGTCCTTCAGTGAACTGGATGGTGTCTATGTACACTGGGGAGGGCCATCTTCTTTACTAAGCCCACCCTTGAAAACTAATTCAGATCCTAACCTCTTTTAGAAACACCCTCACATGCCCACCCTGATATGATGCTTAACCAGCTATCTGGGCATCCATGGCCCAGTCAAGCTGACGCATAAAGTTAACCATCATAGGGTCTCAGCTTATTTATTTCTCTATCTACCACAATGTCTGACCCATGACCACGCACAGCAGATGTCCTACAAAAGTAGAAAAAAATGAATGATAAATGAGTGTCAATCAAATCACCCACCGGCCATTTTTCTGTCATTCAGATGACTAACCACCTATTTACCATCACACACCAAGTACCAATCCAAAAATACATATACATTTTTTCCAGAAAAAAAATACTCTTTTATCGGTATTTCAACACTCTCTCAAGTTGATTTTTTGCTTTCAGGGGAAATTTTTCTTCCTAGAAAATGTGAAACACAGGCACACCTTTAAAAAAATCTCTCAAATCTGAAAAACTTTAAAGAAGAATTTTCTTGGAAGGGGCGAATGCTGGGATACCCTGGGTGAGACACAACGAAATGGGACCACATCCTCTCTTCGGCCCCATCAAGGGTGGTGGATTTTAATTTGCTGAATGGCAATCCATACCAAGTCCGCTCTAGTCAGCGTCATGCTGTCCTCCCCACGCGGAGAGTGAGAGGCTGATATCTCACCTGCCGCTCAGTTATCGTGAGAAGAAATTTCAATTCCAACCTCGGCAGGAGCGGGGCAACGTGGTTTGGAAGTCTCCATCTTGGTGGTCCGCACAAAAAAAAAAAAAAGAAAATTCCTTACAAAGGGTGAGATTTCGATTTCTCATTACAGATGGGCTCACTTTTGATGATTCTACAATGCTGAACAAAGACCCTATCATAGAGTTTAACTTTTAGAAACAGAAAAGCAGATTTTCTTCTCTTTAAAGAAAGCACCTCCTAAGACGTATAAAGGATTTTTCTCTTTCTATTGTTAAATGTTTTCCTCTTTCAATAAGTCTTATTTCTCCCCTACCTTTGTCTCCGAGCTGATTTTCTTTTTTTTTTTTAAGATTTTATTGATCTGACAGAGAGAGACACAGTGAGAGGGAACACAAGCAGGGGGAGTGGGAGAGGGAGAAGCAGGCTTCCCGCGGAGCAGGGAGCCCGACATGGGGCTCAATCCCAGGACCCTGGGATCATGACCTGAGCCAAAGGCAGATGCTTAACGACTGAGCCACCCAGGTGCCCCCTGATTTTCATTTTAAGAGGAGAAACAAAAATGTGTCTCAAAGCCAACAAAGAGGTTTAGCACATATATAGCTTTATTCTAACAGGTGTGCTTTACCCCAAAGTATGAGAAAAACAGCATTATGATTTACTGTCAGTGAAAATCTAGCTCTGTGCAACATCTCTAAAATAAGGATATTCCCCTGCAGCCACTTTCACCATGCGAAGGAAGCTTTATTTGGTGTTTGCCATTACAATGGGGCACTCAGTGAGTTTCATAATCAAAAAGGAAAAAAAGAAAAATCACTGCTGGTTACAAGAAAGCATTAAATTGCTTCGTGCACTCAGCTGTCTACATGAGGGAGGCATTTCTTTCTTTTTTCTTTTCTATTGGACAGTCCTCAGAATTAAGTGAGCCTATGGACAAATCGTTAGTACCACAATCAATGGCCCACATATTGGCCTGCTGAGTAATGATGGGTACTTAGAAAAGAAATATTAAAGCCAAGGACCTTGCAAGGCTCTCCAAGTTCATAAGAGATATAACTGCTAAGCAAAGTTGGAAAAAACACAACACAAAATATTGTTCCTCTTTCTGGCTTACAAATAATGAGCCTTTTTTTTTTCCAGCGAAGTCTCCTGGATGTCATCTTATACAACATCTATGAAGTTTTAATGGACCTGCCAAAAAAGCTTATTTTTCTTCTCATTATAGATGATTCCCATGGCTTGGTAACCACTACCCAACACTACCTGCTGGGAAAACAAAGACCAGCCCACCTTTAAAAGTTGTGTGTTGTGGTTTGATGCGTTTACCCGCAGCTGTGTGTCTAGGCTATATGACAGAGCAGACTCATGGTCGGCAGTTGAGAGAAGCAAGTGCAAAGGGAAGGTCATGGGTGGGCGGAGGTCCCACTCCAGTAAGATCTGGGGGACTCTGACTTGCACAATAAAGAGATGGGGAAGGAAGGCCAAAGTCAGATGTGGATGTAGCAGGAGGTTTCCCATATGAACAGACTGAGAAAAAACTTGGAGTCTATGATCACATTGGGGTCAAATCTAGCAGAGGGTGACCGGGAGGAGAGGTCTGGGAATCTGAGTGAGAAGCGCCTCCATCCACTGCAGTGGGTTCTGTTTGGAGGAAAGCCAGTGTCTCTGGGCTTGCCCAGCTGCCTTCAGAGCCTGCCTCCAGAGGACCTGCTCCCACCAGCAGGAACTGTGTCAACTGCACGTTCTCTTTTGAGTGAATATGGTAGTGTTTCAAACCTGCATACCCTGGATCTAGGAGAGATAATGTTCAATCACCCACAACAGTAACACACAATTAATCAACACACAAATATATCTACGCTACCAGCTGAAAATCACCTCAATAGTTGGTGAGCACCGAAACAGGACATCATAAATAAGGCTGGTAGTTTAGTGTTTATGATACATTACACTTCAGAGTCTGTCCAAAGCGATCATTACTCAATGAATGAATTGCAATTTGCATTCTTTACTGTCCACCAAAGAGTACTTCTGTGAGCGTTCTGTGACAGTAATCTGCCAAAAACACTACTTGGCAGCTAAGAACAAAGGTCTCTGGTCCCCAAAAAGTACCGAATCTCTCTCAGGGAGCTCACTACATTATATTAGTGGATTCTTCATGGCAATATTCCACCTGATAATACTGACAAGTATTATCTCTAATATGCTGCAAATAGCTCTTAAATAATACACTGCAATAAATGGAGCTGACAGTGTTTGTGGGCTAAATCAGTCTCACTCTCTTCTTAATAAACATTTGAATGGGCAATTGTACTCTTTAGGGAAGGGATCTTAACGGATGGCCAGCCACCAATCAGAATGGGGAACATCAAATTATGCATCAATAAAACAACTCTGTGGAACAAAACACATCATTCCCTGATCCCCACAGCAGCTATATAGTGTTCTCTAATGCCCAGTTCGAAATGGGACTTAAATGAGAAGGTTTTAATGAGTAGGTTTATTTTATTTCATGTTTTTGCAAATTAACCTACCACAGGAAGCATCTGCTATGGTGCAATCAAAGCCATCAGAAGTGTCCTTGTGCTCAGAAGCAAGCACTGAGTTCCGTCACCCTTGTTTCTTTGTTTTTGCAATTCCCCAGGCCAAATATTTCTGTCTGACTTCTTGAAATAGACAAGTGTGTTTGTCTGCTCCTATTGAGCTTTTCTGTCTAGAATCAGTGGACTAAGATGTTAATAATAATGGTGTTTCTGGAATCAGTGGTACAAGATTTGGAGCGATTTGTCCCAACATTCTGTTGCAGCAAAGTCACTTTTTATAAAAGTGAGCTCTCTGAAAAGGGAGTAGAGAAAACATTTCTCTAATGCATATAATAAAGTTACAGAGCAAAAAAGAATTCCGTACTCAAAACTATGAAAATCAATTGTAGAATTTAGCTTTATGGATGATAAAGACAAGAATGTTGCAATATAAGCTAATATTCTCATTCCTATAATATATCTATAAAAAATGCCCATCCATAGCACGTTGTCATCATGTATCTGTCAGTTTAAAAAGGAGTGGTTTCATCGCTATAAAATTTCAGTGATTCAGTCTAGACCTGCATGCGGACATGAGCTTAGAACCTGCATGTATGTTAGGAGGGGAGAAAAAAGGATCATTGTCAGTATTCCACCAGAATAACAGCTCATATCTAATTCTTCAATGAACAGTCACCACAATTCAGTGTATTAATTATTAAGACAGGTTATGCTGCCTGCATTCCTCACTGACATCAGCCATCGAATCAACCACCTGGTGGAGTTTCTTTCAATAAGTTGCATGGACGGTTTCCTCGAGGTAGACCAGAACTTAGTATCTAGTCATCATCCTACCACCTAGCCCTTCCTCCAGTGTCTGTGCATTTGACCCATCGTCTCTTGCCTCTTAGCATGGGTACTGACGGCTACTGCCCACCTAGTATCGCTTACCGTCCTGCAGATTTAAAAAGCCTGAAACACTGTAATTTTTTATGTTGTTAATACTTAGCACACATGGGAGGAGCAAGATGGTGGAGGAGTGGAGACCTAAATTTCATCTGGTCGCAGGAATTCAGCTAGATAGGGATCAAACCATTCTGAACACCTACAAACTCAACAGGAGATTGAAGAAAAGAATAGCAGCAACTCTCTGAACAGAAAAGTGACCACTTTCTGGAAGGTAGGACGTGCGGAGAAGTGAATCCGAGGCGATATTTGGGAAGATAGACCGCGGGGGAAGGGGCTTCCATCAGCCGCTTCTGGCAAGTGATAGAGCCACAGAGCACAAAACTGGAACTTATAGAAGTCAGGTCCACAGAGGGACGTTATTCCAGTGGCTAAGCAGGGGATGGAACCCTCTCTGGGACAGTGTGGTCTCAGGACCCTCGGGGTCACAGGAAGACCAGGGGTGCCTGAGTCCGGCAGAGCTCCCAGGTATCAGAGTGGGGAAGCCAGCTGCAGAGATGGAGCCGAGGAGTGGGCTCTCAGCTTGGGGTTGCCATAAACCATGATCCGTGGCACAGTTGGGCCACTGCTCCTCTGGCAGGGACCCAACAAGCGGCAGATCCAGGGAGACTCCCCTTCTTCCCCTGGGAGGAGTGGCGTGGGAGCGCACTGCAGGGATCTGCTGGGTTTGGAGACTCGACACGGGTCATGCGCCAGAGATAGAAACGTCCAGTCACAGGCCGAGTGAGGTTTGTTCTAGTCTCCTACCTGATCACATTCTCTCCTTTTTTTTTTTTTTTTAAATTACCCTTCTTCCTTTTTCCGACCAAATTCTTATCTTAGAAATTCCTTTTATAAAATCTTTTATAATTTTGATCTTTACAGTCATATTCCATCCCTTCATCATATTTACCCTTATTTTTGTACATATATAAGCTTTTCTTTCTTTAAAATTTTGGGAGGCAGTTTCTTCTAACAGACCAAAATACGCCCAAAATCTAGGGCGTGGTACTGATATATTCACCACCTAATCATATTTGATCATATTCTTTATTTTTTTATCTTTTTCTTTTTCTTTTTTTTCTTTTTTCTTTCTTTCCCTTTCTTTTCCCCTGGTTTCAGGTCTCTTCTGATTTGTTTAGTGTATGCTTTTCTGGGGTCGTTGTTACCCTGTTAGCATTTTGTTCTCTCATTCATCTATACTCCTCTGGACAAAACGACAAGATAGAAAAAATCACCTCAAAAAAAAAAAAAAGAATAAGAGGCAGTACCGACTGCCAGGGACCTAATCAATACGTACATTAGTAAGATGTCGGAACTAGAGTTCAGAATGACGATTTTAAAGATACTAGTTGGGCTTGAAAAAAGCATGGAAGATAATAGAGAAACTCTTTCTGGAGAAATAAAAGAACTAAAAACTAACCAAGTCGAAATCAAAAAGGATATTAATGAGGTGCAATCAAAAATGGAGGCTCTAACTGCTAGGATAAATTAGGCAGAAGAGAGAATTAGTGGTATAGAAGATCAAATGATGGAAAATAAAGAAGCTGAGAAAAAGAGAGATAAACAACTACTGGATCACAAGGGCAGAATTCGAGAGATAAGTGATACCATAAGACAAAACAATATTAGAATAATTGGGATACCAGAAGAAGAAGCAAGACAGAGAGGGGCAGAAGGTATATTGGAACAAATTATAGCAGAGAACTTGCCTAATTTGGGGAAGGAAACAGGCATCAAAATCCAGGAGGCACAGAGAACCCTCCTCAAAATCAACAAAAATAGGTCAACACCCCAACATCTAATAGTAAAACTTACGAGTCTCAGAGACAAAGAGAGAATCCTGAAAGGAGGATTCTTGGAAATAGAAGGAGAGATAAAAAACTTCCAGGACAAACAAAAACTAAAGGAATTTGCAAACATGAAACCAGCCCTACAAGAAATATTGAAAGGGGTCCTCTAAGCAAAGAGAGAGCCTAAAAGTAACATAGACCAGAAAAGAACACAGACAATATACAATAACAGTCACCTTACAGGCAATACAATGGCACTAAATTCCTATCTTTCAATAGTTACCCTGAATGTAAATGGGCTAAATGCCCCCAAACAAAAGACACAGGCTATCAGATTGGATTAAAAAAACAATATCCATCGATATGCTGTCTGCAAGAGACTCATTTTAGACCCAAAGACACCCCCAGATTGAAAGTGACGGGGTGGAAAACCATTCACCATGCTAATGGACACCAAAAGAAAAGCTGGGGTGGCAATCCTTATATCAGAAAAATTAGATTTTAAAACCGACTATAATAAGAGATGAGGAAGGACACTATATCCTACTTAAAGGGTCTATCCAACAAGAAGATCTAACAATTGTAAATATCTATGCCCCTAATAGGGGAGCAGCCAATTTATAAAAAAATCAGAGAAACACATTGACGACAATACAATAATAGTGGGGGACTTTAACACCCCCCTCGCTGAAATGGACAGATCATCTAAGCAAAAGATCAACAAGGAAATAAAGACTCTAAATGACACACTGGACCAAATGGACTTCACAAATATATTCAGAACATTCCATCCCAAAGCAACAGAATACACATTCTTCTCTAGTGTTCATGGAACATTCTCCAGAATAGATCACATCCTAGGTCACAAAACAGGTCTCAACCAGTACCAAAAGACTGGCATCCTTCCCTGCATATTTTCAGACCACACTGGTGTGAAATTAGAACTCAATCACAAGAGGAAAGTCGGAAAGAACTCAAATACACGGAGGCTAAAGAGCATCCTACAAAGAATGAATGGGTCAACCAGGAAATTAAAGAAGAATTTAAAAAATTCATGGAAACCAATGAAAATGAAAACACAACTATTCAAAATCTTTGGGATGCAGCAAAGGCAGTCCTAAGAGGAAAGTATATAGCAATACAAGCCTTTCTCAAGAAACAAAAAAGGTCTCAAATACACAACCTAACCTTACACCTAAAGGAGCTGGAGAAAGAACAGCAAATAAAGCCTAAACCCAGCAGGAGAAAAGAAATAACAAAGATCAGAGCAGAAATCAATGAAATAGAAACCGAAAGAACAGTAGAACAGATCAACGAAACTAGGAGCTGCTTCTCTGAAAGAATTAACAAGATTGATAAACCCCTGGCCAGACTTATCAAAAAGAAAAGAGAAATGACCCAAATAAATAAAATCATGAATGAGAGAGGAGAGATCACAACCAACAACAAAGAAATGCAAACAATTATAAGAACATATTATGAGCAACTCTATGCCAGCAAATTAGATAATCTGGAAGAAATGGATGCATTCCTAGAGATGTATCAACTATCAAAACTGAACCAGGAAGAAATAGAAAACCTGAACAGACTTTTAACTACTAAGCAAATTGAAGCAGTCATCAAAAATCTCCCAATAAACAAGAGCCCAGGGCCAGATGGCTTCCCAGGGGAATTCTACCAAACATTTAAAGAAGAATTAATACCTATTCTTCTGAAACAGTTCCAAACAATAGAAATGGAAGGAAAACTTCCAAACTCGTTTTATGAGGCCACCATTACCTTGATCCCAAAACCAGACAAAGACCCCATCAAAAAGGAGAATTACAGACCAATATCCCTGATGAACATGGATGCAAAAATTCTCACCAAAATACTAGCTAATAGGATCCAACAGTACATTAAAAGGATTATTTACCACGATCAAGTGGGATTTATTCCTGGGCTGCAAGGTTGGTTCAACATCCGCAAATCAATCAATGTGAGACAATACATTAATAAAAGAAAGAACAAGAACCATATGATCCTCTCAATAGATGCAGAAAAAGCATTTGACAAAGTACAGCATCCTTTCTTGATCAAAACTCTTCAGAGTATAGGGATAGAGGGTACATACCTCAATATCATAAAAGCCATCTATGAAAAACCTACAGCGAATATCATTCTCAATGGGGAAAAACTGAGAGCTTTCCCCCTAAGGTCAGGAACACGGCAGGGATGTCCACTATCACCACTGCTGTTCAACATAGTACTAGAAGTCGTAGCCACAGCAATCAGACAACAAAAAAAAATAAAAGGCATCTGAATCGGCAAAGAAGAAGTCAAACTCTCACTCTTTGCAGATGATATGATACTTTATGTGGAAAACCCAAAACACTCCATCCCAAAACTGCTAGAACTCATACAGGAATTCAGTAAAGAGGCAGGATATAAAATCAATGCACAGAAATCAGTGGCATTCCTATACACCAACAACAAGACAGAAGAAAGAGAAATTAAGGAGTCGATCCCATTTACAAATACACCCAAAACAATAAGATACCTAGGAATAAATCTAACCAAAGAGGCAAAAGATCTGGACTAAGAAAACTATAAAATACTCATGAAAGAAATTGAGGAAGACACAAAGAAATGGAAAAACGTTCCATGCTCATGGATTGGAAGAACAAATATTGCGAAGATGTCAGTGCTACCTAGAGCAACCTACACATTCAATGCAATCCCCATCAATATACCATCCACTTTTTTCAAAGAAATGGAACAAATCATCCTAAAATTTGTATGGAACCAGAAAAGACTCCGAATAACCAGAGGAATGTTGAAAAAGAAAAGCAAAGCTGGCGGCATCACAATTCCAGACTTCCAGCTCTACTACAAAACTGTCATCATCAAGACAGTATGGTACTGGCACAAAAACAGACACATAGATCAATGGAACAGAATAGAGAGCCCAGAAATGGACCCTCAACTCTGTGGTCAACTCATCTTCGACAAAGCAGGAAAGAATGTCCAATGGGAAAAAGACAGTCTCTTCAACAAATGGTGTTGGGAAAATTGGACAGCCACATGCAGAAGAATGAAACTGGACCATTTCCTTATACCACACACAAAAATACACTCCAAATGGTTGAAACACCTAACTGTGTGACAGGAGTCTAGCAAAATCCTAAAGGAGAACATGGGCAGCAACCTCTTCGACCTCAGCTGCAGCAACTTCTTCCTAGAAACACCACCAAAGACAAGGGAAGAAAGGGCAAAAATGAAGTATTGGGACTTCATCAAGATAAAAAGCTTTTGTACAGCAAAGGAAACCGTCAACAAAACCAAAAGACAACCGACAGAATGGGAGAAGATATTTGCAAATGACATATCAGATAAAGGGCTAGTATCCAAAATCTATAAAGAACTTATCAAACTCAACACCCAAAGAACAAAGAATCCAATCAAGAAATGGGCAGAAGACATGAACAGACATTTTTCCAAAGAAGACATCCAAATGGCCAACAGACACATGAAAAAGTGCTCAGCATTGCTCAGCATCAGGGAAATCCAAATCAAAACCTCAATGAGATACCACCTCACACTAGTCAGAATGGCTAAAATTAACAAGTCAGGAAATGACAAATGTTGGCGAGGATGCAGGGAAAGGGGAACCCTCCTACACTGTTGGTGGGAATGTAAGCTGGTGCAGCCACTCTGGAAAACAGTATGGAGATTCCTCAAAAAGTTGAAAATAGAGCTACCCTATGACCCAGCAATTGCACTACTGGATATTTACACCAAAGATACAAATGTAGGGATCAAAAGGGGTATGTGCACCCCAATGTTTATAGCAGTAATATCCACAATAGCCATACTATGGAAAGAGCCAAGATGTCCATCAACAGATGAATGGATAAAGAAGATGTGGTATATATATACAATGGAATATTATGCAGCCATCAAAAACAAAAAACCAAAAAAAAAAACACGAAATCTTGCCATTTGCAACGACATGGATGGAACTAGAGGGTATTATGCTAAGCGAAATAAGTCAATCAGAGAAAGACATGTATCATATGATCTCACTGATATGAGGAATTCTTAATCTCAGGAAACAAACTGAGGGTTGCTTGAGTGGTGGGGGGTAGGAGGGATGGGGTGGCTGGGTGATGGACATTGGGGAGGGTATGTGCTATGGTGAGCACTGTGAATTGTGTAAGACTGTTGAATCACAGACCTGTACCTCTGAAACAAATAATACATTTTATGTTAAAAAAAAGAAAGAAAGAAGAAGATAGTAGGAAAGGAAAAATGAAGGGGGGTAAATCGGAGGGGGAGACGAACCATGAGAGACTATGGACTCTGAGAAACAAACTGGGGGTTCTAGATGGGAGGGGGTGGGGGGAAAAAGAAAAAAAAAATACTTAGCACACATTACAGATCACACAGTAATTGTTAAAATGTAGCTATCCCTTAGTATACAGATCAGGAAAGAGAAATCTAGTGAAACTAATTTACTTAAAAGTCATGCAAATAGCGTTAGAAATGTACCTAAAATGGCTTCATCTTTTCTATGTACTGTAACATATTATTGCTTATATTCATAGAACTTTGCCATCTTCAAAGTACTCTTAGGTAGATTGTCTCACTTTGTCTTCAATATAAACCCATGTACAAGGAGAACACGGCAGTCCTCTGTTTTTAAGTTTGAGGAAATCTCTGTCCAGAGAAAGGGGTAGGACATAGCGGCTACAACTGGTTGCCGGCCGTGGCATCAAACAGAACTGTATTTGGATCCCAACTCTGTCAAATATGAGACTGTGAGCTCAGATGTTACGTAACAACTTCAGATTCCATTTTCTTATCTCAGAAATACAAAAAGCTAAAATACGATATTGAACCACTACACACTTACTAGAATGGCCAAAATCTGGAAAACTGACAACATCAAGTGTGGAAGAGAATGTGAAGCAACAAGAATTCTCACTCATTGCTGTTGGGAATGCAAAATAGTGTCACCACTAAGGAATAGTTTGGTGGTTTCTTATAAAACTAAACATCATCTGACCATATGATCCAGCAAATGCCCTCCTTTATATTTACCCAAAGGAATTGAAAACATGTCTACACAAAACCCTGCACATGGATTGTTATAGCAGCTTTATTCATAATTGCCAAAACTTAGAAGCAATGAAAATGTCCTTCCATAGATGCACGGATCAACTGTGATCCATCCAGACAATGGGCTATTATCCAGCACTAAAAAGGCATAAGCTATCAAACTGTGAGAAGACACAGAGAAACCTTAAATGCATATCACCAAGTGAAAGAAGTCAGTCTGAAAAGGCTACGTCCTGTATGATTCCAAATATATGACATTCTGGGAAAAATAAAACTATGGAGATAGTAAAAAGATCAGTGCTTTCCAGGGTTTGTGGGGAGGGAGAAGTGAATATTTGGAGCACAGAGGATTTTTTAGGCAGTGAAACTGATGTATGATACTGTAATGATGGATGCATGTCATTATATATCTATCTAAACCCACAAGATGTACGACACCAAGATTGAACTCTAATGTCAATTGTGCACTGAGGGTGATAAAGGTGTGTCTCTGTGGGTTCATCACTTGTAACAAATGCACCCATCAGGAGGGGGGTCTTGATGTGGGGGAGGCTGTGCTTGTGTGTGGGCAGGGGGCTCATGGGAAACCTCTGAAACTTCCTCTTAATCTTGCTGTGAACCCCAACCTGCTCCAAAAAATAAAGTCTTACAAAAAGACTGTAAACCAACTGCAGAGGGTTATTACAAGGATTAAATTATATGGTGTATTTTATAAAATACATTGTAAGCCCTTAATAAATAGAAGCAGTTACTTCTAAATCTTACTCATGAGTAAAGACTCTGAGGTCTTTTCATTCATTTTTTCTTTTTTTTTTTTGAAAAAGGGCGAGGGAAGAGCAGAGGGTGAGTGAGCAAGAATCTCAAGCAGGCTCCATACCCAGCATGGACCCCGACATGGAGCTTTATCTCCCGACCCTGAGATCATGACCTGAGCCAAAATCAAGAGTTGGATGCCTACCCACTGAGCCTCCCAGGTGCCCCTTTTTTTCCTTTTTCTTTTTTTTAAAGATTTTATTTATTTATTTGACAGAGAAAGACACGGCGAGAGAGGGAACACAAGCAGAGGGAGTGGGAGAGGGAGAAGCAGGCTTCCCACTGAGCAGGGAGCTGGATGCGGGGCTCGATCCCAGGACCCTGGGATCATGACCTGAGCCGAAGACAGACACTTAACCACTGAGCCACCCAGGCGCCCCACCAGGCACCCCTTTTTACTCTAGTCTTGATTCCCTCGAATCATATGCCAAATAAATTTCAATTATTCAACTCATATTTACTGAGAATCTACTAGGTCCTGAGACATTCTGAAGGAACCAGAGAGGAAATATTCTGGAATATAACATGCAAACTTATATATACTATGGAAATGAAGACACACAAGGACAAGAATACCCAGGCCAGGGACAGGAAGACCTAGTCTTGGGCCTTGGCTGAAAAGAAGGAAAGTACTAAAAACAATAAAAATAATTTTTAAATGATTATTTATCATTAATTATTGATTTTTTAAAAAGTAAAAATTTGGGTGTTAGGCTAAAACAAGTTTGCATATGTATTAGCACCCAAAAGCTAACTTTACAAAAGCTATAAAATATATGCTGGGTATTACAGACTTTCCCTTACGTAGAGCTAAATTGTGAAAGGATCCCAGGATAGCATTATGTAATCAATCCAAATGACTTCCTTTAGAGGCTGACGGTAAAACGCTCAGCAACAACATGCCTGTGTCTGTTCCCTAAGGGGATTACATTCCATCAAAATACGGTCAAATAGGGGCAGTAAGGATAATTACAAATAGTGATTTTCTTTAATTCTTTTTTAGAATTAACCCCATCATATTTGTAAATCTAACCATGCTTTGAATTGAGGAAAGATTTCCCCAAACAAATTCAAAACCCAAAGAGCCACTGTATATGGTGGCTCAGGTGACTGCATTGACCAATGACACATGGACCTGAGCAGTGCTCAGTCTACATGGCCAAATAGCAGGCCCCAAATTCACAGGTTGTCCTGCCACATGCTCTACGCACAGCATTATAAGTAAACTGCATGATGCAATTTTTTACAATGTCTTTACTATCATCAAATCTTAAGGTGACACACTCAACTATTCATCTTCTCCAACACTCAGTGGGATGCTTTGCTAGTCACTCTAACTTAAAACAATGTTGCAGTTACTCCTTCTTCATACATAGATAAGTTAGAATGAACAGGTTGTAGAGCTGTAGCTTGAGTATCAGCAAATGATATCACACAGGCTGAAGTTGGCACATAAACCGACTACGGGCAATGGGTGCCCAAGTCTTAGCACGAAGCAGGTCCAGGCACTGAGCTTCCTTTCTAGTCATTCTGTTTGTGTGACCGGACCCCGAACACCTGGAATTTTCTGTCTCTCGATTCAGATTCCCCCAACCTGGTCAAGACAACAGTTTCAGCCAGAACAGCTGATTACTTTTGTACAAAGTCGTGAACATAGTGACAAACCCTTCCAGAGAGAGTAAACTCCCATTTGGGGTTTAAAAGATTCCGCTATCCCTCAATGCATTATCCCTGGCCTTCACCACTGTTAATGAGAATACGAATGCCTCAAGACATGGCTTGTGGCCTCTGCAAGTTGACAGACCCCTGGCCTTGGTCATTACAGAACTGGTATACATCCTACATCCTTATTTCTGTGTAATATGGAATTGCACTAAAACAGAGACAAGATACCAACTGCTGTGCTCCTCCCTTTCTACTATTTTGTAGGCTGGTATGGATACAAATAATAAAGATCATTGTATTAGTATTATACTAATATTTACTGGGCACAAGATGTGTGCAAGGTATTATGCTAAGTACCTTACAGATGTCAGTTTATTTAAGCCCAATATATAGGCTTATTGGATAAAATAACTGAGTAAGAAGAGGTCAAATAAATTCCTGAAGGGGACGCCTGGATCCCCTTGACTCAGGCAGTCAAGTGTCTGACTCTTGGTTTCGGCTCAGGTCATGATATCAGGGTCGTGCTAAGTGCAGAGTCTGCTTGGGATTCTCTGCCTCTCCTTCTTCCTGCACCCCTCCCCCTACTGATGTGCTCCTCTCTCTCTTTCTTTCTCTCCCTCTCTCTCTCTCAAATAAATAAATAAAATCTTTCTAAAAAAATTTCTGAAGGAGCGCAGTTACTAAGCACGGGAGCCAGGATTCAGAACCAGAGCTCCCGACAGAATCTGATACTCTCACCTGCTTGCAACCTCCTGCAATCCGCAGGTCAGCGTCTCTCAAAGCTCACCCTCTCCACCTGTAATGTGGAGACAAATCTCCTGCCCTATCCTAAGGTGAACCCTGGGATTGAGGAAATGTTTCTAATAGGTTCAGCAGCTATGAAAACTCAAGAAATCATTACTCTGAATTGGCATAATGCCTGGATCGATTCCGGCACAAAGGGCTTTGGGCACAACCCACGACTGTGGACAGAACCCAGGGTTTACCTGTCCAGCCACAGTACATGCTCACAGTATCACAGGTACCTAAGTGACACAATGCCAGGATGTAGCTGAAAAGTTTAAAGAGAGCAACCAGTCCAGCTGGTTATTTATAAACCAGAGATTCCAAGCGCACGACAGGTGGCAGGCTCACACCTGAGACTTCTGTCCATTACGTCTATGACCAGAAAATAATGAAACTGTGACTGGGTTCTAATTTCTGGGAAGAACTGGAGTTACTTTCGTCATTGAGATTTTTCTTACATGGTACTCAACAACAGCATTTCTTTCCATTGGCCTTGCCTGAGAAAGGATCCCTTTTCTCTTGCTAGTGGCTGGCTGCTGGCCTCTGAGAGAGCTGGTAAGACCACCCTTACATGTGTACCAAACACAGGCAACTCAGCTTTTTTACCTGAATTTTCCTTCGGCAGCTCCATCCTGACCTGATCTGCTATTACACTGAAATTTTTAGAGTGGTTTACAACTTGCAAAGTACTTTCAAAATACCCAACTTATAATTCACAGCGAGTCTGTAACATTGGAAGAACAAGTAATAGCAACATCATTTCTCAGATATAAATTCTGAAGCTTCATTCAATGAAGAGACTTTCTCCACATGACACAATCACTTAAAATTAGGGCACCAAGGGATGCCGCTAATCTCATGTTTCCTCCATCACATCCTACTGTATGACCAAAAGCAAGAGATAAATGGTGCCAACCCAAAACAATGCCCTTCAGATTCTGCTCTGACACAGAAATAGTTTCTACTCTGTGGCTTCTGGGAACTAAGCTAAGTATTAGGCTTATAAAAGTGAACACAGCGACACCTGCCTGTCCTCAGGAATGTATAATGTATGGAGTATGACGGAGACATAAACAGAACACTATAATACGGTATGGTAATGTCATCACAGGGGCCCTGGCAACGATGCTTAGCTAAGATCCGGTGTTTGCTGGAGTCAAGTGAGAAGCAGGAACTCACGAACAGGAGGGCCAAATGTAGAGGTAGAGAGAGCAGAATCTAATTCATAGAATTAAAGAGTAGAGGGGGTTTAGAGCTGGAGGCAGGGGGGAATGGGGAGTTAATGGGGAAGCTAATCAATGGGTGTAAAGTTTCCGTCAAGGAAGATGGATCAGCTCTAGGGATGTGCTGGACAACATCATGCCTGTAGTCAACAATACCATACTGTGCACTTAAAGTCTCTTAAGAGAAAAAAAAAGAAAAAACATGAAGAGCTCCTCAAGACAAGGGAAGAAACAGGCAAGACAACTCAGAAGTTGGGAGTGCGGGGAGCCATGGACACGGCTGGCATCCAAGTGAGTCGAAAAGAGGACCCTACGAAGACTAAACCTTGTGGCCACCACTCCACCTGTCCTGCACCCTCTCCTGTTTGTCACACCAGAAATGGAAAACCCACCTGCAAACGGGGCTGGAACAACATGATGGAGGCAAGCTAGCTCCACCTCGGGGAGGGGTTGGGGGAAAGAGGAAGGGTTTGGGAGCAACTAAAGCATTACATCATATGGGATGATATTGAGTGGTGATTAATTAAAGAAAATACTGAAAATAAAAGAAACGTTGTGGGGTTGGATGGAGCTAAGGAGAGGAGATGTTACACAGGACCTTGTACCAAGTCTGCACTGTGGCTGGAGAGAGACTGACAGAGACAGAGCGAGAGAGAAGGGGAGCAGGTCCTGAGACTGGAATCACCAGGCGCCCCCAGCAGGACATTTCTGCATCCATGAAGACTCAGTTGTGTCTCGATGAAACTGGAGGATGCTGGGAACACCCACTCCCTGGGCTGTCCTCCTTACAGAATGCTGAGCTTCTGCCCAACAATTTTCCCTTTTCCTTAAGCATTGCCTTTACCCTATGTCCTCCGTTGTCTTGATTATAGAAACAACAACACGATTCTGATTTGTTTGCATTTTCTGGAAATCTTATTGGAGTGATACTGCTGAGTTTCTTTCCTGGAGACTCTGCTGCTGACAATGAACCCCTGGCATCTCTGGAGAGTGGGTCAGGGATGGTCAGGAGGGCGAGCCTAGAGAAGGCAGTGACCCCCCAGCAAACAGCTGCCTGCACAGGGGGTAATTGCTGCTGTATCAAAAGGACGGGCTGGAAGTGACTTCAGCGAGCCCCTCCCTCACCATAATTTCCTAAGAATGTCAATTCTAGCTGTTCTATACTTATAAGTGCAAAACAATATTTGCAACAAATAATCATTTAAAATTCTGGGGAGAAACAATAGAAATGCCCTACCTCTACTTTAGATTCATTCCCATATGAACTATGCCCCCTCCTCTCCTCTATTTATAACCTTGCCTTCAAACAGCAGGTTTCCCGGTCACCTGAAATTCAGCCAGCATTACATATGGTGCATACATTATACATCAGGTATTGTGTTGAGTAATGGAGACTCAGAAATAAATAAGTAGATAGACAGATAGATTAAAACAAAAACAAGCCCACACAAACAACACTCTGCCCTTGAGGATGTCACTAGTCCTCAGGTCACCCAAGAGCCCCCCTGCACCCCGCTCTGTCTGTGCTTTTCTGAAATAATATAAACAAAATGCTATAATCAAAATAATACAAATATCTAAAGTAAAAGTGTTCAGCATCTTCATTTTTCCTTTTAATGTACAAATGCTGCTAAGACAAAGAAACAACACAGAGACACACACTGAGATCGACCAGCACTCTCTATGTTTACTCAGCATATAGGTTAATAGGGCCTGAGCTCCAAACTCATGCTAGACCACCTTAGGAAACATGGATTCCACAACTCCTTTTTCCTCCATCTGCCACAGGGAGTTAGCCATTTACCCCCTTACACCTTACCAGTAAAACCTATCTGGTATATTCCTTTCTTTTTTTTTTTTTTTTTTTTTCAGATAATAAAAAGAATTTTATTTGGCTCAATTAGTTCAAGGTGACAGACAATCATAGTAGATAGCATACATTTTTTCTTTTTTTTTTTAATTTTATTATGCTATGTTAAGCACCATACATTACATCATTAGTTTTTGATGTGGTGTTGCATGATTCGCTGTTTGCGTAGTCCTTTCCTGACTGTCCCCACAGCTAACCTCCCTCCCCTGCAGGAGACGTCATGGTGTCTTGGGCCCCAGCGTCCACTGCAGGAGACGTCATGGTGTCTTGGGCCCCAGCGTCCATCCACAGCCTTTCCCACACATCAGGGAGCCACCATAATTGCACTTCTTACCAAACAACTTTGATGGGACCCCCACTTGTATTTTAAGACCAAATTCTCTGACAGACAATTATCATATGGTTTCACTTATTTGTGGAACATAAGGAATAGTTGGACACTAGGAGAAGGAAGGGAAAAATGAGGGGGCGGAATTGGAGGGAGAGATGAACCATGAGAGACTACGGACTCTGAGAAACAAACAGGGTTCTACAGGGGAGGGGGTGGGGGATTGGTTAGCCCGGTGATGGGTATTAAGGAGGGCACGTACTGCATGGAGCACTGGGTGTTATATGAAAACAATGAATCATGGATCACCACATCAAAAACTAATGATGTATTGTATGGTGACTAACATAACATAATAAAATTAAAAAAAAAAAAATTCTCTGACAGATATGAACAGTCAACCTTTTGCCCAACCTTGACCCAATGGCACACACTTGGGTTTATTCAGGAATGCCCGTGAGCTGACAGCTGCCCTGTCCCTCCCTATAACCTTGGCACAAGCATCCTCTTACGAGTGAAAAGTGGCCAGTGGTTGTACGTACTTCCTTTAATGACACTTTCAATAAGAGCTATTGTTGTTCTCCTGACTATATTATTTCCAATGACACAGATTTTTTTAATTGCAATCCGTTTCAAGATTAATTCAGAACAATAGATTAAAAGCTAAAGAAAGTGAGAAGCAAATAATATTGTGAGTCAGATAAAATCCACTCTTAGATGGTAGATACATGGATAATGCTGGGCTTCCACAGTCAGTGTCTAAAGCTAACTCATTACCTCGACGTTTACAAAGGCTTAAGAGTTTTGTGGGGAGAATAAACCTTTCTTTCAAAGCACACGTGCGAGTGGGAAATAAAAGTGGGGGATCTGTCCCATCTCGTAGAAAATGTGATTCCAAACTGCCAGAGTTCATCTGAATCTTATAGGCGTGACAACACGTGATAACTAATCTTATGTCCCATAGCCCGAATGATCTGGGGGCTCTGAAGAGAAATCTGCTTTCTTGAGTCTATTATTCTGCCTACTCAACCCTGGTATCCCTCTCTTTTAATGTATTTCTCTCCCAAATGCCAGGCTTTATTATCTCTTTACTCTCTTGCTCTCTTTTCTCTAACAACTCTTCATATCTTTCTCTAGCATTTAACCTTAACTGTCAGGATAGGGAACTCAAGTATTTTTCAGAGTAAATATACTTGTTAAATTCAGGTTGTTTTTCCTTGTGTGTGACCCACAATTGATTTTTTTCCTCCTGACAGACAGTCGAGCTTGATTGAAAAGAGATTTTCACTACAATTCCATAGAAAAATCCTGCAAGAAACGGATCTGTTGGTTCCTTAATACTGGTATATTTTGGTAAGAGTAACCTAATCTGAAAAGATGGTTAAGTCTAAAAATTGTCTACTTTTCTCTTTCAGGATGGCCAGGAGAGATCCATGGTGTCTGCCACCCCTGTGTGATATATCAGCTGGTCTACCTGAAATAGCAAAGTGTCAGACAGAAGCATCCCTTTCCTTCTGTTTTTTTTTTTTTTCCCAATTAGTAACTGTTACTTTTTTAAAGCAGTTCTCTATTCACAGAGTACTTGAGCAAAAAGTACAGAGATTTCCCATATATCCTCTGTCCCCACCATGTGCACAGCCTCCCCCATATCAACAAGCTTCACGAGAGGGTACGTTTGTTATCATCGGTGACCCTACATGGGTACATCATCATCCTCCAGAGTCCATACTTCACCTTCAAGGTCACTCCTGGTGTCGCACATTCCATGGGCTTAGGCAAATGTATACTGGAAGGTGTCTATCATTATAGTGTCTTACAGAGTAGTCTCACTGCCCCCAAAATCTTCTGTGCTGTGCGTAGTCATCCTTCCCTGCATCCTTGGCAACCGCTGATCTTTTTACTGTCTCCCTAGCTTTGTGGGTGAGGGACTCCCACCGGTGATACACATGGTTAGCAGCGACTGGGGATCCGAGCCCAGGTCTCTGCATGGCACCTCTGTTTCACTCCCAAACTCAGCCTCTCTGTGCCCCTCCTGCACCTTCTCTGTGCTTTTGATTGTTCATAGCTCTGATGAGTTTCTTAAAAGAGGAGACTGTGAGAACAATGATACAGTACAGTTCTGTGGTTTTATGGAGCCTCCGAATGTCTGTGATGCCCCAGGAATTTTGCTTAAAGAGAGGCGCTGTTTTCCTTTTGTTTGTTTTCCATGTTTCCTTTGGATGTTAATTACCAATGATATTCCTACCCTACCAGTATAAAAAGGAAAAGGCAGGTTTGTATATCTAGTATAAAAAAGCGTAAGAGCTTCTTAAACTTTAGGGATACAAGATATCGTTCATCAGGGCAAATGTAAGCATGTTCTTTCAGAATCTGACTAGAGATATCAATGCACAATCATCAAAAAACCACTGTTTCTCAAGTTTCTCTGAGTACAGTGAGCAGAGAGCTCCCTGTATATTTAGCTCCACAGGTTCCTACCCTGTGGGTTCTCAGCTGGAGGATCCCAGATGGAGCCTGGGGATATCCATATTAGGTACTCCCGGTTATTCTCAGCATCAGAAAATTTTGAGAAGCAGGGCTATAAACAACATTATACCTGCATTAAAGACACCTGGAGCATGCAAATCAGAGATTTCAAGCCAGAAATTATCTGTGCCTTCTACCAACAGATATGAGTTGCTGACACTCAACTCCCAAAGACCCATAGGAATGACACTTTTCCCAGAGAAATAAGAAAGGTGTCAGAAATGGAATCATCTGGGCTCCACTCTGGTTTGGCTGCACACAAAGAACCCAGAGCCCACCACAGGGAAGCCTCCTACACCAGCTGTGACGATTCTCTTCCACCCACATGCAGGTGCTGGGTGATAATCTCTGTTCCACACTGAAGAAAATTGTGATTCTTATTCTCAGTAATTGCTTTTTGGCTACAGAACTGGAAGCTGAAGATGGTAGGAGAGGTGAGTTCTTGGCTAATGTCCACCTTTCCAAACTGTGCTTCTGGCCCCTTACCATGTTTGTTCCATTTCCAACACAGGTGAGAGTACATACATACCAAAGTACTGACACCCAACAGGAAAAGTTCCCCAACTCCCTCATGGAAGGATGAAATGTCACCTTCGTAAAATTATAACAGTTGTGAACTGAACAGTTGCATTTCAAAAATGAATGAGCTTCTTTTACCCTTTTATATTACAAAAAAAAAAAAAAACTGAAACAGACTACTTTTTAACACATAAGATTGTAATATTCACCCAAAAGACAATTATCGTATGAAGATACACATGGCCAAGAGAGTAGCTCATGGAAACAGAACCCCACTCAAAAGAAATCCAGCCACATACACCTTAAAGATTCAAAAATACACTGTGATTAATGAACACAAACTTCAGTAAGGACTTGGCTCTGAAATTATTATATTATACTACATTCTTTTATGTGATCGATAGATATGTCACATTTCAGACAGAAGAATCCACATCAGACAAGAATGGTCTCCATAACAATGTTAATGGTTGAGACAATTCATTCTCTTTTAAGGAGCTAAGACCTCAGCATGGGTATGAGCACATTTCACTGCCATGAATCAGAAAATGGTAGAATTAGAACCCCCCAAAAGACAGAGCTCACACCTGGCCCTTTGATCTGTGCACCGAGGTCTCCCCTAGAACCATGCGCGGAATGTTCAAAATCCACCCCATGTCCATCTTCTCTGTGCTCACCATTACTAACAAGAATATCCATCTTCCTAAAGAGGTATTACCTTCCTGTTCTTATCACTTCATAGGTCTTCCCTTTCTGATTCTGATTCATTTTTTATGGCTTTCTATTTTGACCTTTGTTTTCCTATCATGGACAGATTTCCTCCAATATCTGTTTTGTTTTGTTTTGTTTTTTCCCCTAACCTATTAAGTGAAGCCTGGAAAACCCTAACAGCATTGTGACCCTTACAACTGTCACTGCTGGGGACAATTTTGCTTGTGAGACCACATAATTAGAGACCAGGAAGAAATGCAGCACAGTATCTTGCATGACTATAGATCATCAATCAATTTTTTTTAAGATTTTATTTATTTATTTGTCAGAGAGAGAGAGAGTACAAGCAGGGGGAGCAGCAGAGGGAGAGGGAGAAGTAGGCTCCCCGCTGATCAGAGAGCCTGACGTGGGACTCGATCCCAGGACCCTGAGATCATGACTTGAGCTGAAGGCAGCTGCTTAACCGACTGAGCCACCCAGGTGCCCCAACAATCGATTTTTTAAGTCATCATCTACCATGTCAGTAACCTTGCCCCACACTCCTGGATGCCCTTGGCACGTGGCTCTCCTCAATCATCCCAGACAGCACTTACAAAGACAGGGATCCCATACCAGCATGATGCTGCACACTCCCTTCACTGTCTTGCCTTCAACACCTGTCATTTCTACCAAACCCAAACAGTTAGATTTCCCAGCTCTTCTTTGGATTTTTTCATCACCCCTCTTAATCTTGGTCTTCATCATCATCCAAAATCCTTGAGCCTCCACTGCAGATATCACTGCATGGCAATTCTGCACGCACACATTCTCTCATACTCAAACCATACACAGTTCTTTACCTTCTTCAGCACCTCCATCTTCTCATCCACTGTCTCTCGTTCTGATCTAATGGCACCTGCTTGGCTCCACTCCCCTCGCTCCTTAGACATTGTTCCCAGCTTTACTGTTTCAGCTTCTCACTGGCACCTTCAATTCCAGAACCCACATTAACCTTCTTTACCAATAAGCACTGCATGTCTGAACTGTAAAAGGATCACACATCTTAAAGAATGTTCCTTTAACAAAAGTAAGTGCCACAAAACCCAACAGCTTGGAGGTAGTATAACAGGGTAATGTGCAGGGATATTTTAATAGATTTTTCCTACTGTCTCTATGACTCTTTCTCATAATACAAAGAACCACTAGACAGAATTAAATAAGTAACTTTATGAGAGAGAGAGAGAGAGAAAGAAAGTTTGGATCAGCCATGAAAAATGTCCTTTTCTGAGAAGTGCAGCTGAAAGATTTTATTTTCTTCAGCCTTCTCTCTCCCTCCTCTCATAAATCTCTAGGATTTCTATGCTCAAAGGCTCCAAGCTACCACCTGCCACCTTTGATCACCTGCCTGCCTCTCGAGCATTGCTGCAGAGCCCATCTGACGCTCTTAGTACCAAGCTCTGCACAGCGGCTCTGCTACCCTCTACAGGTTTACTTCCAAGTAATAATTTGACAAGTAGTTATTATGTCTTCTACAGTCAACTCTCAAAACTACAGAAAAACGCAGGAATAATCTGTCTCTTCCTACCCCCAGAGAATATCCCCATTATTCTTTAACATACTTGGGCATGTCAAAACTTACATTACTCATAAAGCAAAATGGACGTGTTTTGTTTTGTTTTGCTTTTAGGTATTTTTGGTTTTGTATCTTCCTGAATGATGGAAGTTACTAGTATATGGGCCAAAAGTGTTGCCTCTTACCAACAGCTGACCCCGCCTGACCTTTGCCATACTGCACCGATCTCAATCATGGAGTAAAAGAGACCATAAAAACAGAATCAAACCAGCATTTCTTGTTTTCATTCAATAATGTCGTTTTTGAGAGTACTTCTGTTTACTAACTTGTTGATCTGAAACTAGGAACAACACTTCTAGCTTTTATTTTTCCTATAACAACAAGTATTGAGCAAAATTAATTATTTTTACTTAAGCAGCATAATAGAATTCTGGTACCTGCCAAAGAATTTCTGACCAGAGTGTGCTTCCCCTTTGTGTTGAAATATGTTGATATTGAAATGGAACATTTTAGTTAGATTGGCCAGAAAATGTGCATTTCTATTTGAGTGTTTGGGTTATCTGAAATAGAGAGAAGCCTTATTAAAATCTTTATGGAATCACATAGTTCTGTGTAGTCCCAGTAAGGGATGCACTGAAGTAAAGGAAATGGAAGAACACATAGATTTCCCCCTTAATTACTCGTGCATTTATTCTTGGTTCCCTTCCTTGAGTACATGCTACCAGGATATCCCCACCTAGGCACTAATAATTATTCACTCATTCATTAAGTATGCAGTGCTCTTTTGTGATATGCCAAGCACTGTTCTAAGACCTGAGGATATGAACGATGAACAGTGAGTGAAACAGAGTCCCCGTTCTCAGGGACTCTGCCTTCCCTGTGGGGAGATACGTAAGGCAGAGGAAATCAAAGAGTCAGATAAGAAGAAAAAAGAGGCAAGGGTTGCAACATCCAAGAGCATGGTCAGAGAAGCCTCTCTGAGAAGCAGCCTTTGAACAAACACCTGAAGAAAATGAGAGGGTAAGCTGTTGATTTATCTGAGGACAGAGCTCTCCATGCCGAGAAGCAGCAGGTCCAGAAGTTCCAAGGCAGGAGGATGTTCAGGTTGGTGGAAGACAGGATGGAGCTAGTGTTCCACAGTAGAGTTGGCCAGGGCAGAGGATTGGAGGAAGAGAAGGTGGAGAGAAAGCCATGGACATCAGAACCTGAGAAGGACTCGGGAGGCAAGTACATTCTTTGAAAAAAGAATCATGGAAACCAAGGGTCCCGAGTCCATTCCTTTGGCTTCCTACCATTCAGTGAAGGTGAAATCGAATGATCTTCATTTCTTTTTCTCAATAATTTCATAAATAGTCATTGTATGTGAATAAAAGATTTTAATCTTGAACCCAAAAATATCACTCGTTTCCCTCTAATATATTTTAACACAATAATAAAATTTCCATGCCAAAAGTTTTCTTTATTTTCAAATTCTGGTCTAAAAACCTCAAAGAAAGTGGGGAAGACAAACTCTCTTGACCACCCAAAAAACATCAGGAGTTATGACCAGCAAGATGCCATGCCTACAAGAACCTTTGAATTGCCACAGTTTCTAGGACAGACAGATCATGATTTGGTACCAGGCCATACACCAGTTAGCATAGCACGGGGTTGATTTTACAGAATACACAGGTTAAAAAAAAAGAACAACAAACAAACCAAAAGTACAAAAACATTAAGTTTGCTTACCTGAGCTGCATCTCAACACAACTGTCTCTCAAAGGTTGCCTGGCCACAAACTAGAAAGTAGATGCACATCACTTGCAGGAACAAGCACTAAGAAGGAAGACCCCATTGCAGGAAATAGTTAAAATATGGTGAATGGAAGCTAGGAATTGAGATTCTTGTCTTACTACTCAACTTGAATCTACCATGTAATTTATTTTCCACTTCTTTGAGCAGGGAATCTAGAGGATCGATTTGTTATCATGGGTGTGAAGAGTATGAATCTTGACTTTTAAAGTCAGCATGCAACATCTCTTTTCTGACTCCTTTGGACCCTGAAGCCAAGACTGTTGTACTGAAGGAAGAGGCATGACCCCAAATGCCTTCTAGACTATAACCTATATGAGCACAGGTATTGAATCTGACTCACTCCTGTAATCCCAAAGTCAAAATAGTACTCTGCATGGGCTTAGAATTCAATAAATATTATTTGAAGGAAAAAAGAACAGAGAAGAAGAAAGATGTGTTTCCTTAGTAGTAAAAGCAAAGATTCTCTGGTCCCACTGTAGAGACTATTACAAGGTCTACTTGCTCCTCTCACTGCAAATGCTGTTCTAACTATAAGAAGATGCCCTACTTGTTAAAAGAAAGGGATTCTTATTCAAGAGATGAAAAGCTATTCTCCAAACATCTTACTCCTATAAAAATAGGCCGACACAAATGGTTTCCTTATGACTAAACACCATACTATTAAGATATTTTCCCTCTAAAGATATAGATACCTAACTTCTTAATTTCTACATAAGAATGCATTACTGAGTTACAGAAATTTATCTGGGCCCAATTTGCAGATGTGAATTATACCAAAACTCTAGCCAATAAATTTCCTTGACTAGTTCATTCCATTCTTAGAGGTACACGGCATTCATTCAAGCAATCTCCCACTTGAGTCTTCCAAAATAGCTTTACAGGCAACCTATAGTTTCACCAAAGCCATTTTTACAAGTTGTAATTAATAATTTACATTATATACATGCTAGTCTGGCTTTCATAGAGTTCAAGATAGAATGTTACAATATTTTCAGTACTTAGCTATATGATTGTTAGTCTGCCCAAATACAAATGGGATTCATTGTTTCTATCTAATGGACTTTGAATTCAGTGACATCCTATGACGCATATTAGTTACTAGATTCCCATCCTTCTGTTAGCTTGGGAGAGCTCCTGGGGAAGTAATCCAAGACAGTAACAGTAAAATGAAACAAAACTAAACAATTCACTTGAAAGGTGATGCACATTTCACTTTAGCTAAGAACAACTATGAGGAAATGTCACCTAAATTTTTAAATGGTTGTTTTATTTACTAGTCTCACACACTGCATTCCAGTAATTGGCAAGTGGCATCACTATGTCCCCTGGCATCATTGTTTCTTGACAAGTCAGGTGCACACTGGGTGGAAAACTGGTAACAGAATTCTCTGTATTGATACAATCTGTGTACACTCTCTATGGTAATTATATAAACCCTGTTAAAAGACTGAACTTTGCAGTTTTAAATTCTCTCCCAGATTTCTCCTAGAGGAGAGCACAGATATTAGAAGATGTAGCCGAGTTTGCTCTACTCATCCATGGCAAACTATTCCCTGTGTCAGAGCAAAGCGGAGCGCAACGTCGGCAGGTGTCACCCGTCAATACGTTGACCTAATTTCCAGCTTTACCACATGTCAACATAATTTGACAGCTTTTTCTTCCCTTTCCACCACCTTGTGCTAAGTTTAGAACTCGGTCTGGAGCCTTCACATACAGTCTTTCACATATACACAATTTCGTACTTTGTCACAAAGTCCTAATTAGCTTATTTAATTAATGGCAAAATGTTGTTCTGAGCTCATTAAATGGACTCTACAGTCTAGAATATTTCCTTTCTTGTCTACAAGAAGCAGAGATAACATGGTCCACTGAAATAGATCATGAATTTCCCTGGAATACCTTAGAATTGCCAATATTTCAACTTACTTATATCTCTTATGATAATGACTAAGAAGAACCAGAAAGGGAAAATCTAAGAAAGGTACCTTAAAATACCTCTTAAGATATTGAAAATTTTATTTTCCATTCTTAATCAATTTTTGGAACAATTCAAAGTCAAAGTCACAATAATTCCTTAGGGGTAGAAGTAAGATGAATTTATATAATATCAAAGAAAGAAGGAGAGAAAAAAAAGAAGGAAGGAAGGAAGGGAGGGAGGGAGGAAGGAAGAAAGGATCCTAAGACCCAAAGAGATGATTAGTTTTAGACTACCACATTGTCGCATTTTTATTTTTTTTTTTTTCTGACTATGTGGTTCTCAACTATTTCCATGCCCACTATTACCAAACACAAACATAAAGTATGCATGTATACTTTTTCCATCTTTCAGTTCTGCTATTACAAATTTACTGTGGTTGGACCAATGAAAGAGTCCTAGATGAAAGTCACTTTTGTCTTAAAATTATAACTATTAGAATGATTTTGGAATATTAAGAATATGCTTAAATGAAAAAAACATATATATTCACATCATTTCATCACAATAGACAATCGACATATTAAGAAAACTAAAACGTAGAAGGTCACACAGAAGCACCTTTCCACTTCTTCTCTCATGTCCTGAATGTTGGTTTTGTCATGGAAACTGAATCGCGAAACAAGACTGGTTTCTGGCACACAAATTGTAGTTGCCTTGAGATTGCAGTCATTTTCAAACCATCCTTGAAAAATACCCACTTATTTATTTTTGCAACAAAGTGCATGGGGCTTTAGCTCTTCGGTAAGTAATATCCCCTTTCTGCTGACAGCCCTTTATTTGGGATTAGGCAGCACCATGGGTACATGACTTCAATACATATGATTATTCATAGAGGAAAACAGTTGTGTGAGCTACCAACGTTATATTCTTTGCTCTGATAAGAGCACTTAAGATACCAGAGGAAAAAAGTATATTTGGAAATGACCTGGAAAACTTTCCCTTTGTCTGTGATCTTTATAGGCAGGTGATTACTTTCTGCTGACTATTAGCTGTTCACTCTCACTGCAATCACTGTGGGCAGCCCGGTGTGGTCCAAAGGGAGCGGATCAGGAACAGCAGCTCAGTGGCCAGAATACTAACTCCAGGTGCCACTGATGCCTTCAGTGACCTTGGAGGTATGGTGGTGTGGAGGGCAGAGGAGGAGATACTCATGACTACTCTCCGCATTCTCATCTGAGCATCCTCGACTGGAAAGATCAGCTCCACAAATGCTTGAAATGCAGGTTGATTGGCTTGACACATGACTAGGGATGTTACTGGTGCTACTGGCATTTACTGGATCTCTACAAGGGATACATACTAAGCATCCTCTATGTGTAGGAAGTCTTGCATGCACAAACAAAAAAAGCAATCTAAAACTAAGATTATTTCTAGATCTGAAAATGTTCTATGATTCTAACATGTATTTTTTTTTTAAAGATTTTATTTATTTGACAGAGAGAGAGAGACAGCGAGAGCAGGAACACAAGCAGGGGGAGTGGGAGAGGGAGATCATATCTATGATCATCATCGTTTATACCCCAGATCCTAAATTCTAGTAGAACCTCATTGAAAACCAGAGAGAAAATAATAACCCTTGAATTTCAGATGCCCTATCAAAATTTGCTTTTCAGAGCTTGATCACTTATTTCTGTCAGAAGCTTTTAAAAAACTACCTACTCAATAATGTAATAAAATTTTTCCCAATATTGTTGGTCTTTTATTACCAAGTCTGTGTCCCAGATTGCAAACCATGTTGCTGAAACATTTATTTATAAAATATTCAAGTTAGTTATGTACTAATTACATGTAAAAATATACAGATTAATATACCATCTTGAGGGGCTTGACCTCCCATTAGGATAGCAGGAGAACTGTTTTGAGGAAATGTGTAATTAGGACATCTTAGAGAAAAGGGTAAATATGGTGAATTCTTTTCTAGCACTGTCCTCTCACTGACTTGAAGTCAGTCCAAACATGAGGTAGAGATATTTTCTCCGGATTTCTTGCAAACAAAACAAAACAAAACAAAAACCCTCAAATGCAGATCCTGAAAACAAATAGAATTAAGATAGCTTAAAATGAAGCAACATTTTTAAAAACTTCAAAGTTTAATTATTATTTTTGGTATGTAGGATTTGGCAAATCATCCACTGGAGGAAAAAGATTGTAAACCTTGGTATCTTTTCTTCCTTCCCAACCAATAATCCTACTTGTACCATTTCAACATCAAATCACCATGGATCTAAAAGGAAACAGAATATTGTAACCATTATTCTGTTGGAACCAAGGATGGAAACAGGGAGCATCTAGTATTGAAAAGGGAAACATTAGTCAATTCTCGGGAAACATGCAATAGATATCAAAAGGGAGTAATTATAGGAAAATTGCCCCTGCTTAAGATTATTGAAGGGTTTCATGTGTGAAATTATAATGCTTAAATGATATCTTACAACATGAAGAAACATCTTCACCAACTTATCTGGTCCTCAGAGGATGCCCTAAAGTAGAATGATTGATCTTCCATCTAATTTTATCTCAGTTAATGGGATCGCCGATGCTCTCCTTGTTTAATCCTTGTTTGAAGATTTCCAAGTCTTAATAACATGTGGCAGTGAGTTCTACAGTTTAATTATAAGACATCTCATTAGCCACATTTATCCATTTCAGATATGTTTCTTTTAAGTCTTCATTTTATAATCTCTTCAAACAGCAGCTACTATGAAGGCCTTCTAGGATAAATGAATTAGAGAACTTTTATAGGACAAATCTGGAGCTGCTGCAAGAAAGACAGCATGCCAAAGAAGACAGAAGAAAGTGGACGCATGCACTTGCTTTCCTTTGCATATTGGAAAGACCTCAGGCTAAGTGCTTATTGAACAGGCCACGTACATTATTATCTTGCTTCCTAAGGATGCACGTCCCCAAGCACTCTGTGCTGGTGCTCAGTCATGTTGGCAGGTACACCTGGGAGCTCATTTTCACTTTTGATATACATGATTTACGTGCTTCCCATTGCATCATTGACCTAACCTATTAATATCTACAAATTCCACCTATAGATTATTTCCCCAAAAGCAGTGTTGTGGGATTTTCCTTCTTCCAACCAATTGAAATAATTATGGAAAATACTTTTCCCTAATGGTACCACTATATGTCTTTTTCCCCCAAACAATCCTGAATAAATACCATTATATTCCTCTTTCTTCTCTTCTAATGCTCTCAAACAAATTAAACTTTTTGCAAAAAAAGAATTAACTTGAGAGATTATAGAATTTGATCTGGCCACAGGTGGGAATGAAGGAAGAGGGAAAACATAACACTTACAAGCACTTACTGACCTGTCTGACCTTGGAAGTTTAACATCTCTAAGTTTCAATTTTCTCATGTTTAACATGAGGATAATAGCTATTCCTACTTCATAGTGTTTTGTGAGGATTAAATGAGATGATCCATTCAGAAAGGCTAGCATAATGCCTGACAGACACCACCTCTTAGTCGTTATTACCATTATTACTACTTGCAGTTTTTCTGTAACCTGGTCCAAACAAATGCAAGCTACTAAAAGCCCTAACTACCCATTATACAAGCCATTTGACTTCCTTCTGCTTCATATTTTCCCAATTAAGATACTCTTCCTAAAAAGAGCACCAAGTTTTCATTCAAACACAAGCACATACTGGTATGTGGCAGAGAGATGTCGATAGTAGGAGCTGGTAACACAGGTCTCCCAGACCTTCCTGTCACACACAGTGCCCTAATTTAGATTCATTCTTGACAATACTGAGCAGAGGCAAAAAGAGGATGGGAAGAGAATATGAGAAATAGCTCTGCTGAGAACTAGAGAAATCCTCCTCCCTCCACTCCAGACACTCAACATTTGACTACACAAACTGATCATGTATGTTCCAAAATGCTGTTCCCAAAGTTCTGAACTATGGATGGGATGTTGCCCAAATATCCCTTTCATGGTTTCCAGTTTACCAGCAAGGTTTATAATACATGCTTCCTTTCTGCTTTCAAAGTGATGAGGATGAGATCATATGTTGTCTGCACATCTACCTGGTATATGCTATGTCACCCATACATTTATTTGGTGACATTTCCCACCATGCATTCCATCAGGAATGTAGAGTATTATCCAGATCCCCAGATGTCCTCCTTAAAAATGGCAATTAGGTTTTAGCAAGCGAAGCTAAGAGCCTTCCATGATTTTTCTCATGGAAATCTCACCACTGTAGATTTGTTGCTTCCATCCCAGAGGGGAAATATTCTCATGGACATTCATTCATTCATTGACATTTTTTAGTACCTGGCGTGTCCCAGACACCTTGTGGAGTGATAGAGAGTGAAAACAGACATGATACTATCTTCAAGCCTTGTGGTGGGGGGATAAATCTAATCAAAGCATCAACGAAATACAGTTCACCACTAATTATACCTTTCAGTGGAGTTGAGTTATATGGAGCTATGGGAATATATACAAAAAGTAATTAACCAGGTATTCAGGAACCAGGGCATGCTCACCAGAGAGAACATGGATTATGCAGAGATATAAAAGATAATATGAATCAACTGAACAGAGAGGTTGGAGAAGACTGTTCTAGAAGGAGTGACAGAGTATCATCTTTTCTTTCGTCCAAAAGCCAATGGAAAGCCCCTGAAATGTTTTGGCAGAAGAGAGGGCCCTGATGAATGGTAACTGCAGATGCTCTGTGGAGAATGGGATGGGGTGGGTGCTAACACAGTAAGAGACCATTATTTCTGGGAGGCTATTATCCTAACTAAATTAAAGATCATCATGCCTTGGACAATCAAGATGTATGTAAATTCAGTAGAGGAATTTGAAAGAATTTTAGGAATAAGTTTTTTTTTAAATGACTCCCAAATTCTGGCTTCCAATAATGAATGCCCTATTTTTACTCATGGAGACAGGGAATTTTCAAAAAGATCAGTGTTGGAGCAAGAAGATTCTGAGTCTATATACTCAGCCCTTTCAACATCAAGTTTACCCTTTGATTCTCTGGCAGAAGGGTGTCAGCCCCACGTAGCTGACCGTGTTCTCAGAACACAGGTGCCTCTTTAGGAAGTCAGGATCAGAGCTGGCTATGGTGCCCCAAGAGTAACTCCAACTTCATGAGCAGAAATGTGAGCATAAGTAAATTCGCTTCTCCACGGCTTTTCGAAGCTGTGATTCTTTGTTTCATCCCATTACATCACTGGACTTGTTAGCAGAGCAGGTTTAATTCTGTATTAGTTTCTTATCACTGTAGGTCAGAAGTCCAGCATGGGTCCTGGTGGGCTAGAATCAGGTGTTGGCAGCCTGCATTCCTTTATAGAGGCTCTTGCAGGGAATCTGTCTCCTGCTTGTTTGACTTGGCAGAATTCACTTCCTTGAAGTTATGGAATCAGGTCCCCATTCACTTGCTTACTGGGAGCTGAAGACCATTCACAATGTGTATATTCTATTAATCTTTGTCTCTTGGCAGTCCTTCATCTTCAAAGCCAGCCACACTGCTTCTCTCTGACTTCTGTTCCATAGTCAAATCTTCCATTAACCACAACTAGGGAAGGTTCTCTGATTGTAAGGACTCTTGTGATTAGGTAAGTCCCACCTTGTAAGGTAATATATTCACAGCCTCCATGCATTAGGGCATAGACATCCTTGGAGGATGGAGGCATCATTTTTCTACCACAACTTCTTACCCCCTGCCCCCAAATAATTCTTCCTTCCTTCCTAAAACTATGCAGGTTTGCAATAAAGAGTGAGTAAGTGATATAAACTAGTGACATGGACTCAGTCATCTACCAAATCCCAGGTTTTGCCCCATCTTTATGTCTTGAAGGTATCAGCTCCTGGATCACTGTCACAATTCACATTGTGCTTCTTGATGACGGCAATATCTAGGCAGAAGACCCCTCCCGTGTTTTGTCCACATGATACCTGGACCTTGTCCTTTAAATTGTCTTGGCCCAACCTTTTCTAAGCCAGCCAACCCTATGGTCACACCCTATTTATTACAGCCAAATTCTTCTATCCCTCCATGAGCTCAATGTCAAACACTATACCTCTTCTCTGCTGAGCTCATTCTTATATTTTTTTATTGAAGCATAATTAACATACAGTGTTATATTACTTTCAGGTGTACAATATAATGGTTCAACAATTCTTTATATTACTCAGTGCTCACTGCAGTAAGTTTCTCTTGAGCCCATTTATTTCACCCATCCTCTCACCCACCTCCCCTCTGGCAACCATCAGTTTGTTTTCTATAGTTAAGAGTCTGTTTCTTGGTTTGCCTCTTTTTCCTTTGCTCATTTGTTTTGTTTCTTAAATTCCACACATGAGTGAGATCATATGGAATTTGTCTTTCTCTGATTGACTTACTCCACTTTGCATCATACCATCTAGGTCCACACATGTCACTGCAAATGGCAAGATCTCAGGCTTTTCTGTGTGTGTGTGCGGTGGGCTAATATTCCATTCTCTATATATACAAATTCTTTATCCCTTCACCTACGGATGGACACTTATGTTGCTTCCATGACTTGGCCATTGTAAATAATGCTGCAATAAGCACAGGGGAGCATACATTTTTTTTTTTTTTTTTCAAATTAGTGTTTTCATTTTCTTTGAGTAAATACCAACTAGTAGAATTACTGGATCATAGGGTAGTTTTATTTTTAACTTTTTGAGGAACCTCCATACTGTTTTCCACAGTGGCTGCACCATTTTGCATTCCCACCAACAGTGCATGAGGGTGCCTTTTTCTCCACATCCTCGCCAGCAGAGGTTATTTCTCATGTTGTTGATTTTAGCCATTCTGACAGGTGTGAGGTGATATCTCATTGTGGTTTTGATTTGTATTTCCCTGATGATGAGTGACATTGAGCATTTTTTCATGTGTCCATTGGCCATCCGCATGTCTTCTTTGGAAAATGTCTATTCAGGCCCCCTGCCCATTTTTAATTAGATAGTTTATTTCTGTATTTGTGCACTGAACTGCATATGTTTTTTATATATTTTGGATATTAGCCCCTCAATTAATATACAATTTGCAACTATCTTCTCCCAGGTTTCCTTGTCGTTCTTACTTCCATCTTGACTGCAGCAATAAGTCAACAGTACCCTCACCTACAGTGCATTGTGCTACCATCCCTCCATTGCCTCTTATCTCTCCTTTCTCAGCCTAAATTTCAGGGAACATTATTACAAGTGTCACCTTCCCTCTAAAACCCTTGCCCTCACCGACTCTGCTGTTCTTGTTTGGCAAGATCTCAACCCTTGGTAAACAGAGTTTTCCACCACTCTGCACCAGTGCTGGTGGAGCTGCCTGTGAATATGGAGAAAACACGCAGGTGCTGACGTCTGACTTCAAACCTAGGACCTAACCTCACTGGTTGGATGAGGCCCACCCCTATTATGAAGAGCAATCTGCTTTTTTTATTATTATTATTATGTTATGTTAATCACCATACAGTACATTATTAGTTTTTGATGTAGTGTTCCCTGATTCATTGTTTGTGCATAACACCCAGTGCTCCATTCAATACGTGCCCTCTTTAATACCCATCACCAGGCTAACCCATCCTCCCACCTCCCTCCCCTCTAGAACCCTCAGTTTGTTTCTCAGAGTCCATTGTCTCTCATGGTTCATCTCCCCCTCCAATTTCCCCCTTCATTCTTCCCTTCCTGCTATCTTCTTCTTCTTCTTTCTTTTTTTTTAACATACAATGTATTATTTGTTTCAGAGGTACAGGTCTGTGATTCAACAGTCTTACACAATTCACAGCGCTCACCATAGCACTTACCCTCCCCAATGTCTATCACCCAGCCACCCCATCCCTCCCACCCCCCACCACTCCAGCAACCCTCAGTTTGTTTCGTGAGATTTAGAATTCTTCATATCAGTGAGATCATATGATACATGTCTGCTTTACTCAGAGTCTACTAATTCAGATGCTCTCATTTGTCTGACCAAGTGCATGAGTACTGTGGCCTAGCCAAGTTGATAAATAAAATCAGCCACCACGTATCCTATTGAAGAATACTGATCCAACAATATACCTGTCTTCTGAACCAATCTTTCTCATTAGTTAAGAAAATTCTTTGACCCCCATTTCCTCCTCCACTTATTACTGTCCCATTTCCTCTATCACCATTTACAGTAAAATCCCCTGATGAATTGAATTCCTTTGCTCCTTTTCTTTCTCCCATCTGAATTTGGCTTTTGCCCCAGCATTATACCAAAACTGCTTTGTGTCAAGGTTACCAGCACCTTGTGTTGGTAAATCAAAAAGTCGGTTTCTAGGCTTTATTTCATTTCACCAGGGTTTGACAGGGTTAAACACTCCTCTCTGAATCAGGTTGCTCTCAGATTGCTCTCAGGTTGTTCTCAGGTTATCCATGACAATCAGAGCCTATTGCCTTTTCCTCCTTTCTTGCTCTGGCAATTCTTTCTTAGTGTTTTTTGCTGACTCCTCATTTATCTGACTTCTCAATGTTGAACAGCCCCAGGCTACAGTCCTTGGACCTTTTCTCTAGATAAACTTATGCCTTTGGTGAGCTCATCTAATTGCTTGGCCTTAAAGACCAATTATACGGTGATGACTCCCAAATTTACATCTCCAACCTGGACTTCTCTTTGAACTTTAGATGTCTAATAGAAATCTCAGCAAGCAGCAAGTCTGCTTCCCCATTTTGGTTAAGGCCAGACACTTTGTAGGTCCTCTGACTCCTGTCTTTCTCTCTTACTTCACATCTAACTCTTCAGCAAATCTTGTCATCTAAGCCTTCTCTAAAATGAAGGTTCAAGGACAGCTTTTCTATCTTTTCGGAGGTAGTACTGTCCTGGCCATATTTAAACCGTTGGGAATATTTGCTGCTGTCTTGCATGCAATAAAACATATCTCATATTAAAAATCAAGCAAAAAATAATATAGCAGTCATAAACGACTTTTTAAATAAAATTGGAGAAACTTGAATATGAATTGAATATGACATTATATCACCATTGATAATTTCCTATGTGTGGTATTGGCATTTAAGTTATAAAGGAGAATGTCTTTTTCCTCAGGAGACGCTGAAATATCTCTCTATCTACAAGCTACTTTCAAATGATTCTGCTCTGTTTGTGCGTGTGTGTGTATATGTGTGCATGGGTATGTGTGCAAAGGAAAAAGTCAAAACATATGTAGCAAAATGTTACAAATTAGTGAATGTAGGTAAAGGGTATATGCAGGTATCTAGGTGTTTAAGTGTTTGTTTGTTTCAAAATAAGGGGTTGGAGTAAAATGTATGCAGAATCCAACCACCTCTGAAACCACTATGAACATCACACTAGTCAAAGGCACCATCAACGGTAGCTAAATTTACTGTAAAAACTCTTGTCTTCTTCTACTACCCTTGCCTTTTTGTCAGTTAATAATTACTCACTGGGGCGCCTGGGTGGCTCAGTCATTTAAGTATCTGCCTTTGGCTCAGGTCATGATCTCAGGGTCCTGGGATCCAGTCCCGCATGCTGCTCTCTGCTCAGCAGGGAGTCAGCTCTCCCTCTGCATGCTGCTCCCCATGCTTGTGCTCTCTCGCTCACTCTCTCTCTTCTTCTCCCTGACAAATATTTTCAAAAATTATTATTCATAACAATCATACTTGTAAAATATGAACCACATAATGTAATTCCTCTGCTCAGAGCCCTCCAACTGACGAGCCACGTTCATGATTACAAAGCTCAGTATAATCTGCTACCACCAGCTGTCTGTCACCTTTTAGAGCTAACCTCCTACCTCTTCACTGACTCCACCCAAGCCATACTATTCATCTGTCCTGGAATATCCTAGGCACATGGGCGTCAGAGTCTTTAGATTTTATATACCTTCTGCCAGATACATTCCAAACACGCTCCAGAATTTTTCCCCCTTTTTTAGATCATTTCTCCAGTAGTTCCTTCTTTTTATAATGTCCCCACACCCATCCACTGGAAATCACAAGCTTTTCCCAAACATCCCTTAACCTCTTCCCCTGATTTAGTTTTCTCCATAAAACTTATCATCAACTGGCATATTTTACAGGCTCATTTGTCCACTCACACTGTAGAATGCAAGACATTGGAGCAAGGATTTTTTTTTTTTTTTTTTTTTAAGTTTACTTTTCTAGCCCCAATATCTGGAACTATGCCTGGAATCTAAAGAAGTGCTAAGTGTTGAATGAAGATGCGTCGAATGTATAAATGCTTCCATATAAGTGTAAAGTTTGGTTGGGTTGGAAGGAAAAACAAAAATAAAATAAAAACAACCATGCCACTGACTCTCCTGGGACATCAGTTAAAGAAGATACATTCTGGGTCACATGTTCTCAGAATCCAATCACGATAAATCCTTAAATCAACTCTAAACATTCATACATTAGTGGTTTTCGTTGTACTTTTGTAGGCCTTCAGTAACACTTGAAGTCCATCCAGCAAGGTTACTGAGGCTCCTGGGCTTAACGTAGCTGAAAAGTATGTGCCATGTTTTTCAGAAAGGATGAGCCATTAGGGGCATTTAAAAGAAAGAAGTGTATATGAAGCATCTATGACCAGGATCAGGATGTGTGACACTCCATTCCTGTCCCCTTCCCTCCACACACACACACACACACATACACACACACACACACACACACACACACACACACACTACTGCCTAAAATCTGGGGTGTCCTGGGATGCAGGTGGTGATTTGCTTTACCTGGAGCCTTTCTTAGTGATCACGTTCATAGTGAATCACGTTCATAGTGAATCTCTTTCATAGTGAATCTAGATCAATCCAACAATGCAGGCCTCTGTGAGTAGTAATTAGGGTTTAGGGTTGTCAGTTCAAGCTATGTAGACGGTTAGGGTTTCTAAACTTACATATCCCCTCTCTGATTCATACGTGGATGGAGGATTTGTGTGGCTCATGACTCAATTCAGAAATGGCAGTTTTCTGCCTGGCAGAATGGGTAGGAGTTCCGTCTGATTCACTTCCCTTCCTATGGAGCTTCCTCAGCTTTTCTGGAACTGGTCTGGGAATGCCAGCCAAGAGCTGGAAGGCTGTGATGTAATCTCTCATAGATCTTGCCCCTTGGCAGAGAAACTATCTTTTGGTGAGCTGCTTCTTTTCTCCGTGGGATGTCAAGGTCTCCTTGAATCACCTGCTAAGCTGCCATCATCATGTCATGGAGGCTTACACCTCTTGGCACTAGAAGATGCCAAAGTGGTTGAATTACCCTTCATTGAGCTCATTTAAAAAAATACAGTAAAAATAATAATAGTAATTACAGAATTGTTTCCTTAATTAACTAAAGGAGAACAAATTATATCAAGATGTCCCCACTAGACTTCTTCCATGAAATACAAAGCTAAGTCATGCAAAGACCAGATATGCCTTGTACTGATATAATCAGTTTTTGAGCCAACAAGTAGAGACTTAAGGGCCTGCTTTTGTGCCCCAAACCCTTTATCCACTAGGATAAACAAGTTGTCCCCTTCTAGCATAGAGAGTAGGGATTCATCACTTCCAGAAACTATCCCCAGTGTAGCTCAATGGCTAGATTAGGAGTGGCAAGCTCAGGTGACACAAATGAAAATACGTTGTCCAGGAACCTTAACTGCAGAGGCCTGTGCTCCAGAAGCATCAAGACTTTAGGAGCCTGAGCTGGGACCTGAAGCTTCTAGGTAAGCTGAGCCATGGCATAAGGAGAAAGTCAACACCATCGGTGTTGAATGGGTAGCTCACCACTCTCTTTTAGACTTGGAAGGACTGTCATGTACAAGAGACATCAACCTTGTTATGAGACTGCAAAGAACAGAATTAGGGTCAAAGGGTGGAGCAGACTGGAGAGAGAGATGGTGTTATCTGTAACCTCGTATCTTCTGATATTAAGACTTTAAGTAGTAAAGATCTAATAACTTAAAGTATAACTCACAGTGTTTTAATTATCTATCTTCTGGATCAATTTTCTTTTTCTTTTTTTTTTTTTTTAAGCTTTATTTGTTTGAGAGGGAGAGCATGAGTGGGAGGAGGGGCAGAGTGAGAGAATCGCAAGCAAACTCCATGATGAGCATGGAGGCCAATCTCATGACCCTGAGATCATGACCTGATCCAAAACCAAGAGTCAGACACTCAACCAACTGAGCCACTCAGGCACCCCAGGGTCAATTTTCTTAAGTGGAGGCCAGTGGTGTATTCCCAGATGTTGAAGGGTTCTCGTGTGTCTCAGTCTCCCCATGGCCAGTGCCTTCAAATATTTCTTAAATCCTGATACTAGTTCTCAGTTTCATTGCTTAGTTCTGCAAATCCTCCTAAGTAGGATTCAAGATTCTGAAGCAATTATAGGGTCTGAGATAAAGTGAGGAGCTGTCCTTGGCTTCCTATTGTCTCATTCTTCCCTAGTGAAGATATGGAACACTCTACTGAGGTTCCCTCCTTAGGAACCTTAAACTTCCCAATGTGCTTTCTTCTCAAAAGATCTGAGGCTTATTTTTTCTCTGTTATCTATTTATTAATTCACATTCTCTCTCAATGCATCCATCCTGTGCTTTGTTCTAGGAGGTAAGATAGTTTCCAACTATACTGTCAATTGCAATACTGTCCCAAACCACCCTTAACTTCAATGAGAATGACTGTACAGAGGTGCAAATGTGGTAAATCGAAAATCCACACAACTACTTACACCTTATAATGCACACAGTATTGTACCTCCGAATGGTGCCTAAGAAGAAGCCTGCAACACAGGGTTTTCTTGTGGAAAAATAAATTAGACTTTTTTGGCTACTTATTCATGGCTTCCAGACTTCAGAGAAAATCATTTTTTATGTCTTTGCACACTGGAAGAAACAGGTGGAAACTCTACCCCCCACCACCTCTTTGATTCCATAGAGACCAAGGATGTGCTCTTGGCAGGACCATCCCAGCTCAGCAGAGCTCTTAGCGGCCTGACAAGCTCAATCACCCTCTCTTATTCCAGAACATTTGCTTTTCCCTCTGCAGAGTCTATTAATATTCAGCTCTCTCCAGCCAGTCTTTCTGGCTCCTTGATTACCCACTACAAATCAGCATATGCTAGCATTTATATAGACATCAGAAAGGAACATCCTGTCTTAGGGACTCTGAGAAGCCAAATGTAATCACGGGGATTTCCCTCCCTCTGGCAGTGGTAGGATCATTTTAGTCTTGTTGCTCTGGAGGGGATGGCACACAATATCCCGCATTCCACTGAAAATATTTTTCCAAACAGAAAAGAAAGATGTAGTTTAATCTGTGGACAGCCTGCAGAAACAGAAGAATCCATGAAGAATTTCTGGAAGCTTTCGCTCCCAGCCATTCAAAGCCAGTTCTCTGGCTTGACACTGACTTCAATGTCATTCTCAAGATATTAAAGTCACACTAATGGTGCTATCACTTGAGCCATAGGACCTACATCAGAGTCAAAGAATGGAAGTGGGCTCCAGAAGACAATGCTACAGATAGCAATCATTGCACCATTTTTGGTTTTTTTCAGAGATGGGTAAAGATGCATAATGTTTATTTAGGAAAAGAAAGACAATGGCTGACCCAATGGTTGCCCTCACATAGAGAAAGACTATTATGTGAAGAAGAGTTTAAATTTTCTCTCGATAGCTCCAGGGTCAGAACTGGAGTCAACACAGAATTTAAAGAGGTGGGTGAAAGCCATTTGATGAATGATTAAAAATATCAACCTTACCTTTTGAATTACCTCCCAATGGGCTCATTTAGTGGCCACTTTGTCACCACAGGCATTTGGGCAGAAGTCTGAAAACTGTTGTTGGGGATATTATAACTACCATCCTTCAGTATATGTAACCTCACATCAAATATTTATATGAGAATACACATCTCCTTGACTTTATAATTCCATTCATCCAACTAAAATCAATGTCCCCAATGCATTTTAGGATCTGTTTTTGATGAACCAGTATCTTTTCATTTCACTGCAGTTAACAGTGTTCAGAGATAGTTTGGGAGGAAATTCTGAGCAAATTTTATTAGAGAAATTATCATCTGCTCATAGTCATATCTATTTTGGCTCCTACTTTCCCTTCCCACTCATCATTGTACGTAGTATTAGAGTACATCTCCGTAGCTTCACACATTGCCCATCTGCCCATCTGAGTTCTGAACGAGGGACACCAAATCCCACAAGTCATCATATCACTGTCCCACACCTGAAGACAGTATGCTTTGTATGCGACTTTCATGCTACAAGATATATTGTGATAGGACTGATTTCACTTCTTGTCCATCAGCAAAATGAATGGCTCCTCGTCTGCCTCAAGACTCTCTACTCCCCATGGACCAGAGCCACGCCACATCACCAACTGCCACATCAAGCCACGCTTCTTAGGACAGACCCAAATTAGTTACTTGGTCTTACATGAAAATTCTATATTCATGTTTAACACTCTTCCAAAACTTACATAGTTCAAAGCATCTCTAAATGACAGATTAATGAGTAGCTTTATTTCCTCTACAAATTTTATAAGTGTAATTTTTGATAGTCTCCCAAACTCATTTGTAGGATATTGACTTTTTGAAAGAAATGTTTCTTTTATTACAGACTGGCTCCCCAGGCAAAATTTTCCCCAGGTAAAATTTTGACTTGAAAACAATAAGAACAAAAATAAAATACACTTTCTTTTTTTTAAATCCCTTCCCTCTTAAAAGAAAATGCATCATTATTTGAAAGCCTCTGGGACTGTGTATTCAAATTAGATCAATAGGCGGAATTCAATAAACCACAGGAGGGTATAACAGCCCTTTAGGAAATGTGAATTTTTTAGATGTCCAACTTAAAAGGGTAGACACAGGACACTGAGAAGGTCAGGAGACCATGGGTATTAGAGGGAAAAAACATGGTTCTGCCAAAAGCCAATAAACTGCAGGGTTGGGAGAGGCAGTATAAATAGTTATGATAACTAAATTAGAGTTCTTTCCTCCAAAATCTAGGACTAGACCTTATGCCTTAGAAGGTTCTAACAGGGAATTAGTAACAAAAGCTGCCTTTACTGACTTTCTTATTGGGCTTAAACAAAAACTATACATAATACTAAAATGTAGCCATGATATTAGTGCATTTCTTGATATATACATAGATATACACAGTTATTACGTGATATATATTCTGAGATTTTCTTCCACATTGTTTGCATGGTATATTTTTTAAGTATCTATTTTCTGACATTCTCTCAAAAAAAAAAAAAATTACTCAAGAGCACAACAAGGAAAATAAAAGGAGAAGAAAGAGACTGTTTTCGATCATGTTAAAAGACTTTTCCAGTTGGAACACAGTCTCTATTATTTACTCCAGTAAACTCCCCCCAACCTGTGGACAGATTTGATGGTGCAAGTAATAGATTCCACACCACAACTCTGCCCAGGCAACTGGTAACAGTATGGAGAGAAAAACTCTCCCTTCTCCTGAAATGTATGATTCTACACCTCAGATCAATAGCTGTAATTGCATCTGCCCCCATGTCCCTGGGGGGTGAGGGGGGGATGTTTAAGGCAGTGTGAAGTCTGACACCTGTGCTTGGTGGACTCGGGCAGTTTCTTCAGGACGGACAAGCCACTGAAGAGGAAGGAGATGATATTTGAAACAGTGTAAGACTCGCCACACTCATGCAAATACTTTTGCCCACATTCATAGGTCTTATTTGTAATTGAGATATAATGGGCATAAGATATTGTGTACATTTAAGGGATACAGCCTATTGACTCGATACATTTATACACTAAAATATGATTACCACTGTAGTGTTAAAATAACACCTCTATCATGTCACATAATTATCATTTCTTTTTGTGGTGAGAACAATTAAGACCTAGCCTCTTAGCAACTTTGAAGTTCATGATACAGTATTATTGACTATAATCACTATGCTGTACCTTAGGTCTTCAGGACTTACTTACTATGTGTAGGTATGTGCCCTTAAATAACATCTCCCCAATTCCCCTCCCTCTCCCGCCCTCCCTCCCCTGCCTCTGGGAACTACCATTCCACTCTCTATTTTTATTAATTTGGCTTTTTTACACTCCATATGTGAGGGAGGTCATACAGTATTTGGCTTTCTCTGACTTATTTCACTTAGCATAATGCCCTCAAGGTTCATCCATGTTGCTGCAAATGGCAGATTCCCTTCTTTCTTATGGCTGAATAATACTCCACTCTATATACACAGATACATATTCCTTACCCACTCACCCATTGATGGACACTTAGGAAACATACGTATATTTTTGAAGCCCAGTAGGTGCTCCTCTTTCCTACCTGTTCACTGATGCTGAACTTGCTTCTCTGATCCCTGACCATGTACCTTGGCCCTTCTTCATGTTTTGGTGGGGTTTCAGCTTACCCACTGGCTTCGCACGGGCCCCATCATTGCTGCTTCTGAGATGTGGGTTTCTGGGTAATGACTGAACTGGTTGGTAAGTCCATTGCATCACTTACTATACTTACACTTACTATAAGTTGCATTGCTTACTATACCCACACGTGAGTTCATGTCGAGGTACACACAGCCTCTCTTTCCCTGACACCAACATTTACTCCTATAATTTCCTTATAAGCAGCCTTCTCTCAAGCCACAGCAAATTGTTTGTAGATATTTGATGCCACTGAGCCTTCACGTATATGCCTTTTCCTCTTCCCAGAACGCTCTCCCCCCTCCCCTTTTATTTATCCTGACTGTCTCAGCTCCATTGTTACCCTCTCTATGAAGCTTTCCCTAACCCTCCTGAATCCTATCCACACCTGCGAACCCATAGACCTTAGCACATTTCTGAACCATCATTCGTAACACACTGCACTGAGTGTTGAATTCTTTTGGCTATCCCTACTCGATATCAAGAACCTCAATGTCAAGGATTATGACTTCTTTGATTTTTATACCAAGCGTCATACACTAGGCATTCAATATGCTTATGGAGTAGGATTAACTTCTATGCACTCAAGTCTTCATCCATAAAATGAGGACACCTAGTTTGATGGTATGAGTATATAATAAAATAATACATGTAGAAGATTTTCATATATAGATCTGGATACATACTAGATCCACTATAAATGTTAATTCTCCTATCTTTTTCTTCTGGCAACTTTTTAAGACTCCCTCAAGCTTAGTTTACAAGTTAATGTATCCAACTGGCCTTGTCTTTGCATCAGATTTGCAGACTTCCTGGTCCTCTGACAAAAGATATTTCTTTCTCCTACTCAGGGCAAATGGCATCATACATCATAAGTGTCCTTATCCTCATCATGAGGCACTTCCCCTGGAAGTTTATTTCTTTTTCAAAGGCCCCCTCATTCTGCTTTTACTGTTTTCAACTTAGAATAAATATGACTTTAAATAGGTATTTTGAGTCAGATTATGGTGCACACATACTAGGATGAAAGAAACAAGTGCTCCCAGAACATTCTTATGATATAGCACCTAGAATTTTTTGCATGTGCCCATGCTGTGAGGTCACAGGGTAGGCCTCAGCTCATACTGCCCATAGGTAGGAACATATTCACAGATGCCACACACCTGGTTCTGTCTCTGAAACACATGTGAGATTCCTCCAGGAAAAAAAAAAGATGGTGTGAAGACTTCTGTGTGCCATTCCGAGGATTCCTTTAGAGGAATGATTCCCAACACTTCCAAAATCCACAGAAAATCCCTTGGTTCCCCCCTATAAACTACATATTAAGATATCTATTTGACAACAAAATTAAACTTTCAAAAAAAAATTATCAGTGTTCTTGCTTGGGGTTAATCAAATGTGTGTGTGTGTGTACAATCAGAGCTTCTTGTTGGAATAAAGTTAACCAGTGTTTCTATACGCAAATGATAAATTTCTACCCAAAGTGAAGAAATGTAATGTTCCTCTTTAATTTTGCTGTTTTATCATGAAGAAAGTATTATTCTCAAATTGCCTAGAATACACGTGTATCCTAATGATTAACTACTACTTTAAGTAAAAGGATTTGAGAATAATTTCCAAAATAGAGAATAACAAAATCATCCTGATGTGTCTTAAAGATATAAGGATGGCATGTAGAGTGTGGAAAGACTAGATCATGGGGTACCGGGGGTCCAAGAGCTCTGAGAAGAGGCACGGAGGACTGGGATGGAGGCACCATGTTGCGGGTCATTTGTGCCCTGCCCCAAGCAACTGGCAGCTAGTTTTAAGATAAATCAATAACCTGGATGAATATTTGAGATCCTTATAAAACATACAAAAAGAACGCCAAACTGTTTGTCCAAACTGTGTGGAGCAGGGGCAGAGAGTCAAGGTGAAGGAGGAAAAATCAAAAGCACACAAAGGAACATGGGATACACACTCACCCTTACAACAACTGGAACTCTGTAAACATTTGTCCAGCAAGGGAAATGAAGAAGTGGCACTGTGATTTCAAATGAGGAAGGCAACCAAGTGAAATGAGTGTGTTCATGAGAAAGTCTGAGATGTGGCCCAACAAGGCCACCTGGGGAGGAGAGAAGTGGCTCAAGGGGAGGAGACAAAGAGCAGGGAGGGAGACAAGCTGTGGGAAGCAGCCCAGCCTTCTTGTGGCCACCTCTTCTGTCCTGAGGTTTGTTTGATGTTCACATGGAAACATGTCTGTGACTTGGGAGTGGAGGGAAGCAGATAGGGTATATTGCATTTCCACAGCAATCCACAGGTTATTTCCCCAAAAAAGGTCCAATTATTCATAACACTGAATGAATCGCAAATCTTTGCCTAAAAACTATATTCGTTTTTAGTACTAAACATTTCTTTTGGTTGAAACATTGGGTTTTCCTATTCAAGGAATCGTCATCATTTTTCCCAACTGGTTTCACTTTGGGTATGTTGAAAATCCAGTTGTTTCCTCCCTTCATTTATTTGCTAATTCATTGGTTCATTTATCCAAAAATCCAATGAACATTTACTGATCATGTACGATATGCCAAGTCCTTTGCTCTCTGTAACATACCAAGGGCCATTTCTCATAGTGTGTAACTCTAAGGAAGAAGCCCTGGGGGGACACATGCCAGATGGGGACAGAGGTGACGGGGGAGAGGCAGGGTGACTTTGTCCCAAGGGAGGGGGTTTTCCTAATGCCTAAGATGTGCTATGCAGCACCTCCCTCAGGGAGAATGTTCTCCTGTCGTTAGCTTCCATGATGTTAGAAGACAGAGAATAAAACAAAACCTGGAATCTGGACTAAAAGCCATCAATTCCTGGCTCAGTTCTGCCACTTACTATCTGTGTGACGTCTAGAGGGTTATTCAGATCATGCCTCAGTCAGGGGGGCCTGCTTGGAACTCATTCCAGGACTCCATGAATGTTAGTTTTCTGACTCCTTCAGATGATTTTCTTCCAATGTCACATGGCCTTCTCAGAACTGGGAAGCCACAGGGGCCACTCTTCCTGCCCTACCCTCCCCCACCCCAAGCCCCGGTCAGATCTACCTTGGGACCAAGGTAGAAAGAGAGATCGGAAACAACTAAAGAAGAGAGACAAATAGTCTGCAGCCACCATCCAGAGACAGCCTGGCCATCCCTGCCTATATTAGTAGAAAATCTAGATGTGAGGAAAAACCACCACGTTCTCCTCTATTTACTGTGGAGTCCTGCAGTACAAGGGACAGACATGCAAAGCACTGCTCCTGATAATAAAGTGCCTCAATATCAGAGAAACTGTGTCGATATGCAGATAGACAGTCTGGCTGCACATTCCCGGGCTGTGTGATCTTACTGTGATATCTCCAAGCCTATCTCCTGCTTGTAGCATGAGGAGAGCTGCCTACCTCCCCGTGGAGGAGGCAAACTTAAAAAGATGAGTGCTGTCCTTGAACAAAGTGATCACCACTGTCCCTGCTGTTATTTTCAAACAAGGTCAAGTACTCTGTTTACATTTGTCAGTTACACACACACCACCCCCTGAAGCTCATTTGCCCCTTGTCTCGGTGAAAAAGGATAGCATTGTAAACACTTACCAATTCTGGTAACTTCGGGTCTGAAAATCCTGGAATAACTGCCAAGTTCTACCAGCAGGTAAGGATTCAATTTTCCCTGTAGACCCATAGTGGAGGCAGCTGGATAATCACTTTTAATCACCTAACAATTGATTGGGTTGCCTTTTGTTAAGCACTGCAGAGAAAGGCTCTGGGGCTGAGGGCAGGGCACCGCCAGTGTGAACTCAGCAGGAAGGAGACAGCCCAAGCCATTTCATTTCAGTTTATTTCATTGTACTTATTTTTTAAATTGTGGAAGAAGACTTACCGTGAGATCTACCCTCCTGACACATTTTTTGAGCGCACAATATGGTATTATGCACTATACGCACAATGTTTTATCGCAGAACTCTAGAACTTATTTATCTTGTATAAATGAAACTTTATACTCCTCAGTCACTCCCCATTTCTCCCACCTGCCTGCCCCTATAACCAACATTCTCCTCTCTGTGTCTATGAGTTTGACTGCTTGTGATGTTTCGTATAAGTGAGAAAATGCATGAGGTATTTGTCCTTCTGTGACCAGCTTATTTCACTTGGCATAATGTCCTCCAGGTTCATCCATGTTGTCACAAATGGCAGGATTTCCTTCTGTTTTAAGGCTAAATAATTTTTTTTAAAAGATTTTATTTATTTATTTGAGAGAGACAATGAGATAGAGAGAGCATGAGACGGGGGAGGGTCAGAGGGAGAAGTGGACTCCCTGCTGAGCAGGGAGCCCGATGCGGGACTCGATCCCGGGACTCCAGGATCATGACCTGAGCTGAAGGCAGTCGCTTAACCAACTGAGCCACCCAGACACCCCCTAAATAATATTTTTTTTTGGATGTATATACCAGATTTCATTTATCCATTCATCCATCAATAGACAGTTTTTTGGTGTTTTTTTTTTTTTTTTTTTTTCCTGTGTCGTGGCTACTGTAAATAACGCTGCAATGAATATGGGAGGGCAGAGATCTCTTTGAGATCCTGATTTCACTTCCTTCGGATAAATATCCAAAAGTGGGATGGCTGGATCATATAGTAGTTCTATTTTTAATTATTTAAGGCACCTCCATACTGTTTCTATAGTGGCTGCACCAACTTACATTCCCACCAACAATGCACAAGGTTCCCTTTTCTCTACATCCTTGCCAACACTTACTATTTCTTGTCATTTTGATACTAGCCATTTTTTCAAAGATTTATTTGTTTATTTTTGGGGAGGGGGGCAGAGAGAGAAAATCTCAAGCAGACTCCCCACTGAGCATGGAGCCCAACGTGGGCTTGATCTCAAAACACTACGATCATGACCTGAGCCAAAATCAAGAGTCAGACACTTAACTGACTGATCCACCCAGGTGCCCCTTGATACTAGCCATTCTAACTGGTCTAACTGGTGTGATACCTCATTGTGGTTTTGATTTGCATTCCCCTGGTGATGTGTGACTGACTGACGCTGAGCATCTTTACATGTACTTGCTGGCTGTTTGTATGTCTTCTTTGGAAAAATGCCTACTCAGTTCCTTTGCTCATTTTTCTAACAGGGCTATTTGCTTGTTTTATATTAAGTTGTAAGACTTGCCTACATATTTTTTATATTAACTACTTCCTAGACAGTCTGCAGACATTTTCTCCCATTCTTTGGTTCCATTTTCACTCTGTTGGCTGCTTTCTTCACTGTGAAGAAGCTTTTTATTTTGATGTAGTCCCACTTGCCTATTTTGCTTTTGTTATTTATGCTTATGGTGCTGTACCCAGTAAACCACTGCCGAGACCAGTGGAAAAAAAAAAAAAAAGACAACACAAATACATGGAAAAACAACCTGTGTTCACAGATTGGAAGACTTGATATTGTTAAAATGCCCAAAATACCCAAAGTGATCCAGAGATTCAATCCAATCCTTATCAAGATGCCAATGAGATTTTTTTTTTTATTGGAAAAATAAAAAATAATCCTAAAACTCATGTGGAACCAGAAAAGATCCAGAATAGCCAAAACAATCTGGAGAGAACACAGCTGGAGATCCCACACTTCCTAATTTCAACATATATTACAAAGCTACAGTGATTAAAACTGTGTGGTACCAGCGTAAGACAGACATACAGACCAATGGAACAGAATAGAAAGCCCAGAAATAAACTCAAGCGTTATAGTCAGCTGACAATGCCACAAATACACCATGGGGAAAGAACAGTCTTTTCAATAAACGGTGTTGGAAAAACTGGATATTCACATGCAGAATAATGAAATTAGATTCTTCTCTTATACCACACACAATCAACTCAAAATAGATGAAAGAATAAAACATCAGACCTGAAACTATAAAACTCCAACCAAAAAACACAGGCAAAATAGCTTCATGATAGTGGTGTTGGCCTGAGCCATTTTAGAACCACCTTGTGGATACCTGTGAAAGTAGGCACACTCCTCGGCCCCTCTGTCATTTCCCGACAGAGCGGGGATGGGGACAGAAGCCTGCCTCGCTGGTCAGTTGTGCTGTGTGGTCTGAGCGGTACAGCGAAATATTTAAGAAGACACAATATGAAGGAACGCTGTATTGATTTGTATTAATGGTCTAGATAAAGGTTAGCACTAAACAATGTAGAAGAAAATTTGTTTTAACAAACATCAGAAACAGACCTATAAATACAGAGAGCACACGCATGGTTGCCAGAGGGGAGGGAAGAGTTGGGGGTGGTCAATAGGTGAAGGGGAGTGGGAGGTGAGGTCCAGGTTTCCAGTGATGGGAAGAAGAAGTCACTGGGATGAAAGGTACACGACAGGGAACACAGTCAATACTTTGGGGCTAATGCTATATGGTGATGGAGGGTAGATACGCTGTGAGCAGCTTGTGAGCTCAGCATAACATACAGAGTCGTTGCCATACTGTGTTGTACACCTGAAACTAATATAACATTGTGTGTCACCTATACTTCAACTGAAAAAAAAAAAAAAAGAAGAAAAAAAACGTTGTTTTTTAAAAGTGAATATATTTGTCCTTAGGCTATTGTGGAATTTTTTTACTTAAGTGCAAAGTCTGAGACCAGACAGGTGGAAAACTAGTTGGATTGCTTAAGAGAGTAGAATTGCACGAATAGGTGTTTCTTATTTTATTTGGTACACTCTTGATTCACTCAACACGTACTTTGAGGGACTTCTCTGCTAAGGAGGATGTAGACTGAAAACAACAAAAGAACCATCCCCACCACCAGTGCTCATGATAGGCTGTGATGCGGGTTGGCATCACAGTGAACGTAGTGGTTACAGAGTGCAGGAGAGGTGCCTCTCACCCGGGAAGAAAGAGGGCGTGCACGGGGGTTCCCAGCAGAAGTGGTGGAGCATGCATCCACCCAGCAGTAGAGGTCAGTCATATCAAGGGGGAGGAGAAACCCAGGATAACAGGGTAGCACACGGTCTCTGTGCACACAGCCATGTCCATATACATGTACACATGCAGGCATGCACAGATACACATGCATACACACATGTATACTACATGCCTACTGTTTCTGTCACGGCCACGGTCCTCACCATGCTGGGCCAGCACAGCATACGTAAGAACAGTTCCCCACCTCCCTACCACGGAAGATTCGGTAGGCACACAGCAGATTTCTCAATTATCCACTACGTGATCTCCCACGTGCTGCAAACTATACCCACCGGAACAGTGCTTCTCATCTAGCTTCGACGACAGGATGTCAGCACCCGCCCTTGGGGTGTAAGACAAGTCGGAATGGCTCATCCAAGCTGTCACTCTTTAGCACAAAGACTCACCAGCCAGCTGACATGTTTTAGGGGCTCCTGCTAATTTGACAGCATTCACTGGAGACCCCAGGCGCGCATCAGGATGTTATCTGAGCCAAAGTCCCATCAGAAGGATGGCAGTGAAGGCTCCATCCTCTGTGTCCCCGGAACTCTGCGGCACTGGCATCAAAGATGAAAAGGCAGGGACAATTCATTTTTAATCTGCTGTCTCTTCTCAGCTCTGCCCCAGATATACCAACGGTTTCCACCACATTTGTGAAAACTGTAAAAGGTGAAGAGGCCCGTGCCACTTAGGGAGCGGTATTGCGTGCTAAATTTAAGTTTCTAGACGCCATTTGGCCACAGAAAAAAGGAAGCAGTTCAGAGGGCAGAGGGCCCCTGAGGGAGCCCCGGCCAAGCCCAGGGAGCAGAGACTTGGAGCAGAACCAACAGCTGCAGTTGAAACGTTTAGTTAGAAGCTCTTCTGGCACAACGGACTCTGAGAAACAAACTGAGGGTTCTAGAGAGGAGGGGCATGGGAGGATGGGTTAGCCTGGTGGTGGGTATTAAAGAGGGCACGTTCTGCACGGAGCACTGGGTGTTATACGCAAACAATGAATCATGGAACACTGCATCTAAAACTAATGATGTAATGTATGGTGATTAACATAACAATAAAAAATATAAAAAAAAGAAGCTCTTCTGGCAAAATGAGGAGCATGATACAATGTCCTCATCTACAAACAGAGAAACTGAGACATTTGTTTGCTTAAGAATCAAGCAGTATCAGAATTGAAATATAATTCAGTGCAGGGGTGGGAGACAAAGACATTTGATTAAGATACATCTTGATACACCAAGTAGCCAAACAGACCTATAGATTCACTCACAAAGGAGTCCTTAGCAATGACCTTTGGATTAATGGCAAAACCCAAAACCCCTGAAAAGACCTGGTTTTGCCTGCCCAGCACCTACTCTGTTGTCTTCTGGTCACTGTGACCGTGTCTTCCTTTGGGAAATACCCTTCCCTCCTTCTAAGTCCAAGAGTTTGGGTAGGACAGAGGCTCCCAGCGCTCTGGTCTCCCAGGACTGCACTGCCCCAGGCCTGGCCACACCACTCGCTTTTCTCCCAAATGAGGACAAGCCGTGCACGTGTGTGTGTGTGTGTGTGTGTGTGTGTGTGTGTGTGTGTACAGAAGACAGCAAGAGACTCAGCTCTGGTACCTGGATGAGAGATGCTGATAAGGAGAGACAGTCTGTCCTGCGGAGTTGCTCAGTGTGTAGGATGGAGCCTGAAGGTCACAGTGGCCACCCTACAAGGAGCTTGTCTGACAGTGAAAGCAGCACAAGGTGAGGCAGAGAAAGGACAGAGATGGGCAGTGTCCTGAAACAGTGTCCCTGGGTCTGGCTGAAACTAGTCAGATGTATGAGGATTTTCTTTTAAAAGAAATCCTCTCATTCCAGGTCAATCCTGATTGGGTTTTGTCAACAGAAATAACTCCATCATAGACTCTGGGGGCAGCACTGTGTCCCCCCACCCCCCATCTCATGTTTGTGAATAGGATTCCTTACATAACAAAAGGGACTTTGCAGACAGAAATACAGCAGCTCACCAGCTGACTTCAACATAAGATAAACTGGTTCTGAGACTCAATCTCTAATGTGTGTGCGGCCAGGGACATGGGTCCCACACCACGTAAGTGCAACACCAGCTAAACTCCGTTCTGACACTACGTACCCAGAGTTAGCATCAGATTCCACAGGTCAAGGGCTTAGTCCTACAAGGCCGTCCCTACCTCCACTTCAGAGGTGTCACGAGCTCGGCTTGTCACGGGTACTTCTGATCTGCTGGTTACAAAATCAGAGGTTCTTGCAACCGCATCATTGGGGTCGATTAATCTGCTAGAGCAGCTCAGAGAAACATTTCACTTACTAGATTACTGGCTTGCTGTAAAAGGATACAGCTCAGGAACAGCCAGATGGAAGAGATGCTCAGGGCAAAGCATAGAGAAAGCACTAGGAGCTTCAGTGCAGACTGAGCCACTCTCCCTGACCCTCCACCTGTTCACCAACAGGAAAGCTCTGGGAACCCCATCCTTGTGGGTTTTTATGGAGGCCTCATTATCTAGGTGGGACTGAAGAAATCATTGACCACTGCTGATTTATTCAAACACTAGCCCTCTCCCCTCCCTAGAGGTTGGGGATGGGGCTGAAGTTCCAGCCCTCTATTCAAGGTTGGCTCCTTTAGCAACCAGGCCCCATCTTGAGGGCCTTCCAAAAGCCACCTCATTAACATAACAAAAGACCCTTCATTGCTCTCTTTTAAGAAATTTCAAGGGTTTTAGATGCAATGTGCCAAAACACAAAATCTCTATTTCTTATTATAAATCACAATATCACAAAAGATCATACTAGATTACACAGGTGAGCCCAAGGGAATCTCCCAGCCTCTACAAACCTGAGAAGGAAGGAAGAGAGATGTAAGGAAGAGAGGCCACAGCACGGGAAGGACCTAACACTTAGGCAGTTGCTGGTTCCAACTGAAGGAGCTACTTACAGGGAGAAGAAATGGCCTCTAGGGCATGAGCCTCTGGAAGGAAATGCAGGCTTGCCAAAGTCCACTCAGCTGGGAGCAAATAAACCAGCCAAGCCCAGCAGACTTCGGACCTACAGAACAGTGAGAGAATATATTTGGGTTCTTCCCAGAAACTGCTGCTGTACTAGTCCATAGGGCATCAATGGAAAACAAAGCCACACAGCCATTCTAACACATACTCACCAAGTCAAACATCCTATTCTGCAGTGTGATTGTTCATTGTTGAAACGCTGTTTTGTTTTACATGTGGAACACTCAGGAAGAAGGGTTTTGAAAACGCTAAGGAAACTATACCACGGGGCTCTGATGTTGAGATTGCCCTGGATCCACAGCGCAGGTTTAAATACTGTAAACAAGCACGCATTTTGCAAACACAGTCATACTGTGGGGAATGCATGTGGGAGTCAGAGGGAAGGCTGGGCCTTTTCACTGTAGAGACACGCATGCCCCTTGGGCTGGGAAGTGGACTTGTGTACTCAGAGGATCAGTCTCAGGTCACTGTCCACAGATATGGATTGCTGAGTGTGCTCTCAGCCAAGAGAAATAGTGACCTATTGCTGCTGTGGACTGTGATTCTCCTAAGGCTTTCTTTCTCACCTCCCTGTAGCTTCCAGTACCACGTGTAATGACAAACACTTGCAATGTCCGTGACTCAAGTCTCGATTTTCCTTATTCCTGGGGGGTTAGTTGATATTTTACTTCATCAACCCTTCCTTCCTTATTAGTAACTACAGCCAACTAACCTACCATGTATTCAGACTGACCAATCAGCGAGGGGTTGGCCAAAGGCCATCTGAAGGGCCAAAGTCCTTTAACATAGAAACTCTGGAAATGAACGAACGCCCCTTCTTTGTCCAGAAAATGGGTCACCGATGGCTCTCTTTCATATGCACGCTAAAATGTGGAGGCAAACCCTTCAGCAAAAGCGTGTTGAGAACAAGGAGGGATGCTGGAGCTCTCTGCATCTGTATGGGCTCCTGTGCTGGTGTGGGGAGCCTGCCGCTGGCGTACGGGGCCATCCTGACGGGGAAAATGGAACGTGAACCCAAGAGGATGGCGCCATCACACAATCCCAAAGAGATATCTCAGCCCTCTGTTTGTCCCTTCTGAGCTCTTGACAGTCATTGCCATTTCTCTTAAAGGAAAACACCATAAACCAGCTATCCCTAAAATATTTAGCCATTTGTTAACACTTAACTGAAAAGAAAATAGCAGAAATAATTGATTTTTTAGACCTTCACCATTTGGACAGGGGCCAGGGTAGGTTTTAAAGGGCTGACCAAAACCAAACTTGTCTTATACCATGAATACATCCAGAGCAGACCCAAGAGCTTACCTGACTAATTAATACTGGATCAGGAATATGTGTGTCTGGTTTTTACTGGGGGTGGGAAGGGGTACAATATGCATGTGTGCATGGGGGAGAGAGTCCTTGTTTTTGTGTGTGTTTATTTCTTACTGAGTCACTTGCTACGGTGATATATCTCCGTTTTTTTCTACTTAATTTACATTAGTTACCTCATTTTTATTTTATTTTTTTTTTATGTAGGCTCCACACCCAACATGGGACATGAACTCACAGCCCTCAGATCAAGAGTTGCAAGCTCTACCAACTGAGCCAGCCAGGCGCCCCATCATATTTATCTTAAAACATTATTGGTGTCATGTCTTAGGCATTACATAATGGTTCCTGAGGGGGCCCAGATCTTCACTTCTTCATCTTTGTCTTTATCGCTTCCAATATTTTAGTCAAAGATGGAAAAGGACAGTACTAACTACAGAATTTTGTGGTTGTCCTGCAGGACTCTAAAACCATCCCCACCATATGGTCCTTTTAATGTAGCTCTCTGACGAAAGGCAGGGTGAGGAGCACTGGGTAGAATGGCTTCTTGCAGGGCACCTGGGTGGCTCAGTCAGTTAAGAGTCTGCCCTTGGCTCAGGTCATAATCCCGGGGTCCTGGGATCAAGCCCCACACTGGGGTCCCTGATCACAGGAAATCTGATTCTCCTTCTGTACTTCCCCTTACTCGCGCTTCCTCTCTCTTTCTCTCTCTTTCAAAAAAAAAAAGTGGCTTCTTGCAAATGTGACTAAAAGTCCCTTTACTCCTCCATCATACTGAACAATTTCCAAACAAAATGTTGAAATCATACTATTTGAAGATGCTACTAATATGCCAGATGTTACATTAGTAAGAATTTTGTATTGCTAATTGTACATATTCAAACTAAAACATACAAAAAAAAAAACCCCTACAACTAATATGTATAGTAATGTTAACTTCACATGTGATCATGAAAGTTCCTTTCTGATCCCCAGAAACCACAGAAGGCCCATCCAACCCATCTGTATGTGTGTGGACATGTGTCTACAGACTGTGGACAGAAAGGGCACTTGTCTCTGCAATGTCCACCTCACTGGTCCCCCACATTCATGTTTCCAAAAAGGGCACCCTGAAACAAAATAACAAAAAGAAATCCAAAGTTTATACAGTAAAAAGAATAGGGAAACATTTTGCTATTGTTTTAAATGGGCAAACACTCTCAGGGCAACCCACGGACAGAACAAGCCCAAGACCTCGGATAATGGTGGAAAAGGCTCCAGTGGGCACACTGGGGTGAGGGGAAGAATGCATGCTTTGGAGTCAGAGAAACCTGGGTTCACATCTCAGTTATTTAAAGTACAAACTCCACGATCTTTTAAGCTTTTTAACTTCTGTTTCTCCTTTATACCAAAGTTGATGGCGGTAATGCCAGGAAGATTAAACATTTAAATCAACACATTTCAAAGTGCCTGGTGCCTTAGTAATGGGCAGAGTAAGCCTGGACTCAACCACATGCTCCAAGGATAAAGCCGCGTCTCTCACCGATCAGAAGCCATCCTACCCGTGTCTGAGGATCACCTCTGCCCCTGCCCTGGAGCGAAGTGCCCACCCGCGCCTTCCCTGCCTCCAAGATGACAAGGAAGCCAGGAAGGTTTTTGCTTTGAGGTTCCTCAACATAAAATAAAAAGAGAATCTGATTATTTTATTTTTGCATAGCCATCGAGATACTTCTTTTTCTCCCCCTTGGATATCCAAAAAAGATTTCTGACATTTCGAGTCAGGGAAATAAAGATTGTTCTCTGAAGAATAATAAGTGCAGGAGTGATTCTGTTTTCACACCAGGTCCCAGAACACCAGTGTCTGGTCTGGAGATGCCTGCAGGTGAGGAATTGGTGTGCGGGATGCGGGACAGCGGAGCGGCTGGGCGGCAGAGACAGAAGCCATAATCAAGCTAAATGCCTCTAGTCTGGAGGAAAAGCATATAAATATTCCACTGGAAACTCCAGTAGAATTCATTTCATGGAACTCTATCTCTTTTGACTTTTTTTTAAGTGCTTCAGGATAATCTTTTGTGAATCAACTCTTGTCTTATGGACACGTGCCATGGGACACATAAGGCAAGAGAGAAAATGTCATGCAGTTGTTCATATAACTAATTAGTTATAAATCAGATGAGAACAAAAAGGGCTTGTGAAATATAGGCCATAGCCAGAGCTCACCCACGTATTTGCTTACATGTGGCTTCATTCATAAAAGCAGAAGGGGCAGATTTGTCTATTCCGCTCATTCTCATTCATTATCTCACCACATCATTCTCAGCCCTGGAAACTCACTCCGGAGTGGAAGAGAACACAATGCAACACTGGAACCTCATGGAGCAAGATCTCAGGATTAGATGAACTGTGTCTGTCTCCTTACTGCATGATCCTCCAATAACTCAACAATCAACAGCTCACATACTGATGCCAGAGTTGGAGGGGACAAAGATGTGAAGAGCAACACTTGTCTGTCTGTCCCTCTCCCACATTTTTTGACAAAGCCCTGGGCGATGAAGATCAGACTCAGAAGGGACTAGAACCCTGTATCAAGTTTACTGCTGTGAAATGTTCTTCAAGGGTTCATTTGCACTGATCATGATTATCTTTTAAGCAAATCTTTGAAATCCTTGTTGTAAATTACAATATAATAATATTCCTCAATTCCTGCATTCACAGGACCATTTTTAATGAGTTGCTATCTATGTTATCCTATGCTGTAATGCTTTTAAAATAAAAGATTCAATTTTTCCCCATTGAGAATGATATTCATTGTGGGTTTTTAATAGATGGCTTTTATGATATTGAGGTATGTACCCTCTATCCCTATACTCTGAGGAGTTTTGATCAAGAAAGGATGCTGTACTTTGTCAAATGCTTTTTCTGCATCTATTGAGAGGATCATATGGTCCTTGTTCTTTCTTTTATTAATGTATTGTATCACATTGATTGATTTACAGATGTTGAACCAACCTTGCAGCGCAGAGATAAATCCCACTTGTTCATGGTGATTAATCCTTTCAATGTACTGTTGGACCCTATTGGCTAGTATTTTGGTGAGAATTTTTGCATCCATGTTCATCAAGGATATTGGTCTGTAATTCTCCTTTTCCCCTAAGGTCAGGAACACGGCAGGGATGTCCACTATCACCACTGCTATTCAACATAGTATTAGAAGTCCTAGCCACAGAAATCAGACAACAAAAAGAAATAAAATGCATCTGAATTGGCAAAGAAGAAGTCAAACTCTCACTCTTTGCTGATGATATGATACTTTATGTGGAAAAGCCAAAAGACTCCACTCCAAAACTGCTAGAACTCATAAAGGAATTCAGTAAAGTGGCAGGATATAAAATCAATGCACAGAAATCAGTGGCATTCCTACACAACAACAACAAGACAGAAGAAAGAGAAATTAAGGAGTCGATCCCATTTATATTTGCACCCAAAACCATAAGATACCTAGGAATAAATCTAACCAAAGAGACAAAGAATCTGTACTCAGAAAACTATAAAATACTCATGAAAGAAATTGAGGAAGACACAAAGAAATGGAAAAATGTTCCATGCTCATGGATTGGAAGAACAAATATTGTGAAGATGTCAATGCTACCTAGGGCAATCTACACATTCATTGCAATCCCCATCAAAATACCATCCATTTTTTACAAAGAAATGGAACAAATAATCCTAAAATTTGTATGGAACCAGAAAAGACCCCGAATAGCCAAAGGAATGTTGAAAAAGAAAAGCAAAGCTGGCGGCATCACAATTCCAGACTCCCAGCTCTACTACAAAGCTGTCATCATCAAGACAGTATGGTACTGGCACAAAAACAGACACATAGATCAATGGAACAGAATAGAGAGCCCAGAAACGGACTCTCAACTCTATGGTCAACTCATCTTCGACAAAGCAGGAAAGAATGTCCAATGGAGAAAAGACAGTCTCTTCAACAAATGGTGTTGGGAAAATTAGACAGCCACATGCAGAAGAATGAAACTGGACCATTTCCTTAAACCACACACAGAAATAGACTCCAAATGGTTGAAAGACCTCAATGTGAGACAGGAGTCCATCAAAATCCTAAAGGAGAACACAGGCAGCAACCTCTTCGACCTCAGCCGCAGCAACTTCTTCCTAGAAACCGCCAAAGACAAAGGAAGCAAGTGCAAAAATGAACTATTGGGACTTCATCAAGATAAAAAGCTTTTGCACAGCAAAGGAAACCATCAACAAAACCAAAAGACAACCGACAGAATGGGAGAAGATATTTGCAAATGACATATCAGATAAAGGGCTAGTATCCAAAATCTCTAAAGAACTTATGAAACTCAACACCCAAAGAACAAGTGATCCAATCGAGAAATGGGCAGAAGACATGAACAGACATTTTTCCAAAGAAGACATCCAAATGGCCAACAGACACATGAAAAAGTGTTCAATATCGCTCGGCATCTAGGACTTCCAAATCAAAACCTCAATGAGATACCACCTCACACCAGTCAGAATGGCTAAAATTAACAAGTCAGGAAACGACAGATGTTGGCGGAGATGCGGAGAAAGGGGAACCCTCCTACACTGTTGGTGGGAATGCAAGCTGGTGCAGCTACTCTGGAAAACAGTATGGAGTTTCCTCAAAAAGTTGAAAATAGAGCTACCCTACAACCCAGCAATTGCACTATTGGGTATTTACCCCAAAGATACAAATGTAGGGATCCAAAGGGGTACGTGCACCCCAATGTTTATAGCAGCCATGTCCACAATAGCCAAACTGTGGAAAGAGCCAAGATGACCATCAATAGATGAATGGATAATGGAGATGTGATATATATATATATATATATATATATATATATATATAGAGAGAGAGAGAGAGAGAGAGAGAGAGAGAGAGGAATATTATGCAGTCATCAAAAGGAATGAAATCTTGCCATTTGCAACAATGTGGATGGAACTGAAGGGTATTATGCTGAGCGAAATAAGTCAATCAGAGAAAGACATGTATCATATGACCTCACTGATATGAGGAATTCTTAATCTCAGGAAACAAACTGAGGGTTGCTGGAGTGGTAGGGGGTGGAAGGGATGGGGTGGCTGGGTGATAGACATTGGGGAGGGTATGTGCTATGGTGAGCGCTGTGAATTGTGTAAGACTGTTGAATCGCAGATCTGTACCTCTGAAACAAATAATACAATATATGTTAAAAAAAAAAGAAAAAGAAGATAGTAGGAAGGGAAAAATGAAGGGGGAGAAATCAGAGGGGGAGACGAACCATGAGAGACTATGGACTCTGAGAAACAAACTGGGGGTTCTATAGGGGAGGGGGGTGGGGAGATTGGTCAGCCTTGTGATGGGTATTAAGGAGGGCATGTTCTGCATGGAGCACTGGGTGTTATATGCAAACAATGAATCATGGAACACTACATCAAAAACTAATGATGTAATGTATGGTGATTAACATAACATAATAAAATTAAAAATAAATAAATAAAGGATGCAGACTAGGAATTGTTAGGCAAAAAAAAAAAAAGAATCTTATTTGTATTTGCATTTCTTCAATTACTACTCATGGTATATTCAACATGCATTATTCCAAATATTTGATGCCTCTGCATTTGTGCAATCTACACTTTTAATGAATCTAATTAACTATGAGATATTTGAGATCCAGAACTATTCCTTATTTGCTTCCAAATGGCCAGGGCTTAACAAATACATAGCATATATACATCAGTTCTAAAATCATTTGCCAAATATTCTACATTGTCTTTTTAATTAAGTGGTAAAAATAAGAAACAGGACAGAGTTCTGAGGAACTTTCCTAGAGAACATCTTCTGGGTGATATAATCCATTAATCAGATCTTTATGGATACTGTCTTGCAACCAATTCCAAATTCGTCATCTAGCATGTTAAAATTGTTAAAATCCAGGTCTGTCTGATTTCTCTGACCGAGACTTCTGCTTACCATGCCAAGGAAGAAACATATATTAAACCAATGACTTTAGCCTATTTTCTTAATCCTATGTGTTCATTTTAATAAGCTATACCCAGTGAATCCTCACAACCAATAGCACGTTACCAGTTTATAGGCTGTAAGTTCCATGGGTTTCCTGCATTTTTGAAATGAGAACTGCCATTTGTTCATAACCACTCATCTTACAATGACATCACGCAACTTGATGGCTAAGGATCACAGACTGGGTGTTGGTGACATCACCTAAAAGCGCTCCATCTGTCCTATAAAACAACCAGAAACAGGAAGCACTCATTCATAAAGCCATTCACAGAACCACTCTTAAGCACATTCACCTCCATTAAGCAGTGAATAATAGTAATAATTACAATAATGTTTGCTAAATACAACCTGCTGGGGTACGCTCGTGGCTGCTCAGAGCACTTTTTTGTCCATGGGATTCATCTGGATTCTTCAGTTACCTGTCCTGTTGCAGTTTCTTCTTCTCTGTCCTTCAGAGACTTTTCTTGCAATCCCATAGCTTCCATCCATGCCGTGTGGTGGCGGCCAGCCCACCAGTGAGCCCTTGAATTCTGAGGGTTGAGGGCTGACTTCATTGACCCTTCTCTTCCCTGGCCTTGCCCCTGACACGTCCCCCTTTGCTTGCTCACTTGCTTGGGTACTGGGCTCCCTACACGGGGGCTAGGCTCACTTAGAAAATCTTTCTGTATTTCAGCAACATCTATCGATGCATTTGAACAGCACTGCGTGGTTACAGTTACAGAAAGATCACTTCCAAATGCCTTTTGTCCTCCTTCAGATACAATTGAAGTTGGATTGAACCTGTATTGTGTACAGGGGGGGCTTCCGTGTGATTATCTTGTTTCAATCTCATGATGAGCCATTCAGGTAGAGAGGACTAGTGCCTATTTACAAATAAGAAAACACAACTCAAGGAGACTTAGCCAGGGTAATTCTCTGAATTGCAGAGTCTGGTTTCAAACTGTGGTCTGATTGATCTGATGTTGGATTTTGCTCTTTTATCAAATGTGTTATCTTCCTGCTTATTCAAATTTCATGATCAGGAGCAGCTTCGTCGGGGCTGAAAGGCAGCATAAGGAAGTCTGAAAAACACTGACGAGAGCCTCAGTCTAAATTCACATTTTCCACCAATCTGCTGTATGAGTGGGACAAACCACTCTTCATCACGAGGTCTTATTCTGTTCATCTTAAAGTCGGAGAGGTGATTTTAAAAAGCTTATCTATGTAAAGGGCATAGCGATACAGTCTATAATTCTATTTTTCTAGCCATGCATACAAACAGATGGGAAAAACCTGTGTTCAGACTATGATTCACATCAGCAGGCCTCTATGCTAGTGTTTCTTCCCTTCTTTTCTGCCTGGTCCTCCCCCTCCCCTCCCATCCTCTCCGTAGCTCAATACACAGACACACAAACACACAGACACACCCTCAAGGGGACAAGCACATAGGCACACCCCATCCCCAGGACTTGTTCTCAGTGAGACCCTAGGTCTCAGCAGGCTTCTAATGGACCTGGCTACTGGAGATAAAGGGGCTTTGGGAAGTGAGAGGAAGAGGGAAGGGACAAGGGAGGGGGAGGGGAGAACAACAAGCAGAGCCAAGTGAACCTCTGGCTCTTTCTCCTGCAAGTGGCCCATCCTGACTCCTTGGCATCGGCCGCTAATGATTCTGCGTCTCTAACACTAGGCTCCGAGGGGTGGCCAGAAGTTACCTTGGCCCTGTGAGTGGAGGAATGAAACTTGGCAAACTCATTAATAAATGATGTTTGTACTTTTTAAAGGAACCAACATCAGTATAACAGTGCGTGTCAGAGTTTGCAGGATAGCCATCATTAGCCTCTGACTCCACCTTAACTCTCAGGTGCTGAATTTTCAACAGGGGAAAAAGGGACTGAAGAAAGTTGTCACAAAATCAGAGAATGTGAAGAACTGGAAGGTCCTCAGCAGTTCCACTGCCCTTAGAATGAAGTCACCGTCCACACGATCGTGTGACATGGCTCCTACCTGCACCCCTGTTCTCAAACTGAACATCTTTCAGCTCCTCGTGATGTGGGAGACAGAGGCAGAAGAAAAATCATTAAATTTCCTCACTACTTACAGCCCACTGACAAGTCCTTGAAATAGGCAGAGTGACATTCCTCTAGGAACTCAGCTGCCTCAATGTGGACAATTTGCTAAGGGCAGGAGGCTATCCTAGCCCGACCCCCAGGATCCTATAAGTCTACTTTAACATATAAAAATTCCTTTGGAAACTTCCTTTATCTCTAAAGCCCCCAAGATGCATGTAGGCAATCATCCCCCAAGCATATGGCCCACTGAAATACATCTGAAGGATCTCATGACCCAGGTTTTATGAGATGGTAATGACTTTTCCCCAACAATAGCTAGCCCCCTCCAGGTCCTGGAAACCTTGCTTCCAAAATTCCTTAGAGACTTCCACTATCCCTAACCCCCTCCCAACTTGAAAGTATATAATGGGCCACTCCTCATGACCCCAGTACAGCTCCTTCTGCCCACGGGTCCTGTCCCCGTGCTTTAATAAAACCATCTTTTTTGCACCAAAGATGTCTCAAGAATTCCTCCTTGGCTGTCAGCTTTGAACCCTAAGGTCTTTCCTATATTGCATGGACAGTCACGCTGCTTCCTGCCCCAGGACACTGGTACAGGATGACTTCTCTGCTCAGAACTCTGTTCTTTCGGCTCCTTTCATGACTGTCTCCTTCAGTTCTCTGCTGACACACTGACCTCTCAGGAGCCCCCTCTGACCATCTCAGTACTGTAGCACACTCCATTAGCATCAGGTCACTGATGTATGCATGGTCCTGGCTGTTTGTTTGTGCCTTTCTTCTGTCCAAGAGGCCCAAGCTTCCTGGGTGCTGAAAACCGTGTTTACCACCAGGGCTGGAATGGACCAGGCACTAAGGATATAGTGGTTAAGGTCATGAGCCATCCTCTTTCTTCCGTCAGGTGACATCGTGAATGACAAGAGATCTGCCTAATCCTGCATGGCTAGAGGGGGGCAAAAGGGAGCCAGGCTTCCATCAGATCTTCTGACTTTCAAACTGATGTTACTCCTACGATGTGCTGATGCTATGTCACAACATGCATGAGCTCAGAACTCCCCTGGCCCAACTTCTTTATCAATAGTAACATTTATCTATCTTTGTCTGATTATAATTAAATTATTTGATTGCCAAGTCTACTTTTGCCATATACTCTGATCCCTAGGCCTTACAAACACTGCTCCTTAAGACATACCAAATGATACCGGTGCTGTGAAATTCTCAATTGAAATTTAAATGTGATTCATGCTGCAAATGATTTAAGTGAAGGACAACAGGAAGGACTACAATAAGTGACATGGGAGAGTGTTCTATTTCAAAAAGTATGAGCCTCACCCTCTTATAGGCACTCAATGCTGAGGACCTCAGAGTGTGAGCAGACCAGCAGTGCGGATATTAACAAATCCAGAAGTAACCCAAAGAGCATGGCATTTACCCCACACTGTTATGTTAATGTATGGAAATACAAAGGTTCTGAGGAATATAGTCATTTGCTCAATATCATGCTGTTCCTCTATGGCAGAGCTGACACCAAAAACCTGGTCTCCTAACTCCCTGAAAAATAACAATTTCCAGAGGAGCAAGATGTAAAAGGAAGCAAGAATTTGTGGGATCCTTTCATGCCCCCTTCTTATTAGCAAATGCATGCATTCCAGACTCCCAGCCTTCCACATTTCCCCACCCCCACAAGAACAAGGACCAGACCATTCCCTACAACTTCCATCAGCCTCATGCTAACACATCCTTCCAACATTGCATGGACTTTCCACCTCCATGCCCTCTGCTGCCCCCCCTTATCCCACCACCCCCTCCGCAGACTCACTGCCACTCCACCTGACAACATCAAATTCAAGGGGACAGGTGCAGTCCTCAGCTGACGTGAAATTTTATTTTAACACTTGCATAGCACCTACTGTTCACTGGGTACTCTTCTAAGCACTTTATTTTTATTATGTTATGTTAATCACCATACATTACATCATTAGTTTTTGATGTAGTTTATAAACTCATTCCATCCCATAACAATCTTTCAAAATAGGTATCATTGTTATCATGCCCATTAAACAAATGAGGATCCGAATCACAGGACCAAAACTCGCTCACATCTAAATAAATGTGTGTTTCAGTCTCAATGAGTCCTTAAGTCTAGGCTTTTTTAAAATTGCTTTTTATTGTGGGAATGTGGGAAAATCACTTCACATGACAACTATCATTTTAACATATTTTTAAGTGTATAATCCCATGTTGTGAATTTCAGGCACAATGTTGTATGCAGATCTCTGGAACTTATTTATCTGGCGTAACTGAAACTGTATGCCCTGTTTCCCCCTCCCCCCGGGGCCCCTGGCAACCACCATTCTCTCTGTTTCTATGAAGCTGGCTATTTTAGATATCTCATTTAAGTGAGATCACGCAGTACATGTCCTACTGTGGTATTTCACTTAGCTTCATGTCCTCCAGCTCCATCCAGGTCACCGCAGATGACAGGATTTCCTTCCGAGTGAAGGCTACATAATATTTCATTATATAGAGATAATGTATTTTCTTTATTCGTTCATCCGCAGATGGACATTTAGGTTGTTTTCACATCCTTGCTGGTATAAATAATGCTGCAGTGAACGCGGGAGTGCGGATAGGTCTTTGAGGTCCTGATCGCTTTTGCTTCAGCTACATACCCGGAAATGGAACTGCTGGATCAGACGTTAATTATATTTTTATTTTCTTGAGGAACTTCCATACCATATTCCATAGTGGCTGCCCCAACTTACATTCCTACCAACAGTTCCACAAGGGTTCCGATTTCTCCACATCTTCCCTGGGCGCTTGCTGTCTTTCGTGTTTTCTGATAGTGGCCCTTCTAACAGATGTGAGCTAGTAGCTCAAGCCTGGAGGAGTGAGGAACACACCTGCCTTTCACGCTCGGTTCTCCTGACTTACCACCCCCTCCTGATTTTGTCTCACCCTTTCAGGTCCCAGCGTTGCCAGGGAGCGTTGCCAGGGCGTCTGTCCTGGAGCCTCATTCTGCATGCTCTGGACATGCACCCGTGCTGCTGAGGCTGAGGTGCTGTGGGGCTAAGCACAGCCCAGTCACCTCCAAATGTGTTCTCAGTGCCAGCTGGTTTCTTGCCTGGAGTCCACACCCATGTATATACAACTGCTGCCTTGAATCTTAATCACCTCTCCACGGGAAACTCAAACTCCCATTTTTAAAACCTGAACTCCCACTTGCTTTTCAAATGCTCTGCTCCTCACTGTTTCCTCTATCAGCAAAGAGTCCCACTAACCACACAGTTGCTCAAGTCAGAAACCTGGCAGTTATTCTTGAGTCCAGCATACCCAATAACCACCAGCCCTAATGATTCTATCTCCTAAATGCAACTTGATTGCAATCGTCACAATAACTTTCTGCTAAATTGGTGCAATGTCTTCCTCACTGCAGTATCTCCCAGCGTTATAGCCCTGCCTCTATCCAAAAATTCTCCCCATACAACAGATTATTTCTGAAACAGATGTCCACTCCCTCCTTGAAAATCCTTCATGGTCTTCAAAAGTTCTCAAGACACAGCATAAAAAGAGCTACATATTTACCAGGCTTTTCATGATCTGTCCACCTCCTCAAACTTTCTCAATATTTCTTTCTACTCACTCAACAGATTTGAATGTAAGACCTGAAACTGTAAAACTCTCAGAAGTAAACACAGAGGAAAAGCTTCCTGGCACTGGTCTTGGAGATGATTTTTTGGATAGGACACCAAAAGCTCAGGCAGCAAAAGCAAAAATAAACAAGTGGGACTGATGGGGGATGGAAGCAGAAGAAGATTCACTGTTAGCCCAGAAGGCTGATCTACAGCCTACATAGTTCTGATAAGGATCAAATACCAGCTGATGGTTCATTCTTACAGGGGCTTATGACTACCCTCACATCTCATTGATAGTCAATATCAAACTGAACTATAAGCACCAGAGAAATCTTGGGAAAGTAGTTTTGTGAGTAGAAATTTGAAGAAGACGTTTATGATGTAATATTCCCTGCACACCCCACCCCTTTGAGCACTAAGCATATAACCACCAGCTTTATACAGCAAAAGTGCAGCTCATTCTGCCCATCGCTCCTGTCTCCATGCTACTTAAATAAACTTACTAAAGGTGCACTGAAAATGTCTCAATTCTTTCTTGGCTGTTGTACTCAAGGACCCCACCTTAGGACTACATCAAACCAAACCTTTGCATACCAAAGGAAACCATCAACAAAATGAAAATGAAAAAAAAAAGAGGCAATCTACTGAATGGGAGGAAATATTTGCAAACCATATATCTGATATGGTGTTAATATCCAAAATATATAAGGAACTCCTACAACTCGATAGCAAAAAATACAAATAACCCAATTTTTTTTAAAATGAGCAAAGAAACTGAGTAAACATTTCTCTAAAGAAAACATATAAATGGCCAATGGGTACATGAAAAGGTACTCTGCACCACTAACTATCAGGGAAATGCAAATCCAAATGGCAATGAGATATAACCTCACACCTGTTAGGATGCCTCTTGAAAAATAATATTAATAACAACCATTGTGACAATGTGGAGAAAGGAAAGCCCTGTACATCATTGGTAAGAATGTAAAATGGTACAGCTACTATGGAAAACAATATAGAAGTTACTCAAAAAAATTAAAAATTGAACTGCTGTATTATCCAGCAATTCCACTTCTGGGTACATATCCAAAAGAACGGAAATCAAGATCTCAAAGAAAAATCTGCACCCCCATGTTCATTGCAGCATTATTCTCAGTAGCCAAGACATAAAAACAACCTAAAATGGATGGATAAATGGATTTTTAAAAATGTGCTATAAGCATATAATAGAATATTACTTAGTCTTTAAAAAGCATGAAATTGTACCATTTATAACATGTATCAACCTAGAAGGTATTATAATAAGTGAAATAAGTCAGTCACAGAAGGAAAAATACTGCCTGAATCCTCTTAGGAGTCAAACACATTGAAGCAGAAAATAGAATGATGGTCACCAGGGTGTAGAGGGGGGAAGGTATGGCAGTTGCTCAGTGGGTAAACAGGGATAATTATATAAGAAGAGTAAGTTCTAGAAATCCGCTGCATACATAGTGACAGTACTTAACAATATGGCACCATGCATGGTGTTATCCATTCAGGCTGCTGTAACAAATCCTACAGATTGGGAAGCTCTAAATGGGGGATGTTATTTCTCACAGCTCTGGAGGCTGAAAGCCTGAGATCAAGGTGCAGCGTGGTCAAGTGAGAGCTCTTTTCCTGGTTGTAGACTTCTTGTCCCCTCACATGGCAGAAGGGACGAAAAAGTTTTCTGGGGACTCTTTTAAAGGGAATGAATCTTGAGGCTCCTGAGTGGCTCAGTCAGTTAGGCATCCAACTCTTGATTTAGGCTCAGGTCATGATCTCAGGGTCATGAGATCAAGCCCCGCATGGGGCTCTGTGCTGAGCGTGGAGTCTGCTTGAGAGTCTCTCTCTCCCTCTGTCTCAGCCCCTCCTCCCATTCACATGCTCTCTCTCTCTCTCTCTCTCAAAATAAAAAAATGTAAAAAAAATCAAAGGGAATCTTGTTCATGAAGGCTCCAGCCTCACGACCTGAGAACTTCCCCAGAGCTACAACTCCCAACACCACCACATTGTAGGTCAGGATTTCAACATAGGCATTTGGGGCAGACACATGGGGACTACGGCATGCACTTAAAAACCTGTCAAGAGGTTCGTTCTCATGTTGAGTATTACTGCTAAAAAGCAAAAAGCAAAGGGACACAGGAGACTTTTGCAGGCGAGGGACATGTTTACTCCCTTGACTAGGGTAAGGGCTTCACTCATGTATGCATATGTCCCAACCCATCAAAATGTATATATTAAAAAAAATGTATATATTAAAAAAAAGGTATATATTAAAAAAATGTATATATTAAATACATGCAATATTTTGGTATACTTATCATATCTCAATAAAGGTGTTTAAAAAAGAAAAGAAAGGAAAACATTGTTTTAACCAAATGAATCTAATTTGGGTGTCCCACTGTAAATGACATGCCCTCAGCCTTGCTCTTCTGCCCATGCCCCTTTCCCCAGGTTGTCCCCCCCCCCCACCACCCCCCCCCACCCCCCTACCCCCCTCCTGTCTTTCAGATTACTGCCCAGGAATTATTTCTTCCACTTTGATTCCTCAAGACTGGGGTGTGTTCCACAAATATACGCCACATGACACCTTGTATGTTACACATGCTAATATTTAAACACAGAAACAAGTAGCTACAAACACTGTGATGTTTCCTGTTCCATTTCCCATTCCCTTTCTTATCCGTTAAGTGATAAAGTGAATACATTTCCATAATTTCCACTATTTTTGTACCTTTAATTTTCAAGGAACTCTGTTCCACAGAGTTCACTCTTTCATCTAATTTGCTTTTTAAAATTATACATCAGATATTTCTTAGCATAGTAATATACTTTTTTTAAAAAAGGAGATAACATTCGGGTGCCTGGGTGGCTCAGTTGGTTAAGCGACTGCCTTCGGCTCAGGTCATGATCCTGGAGTCCCGGGATCGAGTCCCGCATCGGGCTCCCTGCTCAGCGAGGAGCCTGCTTCTCCCTCTAACCCTCCCCCCTCTCTCGTGTACTCTCTCTCTCTCTCATTCTTGCTCTCTCAAATAAATAAATAAATCTTTAAAAAAAAGAGAGAGATAACATTCTATAGCAGTGAATTTTATGTTTCAACCTTAACAAAAAACACATGCCTAGGGAAAAAAAAAAAAAAAATTGTATTCAACATGCTATCGCATTCCTGAAGTAAACACATACAGCATGCAATACTGTCCAGTCTCTAACTCATTACCAACTTTTTCTGTTTAGGTTGAAATTTTTTTAAAGATTTTATTTGTTCATTTGAGACACAGAGATACATAGAGAGAGAGAGAGCATGAGCAGTGGGAGAAGCAGACTCCCCGCTGAGCCAGGAGCCCGATGTGGGGCTCGATCCCAGGACCCTGAGATCATGACCTGAGCCGAAGGCAGACACTTAACCGACTGAGCCACCCAGGCGCCCCAAGGTTGAAGTTTTTTTAATCAGAACTGTTCTAGTCATGAAGATTTTTTTTTCTGGTTAATGAACCAGATTCTGCAAAGATTTAAAGTTCTCTTTGGCTATAAATGATACAGCTTTAGGAACTATTTGGCATTGAAACTATCTGGTTCAATGTGCAATGACTCTTTTCTCATGACTCTTCTGGAAGCTGCAAAGTGTTATTTGGAACTGCTCTAAGCACAAAGTATCATTCATTTTTGTGTTGTTCTTCAAAGATGTCTGTTTGATGACAGTTTGATTCTTCAGACCCACTCAAGGGTAAGACTCTTATTTTTATTTTCATTTAAAAAGTAATTTTGTGGGTGCCTGGGTGGCTCAGTTGGTTAAGCAACTGCCTTCGGCTCAGGTCATGATCCTGGAGTCCTGGGATCGAGTCCCGCGTCGGGCTCCCTGCTCAGTGGGGAGCCTGCTTCTCCCTCTGACCCTCTCCCCTCTCATGCTGTTTCTCTCTCTCTCTCTCAAATAAATAAATAAATAAAATCTTAAAAAAATAAAAAAATAAAAAATAAAAAGTAATTTTGTTATATTAGGTAGTTGGATTACTTTTTTCTGGCAAAGCCCAATATGTCAACCTTATTTTACTATTTCAATCTCTGTCCTTATCATTTGCCTTTATTTCAAAGATATGGGAAACATCTTTTAAAGAAGTAAATGTGCTCAATAAAGTCATATCTCAAAAAAACATACTGACATAGATTTCAAGCTCAGTCAAACTTAAAATTTCAAGTTTCCTATAGTGTATTAAATCCTCAGTGGAGATGCTTCAATTAAAAAATGTATGTAGGGCCATAACTTTTGTGTTCAGTTAATTTTAATGTTTTTGAAAGAATGAAGAAGAGCAGTCACACTTTCCACTTCTAATGGATAACACTCCACTCTGAAAAAGAGAGGATGCAAGACTTTCACTACTCATGAAATGAATACATGATTCACATCAGCATTCCCACTGAGGAAAAGTTTTTTAAAAGTGATAAAAACATCAAAGGGCTATAAAACAAGGTGAAATGATGAAACCAAATCTCAGAAAAACCAAAGCAAAACCAAGAGTAGGAGCACCTGGGTGGCTCAGTCATTTGAGCCTCTGACTCTTGATCTTGGCTCACATCATGAACTCAGGGTCATGAGATCGAGCCCTGTCTCGGGCTCTGTGGTGGGCATGGAGCCTGCTTGAGATTCTCCCTCTCCCTCTGCCCTCCCTGTTTGTGCTCTCACATGGGCTATCTCTCTCAAACCCTCCCCCCAAAAACCAAAAACCCAAGAGTAAAGACCACCTCTCTTTTGCTCTGAAGGCAAGTGCCTTCCCCCTCCACTCTGCAGAAAAAAAAAAAAAGAAAAATCAGCAAAAATTAGGAAGAAACTATTAACTTCATAGACTGAGAGAAATTGAGTTAATTGAACGAATCAGTGACCCTGACCCCAATTAATCAATAACCTGGAAGGATTTATCTTCTGTTTTAAATGTGCTGAAACTGAGTTTGGGTTGCCTCCTGACAACCAGCATTCACTCCCCTCTCTATCTGTGTTCTTCTTTATATTACAGAGTCGGGAGTCTGGGAAACTTCATTCCCGAGAATCTCTTTGAAGCAGGGCTCCATTTTAGATTCTGCCAAACCAACAGAAGAAATTACTGTGCCTCCAGAAGGTTCAGGATTTCCCAGAGCTTCAGGGTTTCTCCCAGAAAGCACCTACATCTTGGCTGTGGGCATCTTAGGTCACTCACAGAAGCTTCCAGAGAGTCTGCAAACTTCCCAATTTCCACAGGGAACTCCCAGCTTTCCTGACATCACTGTCCTAGCCCTTCTGATGGTTTTATAAGGACTGATTTATCTTTAATAATCAGAATAGAGTTGGCTTCTCTGCCTCCTAACTGATACAGTGAAGGAGAGTGAGAAGTAAATTTGCACTTGAGTGAACACGTACACGTAAATTGTGTCAGTGGAGTGTTCCAGAGAACTTAAAATCTTGCAGTTTCCCACACCTCTGCCCAACACCGGGGGGCAGAATAAAGTCGAAACCCACATCTCCAGCCTGAAATTATTGCCGAAAATTACTTTTCCAAATCAACGCATAGTTAACAAAGACATCCAAGCATGAGAAAACAAGACTTGATGATTTAGAATAATCAGAAACAGACAAAAGAAATGCACAAAAAGATACTGGCTTATCAGTCAAGCATTATTAAAATATACTTACTGTGTTGACATAAGTAAAAGAAAAGCTTAAAATTATCTAAAAGAACAGCAATGATTTAACAGGTTAGAAAAACTAGAATAAAATTATTAGAGTAATTAGAATAAAATGACAGTAAAATAGAAAAGTGAGAAAGTGAAAATGGATAGTATAGTCCAAAAAAAAGACTGAAAACATGAGCTGAAAAGTACTTTAGATGTAGCTCAAGATAAAATTGATGAATTACAAGACATATTATAAAAAAAAAATTAGCCAGACAGCAAAACAAAGAGACAAGTTAAAAGTAATATTTGAAGACAAAATGTCCATCTATTTACATAGGTTTAAGACTGTGTATGTATAGGGACACCTGGGTGGTTCAGTCGATTAAGCGTCTGCCTTCGGCTCAGGTCATGATCCCAGGGTCCTGGGATCAAGTCCCGCATCAGGCTCCTTGCTCAGCAGGGAGCCTGCTTCTCCCTCTGCCGCTCCCCCTGCTTGTGCTCTCTCTCTCTGACAAATAAATAAGTAAAATCTTTAAAAAAAAAAAAAAAGACTGTGTATGTATAGGTGTGCGTATCTTTATCTATCTACGTATCTAAAATACCTCACCACAATAAAACAAAAATCATGACAGTGATTAATAAAAATCTCCAGGAAGAAGGGAGATTCATTAATATTATAAGTTAATGAGTTACATTTACATGTTTTATTTAGTGAAAGCAGTAAAAATAAACATGGAGGATATATTTTTCAAAGTAACAGAGAAGAAAAGGTATGATAAAAAAATGATCATTTCCAAAGGGGGTAACAAAGAAGAGGGAGGGAAGATCAGAGAAAATAAAACTAGAATAAAGCACGTACCCCCAGTTCTCTGACTACCATGACAGCAGTGCTGTAGCTAATAGTATATTTAAATCCAACATATGGGCATCACATTCAACAGAATAAAACTTTTAGCTAAGTAACAAAAATAGACTAGATAAAAATGTTTCCACCTATATGCTGTTTACAAGAGACTCATTTAAGCAAATATATACAAAATTGGAGAGTAATACAATGGAAAAAGAAAAACATCTATACGTGAAAGAAACAACACTGTTGTCTCTGTAGTAATAGCAGTCAAAATAGGTTTTAAAGCAAGAAGAATACCAGTCATCTCTGCTGTAAACACATGTATTCCTAAAAGTAAAGGCACCGTGTAATATCTTGCACTTAAAAAAAGCAAACAAACAAGCAAAACAAAATATGGTGTATGACAAAACGGAGATAGGAACAAACCTGTCATAAACTTGGTCAGTGAAATATACAATAGCACAAAAATGGTACAATTTCACACGTTATAACGTTGAGAATTACAAATACACTACAGTGAGTATGAATCTGAAAAAGACACAAAGTTTGCTTGTGGAAACGAGCATTGGAAGGATTATAGTTTATGAATTACTAAGAAAAGGTGGGAGGAAGGTCATCTGGAATCAGGAGAAAGGAAGAAATCGGGAGGAAAAATATCAAAACACTGTGTGGATAAATAAACGTGTGTGTGTGTGTGTGTGTGTGTGTGTGTAATGAAGAGAGAGACAGACTGTGTGTTTCACTCTGTGGCTTAGTTCAGCTTGTTGCAATTTTACTCACTCAATGTTTCTCAGGTACAAAATTACACATAAGTAAAAAGTGAAATTCGTGCATTCTTCAAATTGTCCATGAATAGATCTATTATGTTTGAAAAAGTTCAAATTTTCAAAACAAGCATTACAGCAGAATTATGCTAGTTATCTGAAGATCATTTCAAAATGGGGGGAAAAATTAGCCAGGAGAATATAAAAACTCTGTGTACATTTTGAGATACAGAAAGGTCTAGAAGGATAAACAGAAAACATCAGTTACAAAGGAAGACTTTAACACAACCTCTCAAGTTACTTGCTTTTTAAAAAAACAGACAAACATTAAATCAGTGTACAGAACATTGGATCAATATGATTAACATGCTATAATCAAAAGGTATAAAACACTGAAATAACAACTGAAGATAAACATTTTGTACAAGGACACAGAGTATTTAGAAAGATTAACCATATACTGGGCTATAAAACGCCTCTTAGCAAATTTTTAAGAATAGAGATTATATGGGGTATCTTCTCTTATGACCATGGAATCATGCTATGGAATAAAGAATTACACAACACAATAACTAGAAAATCTTAATCTGCTTGAAAATTTAGAAATAAATTTCTTAGTAAGCCATGAGTTAAAGGAAAGATTTTTTTCTGATTCCTAATGAAAATATTCAGCACTTCTTCCATGCACCAGAAAAGTACTTACAAGGTATATAACCTTAAATGTATATACTGGCAATGGGAAAACAGCCAAAAAATTAATAAACAAAGCATCCATCTCAGAGTAAGAAAAAATAAGTAAATATAAGAATGGAAAAAATGAAACAGAAAACACTATACAAGGAATAAACCAAGGAGAAATATTTTTTTAAACTGACAAATTTCAGATGGCACTGACAAAAAGTGGAGAGAGAGAAGGCAAAAAGTAAATCAGGAATTGAATAATAGGACATACTTGGAGATCCTGTGGATATTAAAACTATAGTAAGATACTGTAAGCAACTTTATTTCAAGAAATTTGAAATGCTAGATGGACAAATTTCCTACAGATATCCAGTTCTTGGGCACCTGGGTGGCTCAGATGGTTAAGCGTCTGCCTTCAGCTCAGGTCATGATCCCTGGGTTCTGAAATGGAGCCCCATGTCAGGCTTTCTGCTCAGCGGGAAGCCTGCTTCTCCCTCTCCCACTCCCCCTGCTTGTGTGCTCTCTCTCTCTCTGTTAAATAAGTAAATAAAATATTTAAAAAAAAAAGAAATCCAATTCTTAAAAACTTACTAAACAAGAAATGGAGACTCTGAATATTTCTAGAAACATTAGCAAAACTGAATCACTAACTCCCCCTCCTAAGCACACACATGCATACACATGCACACGCATGCATACGTGTGCACGCACACACATGCACACCCCTCATACGAACCAAAGAGCTTCAGGCTCAGATACATGTGGTTTTGGGGTATGGAGAAAAGCTCAGAAGTGATTTTTAATCAGAAACCTGAAAAACTGAGTTTTATGCTCATGTTTTAACAAACAGAAAGACATCCCATTCATGGTGGGAAGAGAAAATATATGATGGTAACAAATCCCCTGAAATTAATTTATAAGTTTAATATAACCAAAAATCTAGCTAACAACAAACCATTTCTAAGCCAGAGTTGGTCAACTTGATTTTAATGTATGTATAGAAAAATAAGTACATACAAATAGCTAGAAAAATTCCTGAAAAAGGAAATCTATGAAATGAGACTTACCCAGATATTAAAACATAGCACCAAGACTCTATAATTAAAGCAGTGTGGTGCTACCACATAAACAGACACAGACCAGTAGCATAAAAAAGAAAATCCAGAAACAGATCCAAATTGACATGAAATTCAGTACATGATAAAAGTGGCATCTCGAATTGAGACATTTGGTGAAAGATAATGTTGAATTCATGACCCACACCATATACGAAATTAAGTTTCAAATAGATGAGCTTTATCAATATAAAATATAAATCCAGGATTCCAAGGAGAAGGTAATTTCAACAACAACAAGTTTTTTGTTTTGTTTTGTTTTGTTTTGTTTTTTAAAGATTTTATTTATTTATTTAATTGACAGAGAAAGAGACACACAGCAAGAGAGGGAACACAAGCAGGGGGAGTGGGAGAGGGAGAAGCAGGCTTCCCGCTGAGCAGGGAGCCCAATGCAGGGCTCGATCCCAGGACCCTGGGATCATGACCTGAGCCGAAGGCAGTCGCTTAGCCAACTGAGCCACCCAGGTGCCCCAACAACAAGTTTTTGAAATGTTCTCAAACCCCAACCTAAAAACAGTTGGGCTGACTAGACCACAAAACCAAATCAAGAACAACAGCAACAACAACAACAAAAAAACCCTAACATTTACAATAAAATGAGATGACCTCGTATCTCCAAGAACCCCCAAAACCAAGCACGTAAAGAGAAGCCACCAAGGGCTGGAAAATCTGCACCACATAAGGCATTTGCACAGAAGCAGGGAGAAGGAATCAAGGGGTATCTGTTGGCTATGAAAACACGGGAAAGCCAAAAGAGCCAACTGATAGTAATGGAAGGCACATCAGCCCAAATCAACCCAATACTAATGTCTTAAAAATAGAAAGCAAAAGAGGAAAATTATAAAAATTTAAAAAGAAATTAAGAAAGGGATAAAAATAAGAGAAAATGTCAAATATTAAAGGCAAGCAAAGAAGACACAATACAGGAATAATGGGAGTCCCTGAAAAGTAAAAATAAGCAAGAAACTAGAACACATGCTAAAAAGTATGACATACACCCAAAATCCTGGGATATGAGATTTCAAAATACATATTGAAAGAATATATCGTGCACTTAAGAAAATTAAATCAGAATGGCTAAAACCAGGACAGATTCAAGTAAAAGTACTGAACTTTAGAGATAGCTTTTGGGCTTCCAGGTAAATTATATGATCTTCAGACTTTTCAACAGCAACACCTGATTCCAGAAAGAAATGGAAGAACAGGTATAAGGTACTCAGGGAAAGAAACTGTGAACCAAGGATTTATAGCCAACAAAACTGATCTTCAAGTATAAAAAAAAAAATTCAGTTATGAACTATTATCAACAGGCAAGAGCTCAATAGATTGTTTCTTTGAATGTTTTCTAAGGAATGTGCTGGAGAACAAGCTTCACATGATCAGAATGATTATGAAGGAGAGAAACAGTGATTTGTGGTGAATATTAATGAACCTTAGCCAATTAGCCTGAAGAGCACCAGTGAATTTTGTGTTTCTTGAGCAGAAGACACACGGGGCTGCAGTGGATCTCACTGATAATTGGCTGATTTCAGACCTCATGAATATTGACATATTGATGCCCTTGTTTGGCTCGTGAACACAGGATGCCTTGGTGCTTCAAGTATATTTAATGTATTACTCATACCTGGTGCCTCCTTATCCTTCTCTTTCTATGCTCAGTTGCTCACTTACCAGAGTCTAATGGCAACAGCTACTTGTGCCTATACTGAATTTTACCTATCCTCCTAATGCAATTTTTATGTTTCTCTTCTTTTCTATAACAGAATGGAGTCTTCTTACATAAGACAGAAAGCACATATGGGAGAGAAATAAACAATGGTGCAAAATCTTAATATTTGATGAAACTAGATGAAAGGTATATGGGGATTCATTTTACATATTAGTATGACTTTTGAGATTTTCCTGAATGAAAAGTTAAGGGATTGAGTCCTTAATTTCTCCTTCTGTCGCATCATTACTGGTACATAGAACAAATTTCTGTTCGTTAATTTTGTATCCTGGGACTTTAGTGAATTCATGTATCAGTTCTAGCAATTCTTTGGTGGGGTCTCCTGGGTTTTCTATGTATAGTATCACATCATCTGCAAATAGTAAAAGTTTTAATTCTTTATTGTCAATTTGGATACCTTTTTACTGTCTGATTGTTGTGGCTAGGACTTCCAGTATTATGTTGAATCAAAGTTATAAGAGTGGACATCCCTGTCTTATTCTGACTAGTGGAAAAGCACTCAGTTTTCCCCATTGAGGATGGTAATAGCTGTGGGTTTTTCATATATGGCCTTTACTGTGTGGAGGTATGTTCCCTTTAAATCTACTTTGTGGAGATTTTATCATGAATGGATGTTATACTTTATCAAATGTTTTTTCTGCATCTACTAAAATGGTCATATGGTTCTTAACCTTTTATTAATGTGGTGTATCACACTGATTGATTGGGGAATATTGAACCACCCTTGCAATCCAGGAATAAATCCCACTTTATTGTGGTAAATATTTTTTTAAGGTATTGTTGGATTTGGTTTGCTACTATTTTATTGAGAATTTTACATCCATATTTCATGAGGGATATGGCCTGAAGTTCTCTTTTTTGTGGTCTTTATCTAGTTTCGTTATCAGGATAGTGCTGGCTTCATTGAATGAATTTGGAAGTTTTCCTTCCTTTTCTATTTTTTGGAATAGTTTGAGAAGAACAAGTATTACCTTTTCTTTAAATGTTTGGTAGAATTCGCTTGCAAAGCCATCTGGCTCTGGACTTCTGTTTCTCGGGAGAGTTTTAATTATTGATTCAATTTCTTTGCTGGTTGTTGGTCTATTCAAGTTTTCTATTTCTTCCTGTTTCAGTTTTAGTAGTTTATCTGTTTCTAGGAAATTTATCCATTTCCTCCAGGTTGTCCAATTTGTTGGCATATAATTTTTCATAAAATTCACTTATAATTGTTTGTATTTCTGTGGTGTTGGTTATTTCCCTCTCTCAATTGTGTTTTATTTGGTTCCTTTCTCTTCTGTTTTCAATAAGTCTGGCTAGAGATTTAATAATTTTATTAATTTTTTCAAAGAACCAGCTCCTAATTTCACTGATCTGTTCTATTGTTTTTTATAGTTTCTGTATAATTTGTTCTGCTCTAATCTTTATTATTTTCTTCCCTCTGCTGGCTTTAGGCTTCATTGTTCCTTTTCCAGCTCCTTTAGGTGTAACGTGAGGTTATTTACTTGAGATTTTTCTTGCTTCTTGAGGTAGGCCTGTATTGCTATATTTTCCCTCGCTCATAGAACCCTCTTTTGTTGCATGCCAAACAATTTGGAATATTGTGTTTACATTTTCATTTGTTTCCATGTATGTGTTTATTTCATCTTTGATTTCCATTCATTGTTTAGTAGCAATGTTGTTTAACCTCCATGTATTTGTGGTCTTTCCATATTTTTTCTTGCAGTTGACTTTGAGTTTCATAGCACTGTGGTCAGAAAAGATGCATGATACGATTTCAGTATTTTTGTGTTTTTGGGGACTGATTTGTGACCCAGTATCTGTTCTAGTCTGGAGAATGTTCCATGTGCGCTCAAAAAGAATGTGTATTCTGCTGTTTTAGGATGAAATATTCTGAATATATCTGATAAATCCATCTGGTCCAGTGTGTCATTCAAAGCCATTGTTTCCTTGTAAATTTTCTGCTTAGATGATCTGTCCATTGCTGTAAGTGTTAAAGTGGGTGTTAAAGTCCCCTACTATTACTGTATTATTATCAATGAGTTTCTCTATGTTTATTAATTGTTTTATATATTTGAGTGCTCCCATGATCGTTGCATAAGTATTTACAATTGTTAGATCTTACTAGATTGTCCCTTTTATTATGGATATAATGACCTTCTTTATCTCTTGTTACAGTCTCTGTTTCAAAGTCCAGTTTGTCTGATATAAGTATCGTTACTCCGGTTTTCTTTTGACATCCATTTGTGTGATAAATATTTCTCCATCCCCTCACTTTCAATCTGCAAGTATCTTTAGGTCTAAAATGAGTCTTTTGTAGGCAGCACATAGATCTTGTTTTTTAAGCCATTCTGACATCCTACATCTTTTGATTGAAGCATTCAGTCCATTTACAATCGAAGTAATTATTGATAGATATGCATTTATTCCCATTTTATTACTAATTCAAAGGAATACATGCACCTTGATGTTTATAGTAGCATTATCTACAATAGCCGAACTATGGAAACAGCCCAAGTGTCCATTGATGGTTGAATGGATAAAGAAAATGTGGTGTAAATATATATATAATGGAATATTACTCAGCCATAACAAAGAATGAAATCTTTCCATTTGCAATGACATTGATGGAGCTAGAGAGCATTATGCTAAGTGAGATAAGTCAGTCAGAGAAAGACAAATACCATATGATCTCACTCATATGTGGAATTTAAGAAACAAAACAAAGCAACAAAGGGAAAAGAGAGGGAGAGGCAAACCAAGAAACAGACTCTTAACTATAGAGGACAAGCTGATAGTTACCAGAGGGGAGGTGGGTCGGGGATGGAGGCAATAGGTGATGGGGATTCAGGAGTGCACTTGTCATGATGAGCACCAGGTGTTGTATGGAAGTGTTGAATCACTATACTGTACACCTTAAACTAATATTACGCTGTATATTAAGTAACTGAAATGTAAATAAAATATAAAAAAAAATAAAGAGTATATAGAGCCCCAAATTCCCTCCTTGTTTCAGCTTGGTAGATGGCTGCAATTTCTATTCTCACTGCAAAAGTCTGGGGTTTTATTCTCTGGAGAGTTCTCTGAACTGCAGTATACCAGGTACATACCCTAACTCTAACTTTAACCCTAAGCCCTAACCATATCGCTAATCCTAACCCTCTGGAGAGGTCTCTGAACTGTAGGATCCCAGGCATATACCCTCACCCTAACCATCAACTAAACTCTAACCCTAACCCTAGATCTGAGAAAGGGGGTTCCTGAATACAGGATGAGAAAAGATGAGAAGCAGGCTACTTATTCTGGAGAAGACCCCAAACATTTAAGAATTGGTCATATTTCTGAAAATGGGTGTGAAGGGAGAGATAAAAACAGAAGGAACAATTGAATATCTACTTACAGATATTTAGAGCCCCAAATCATCCCCTCCTTGCCTCAGCTCCATAGATGGCTGCCATGTCTATTCTCATGTCAGATCTCTGGAGAGGTCTCTGAACTGCAGGACACCAGGCACACACCCTAATCCTAACCCCTAACCCTGATCCTAAAACTAACTCTAAACCACACACACACACACACACACACACACACACACACACACACAGGAATATTACTCAGCCATAAAAAAGGATGAAATCTTGCCATTTGCAACAACATGGATAGAGTATTCTGCTCAGCAAAATAATCAGAGAAAGACAAATACCATACGATTTCACTCATGTGGAATTTAAGAAACAAACAAGCAAACGGGAAAAAAAGAGAGAGATAGAGAGAGGCAAACCAAGAATCAGACTCTTAACTATAGAGAACACACTAATGGTTATCGAAGGGGAGGTGGGTAGGGGGATGGGAGAAACTGGTGATTGGGATTAAGGAGTGCACTTACTGTGATGAGCACCGGGTGATGTATGGAAGTGCTGAATCACTTTATTATATACCTGAAACTAACTTTATGTTGTATGTTAACTAACTGGAATTTTAAATAAAAACTTAAAAAAAAAAAAGTTGGGGGAAAATAAAAATTTTAAGCACTTAAGACACAAAAGTGGAGAGAAAAGCATTTTAGACAGAAGAAACTGTACATATGAAAGTCCCCTCCCCACCAGAAAAGGAGAGCTTGGTTCTTCAGAGGAGCTGAGGCAGTGACCAGTGTAAGTGGACTTGGTCACATGGGGGGAGAGAGGCAGGAACTACACCAGAGAAGGAGGATCTGTGGCAACTGGTCATTGCAAGAGCCTTGGCAGAAGCTGGCCATAGCTGGGATTCTAGTGGTGGTACTAGACATGGAAGAAGCCAAAGGACGCAAGACATGTCCATACTTGTCTTGTAATTCAAACTGACAGCATCCATGGAAGGTTTGGACTTGGATTGGGAGAAAGAGGTGATATTCCAGATGACACAAGCTTTGTAGCATTGGTGCTATCATCCACTGAGACTTGGTAGAAGATTAGATTTTGAGAAGATATCAACTGTTTACTATTTCGCAGGTATAAGTACTTACGATACGGTAGGTCCCCCTTATCCACGTGGGATATGTTCCAATGGATGGATATGTCCCCAATGGATCCTTAAAACCACTGATGGTACCCTACACCTAGCACAGTTTATCCTATCCATACATGCCCATGATAAAGTTTCACTTAAAAATTTGGCATAGTAAGACATTAACAACAATAATAAAATAGAACAGAACAGCACACTGTAATAAAAGCTATGTGAATGTGAGCCCTCTCTCAAAATATTTTACTGTTCTGTACTCACACTTCTTGTGCTGATGTGAGATGATAAAATGCCTACAAGATGAGCTGAAATGAGGTGAATGATGTAGGTGTCGTGACATCGCGTGAGGTTACTACTGACCTTCCGAGGTATGTCAGAAGAATTATCTCCTCTGGACCGTGGTTGACCAGGGGTACCTGAGACCAAGGAAGGTGAAACCATGGAGAACAGGGAGCTACTGTACAGTTTTTAATATTTAAGAACATATGACTAGGGGCGCCTGGGTGGCTCAGTCGTTAAGCATCTGCCTTCGGCTCAGGTCATGATCCCAGGGTCCTGGGATCGAGCCCCGCTTCGGGCTCCCTGCTTGGCAGGAAGCCTGCTTCTCCCTCCCCCACTCCCTCTGCTTGTGTTCCCTCTCTTGCTGTGTCTCTCTCTGTCAAATTAATAAATAAAATTTAAAAAAAAGAATATATGACTAGCCCAATGTTACACAGGAGGTAAGTAAAATTCAGAATGAATCCAACATTATGAAAAGATATGCATTTATACATTATATCTGTGTGATTTCTAATACCCTGGCCCTCCTTTGTGATGTTATCCTGCCTCCCAACAAAATACTTGGAGCTTATCTGGGACAACAGTGCTTATGTTTTCCCCAACTTTTATGAAACTCAAAACCCCTAAACCCACTGAGTGCAACTTAAGGAATGCAAAAGTTCAGATAAAATGAGACTTCCCTTTACTACTTAGAATTCTCTGGACCCAAAGACAAAAGGGAAAGTAGTGGAAGGGAGACCCAGTCTCTGCACTCTGAGGTTCCAAGCATCTTATTCGGATATCTCACAGAGAGAGAGAGAATAAAGAGGGCCAAGTGAGACTAGTGGTCAGGTAATGAAGCCCGCAGATGGAAGTAAACCCTAGCTAGGCACTATTTACTGCCTCCAGATCCAACCATATCCATTTCAGATAAGCCTGTTTGGCAGCAGGAATTCACCCAGGTGGGTCTTCACAGGGCATTGCCCAGGGGGTACAATCATCCCACTGTGAAGGAATGCATTCTTATTCTCAGAAATGTAAGCCTCAGTGTTTCATTTGTGTCCTTTATGGTTTTAACAATGGGTTCTTACTATCTATTTTAAGGTAACGCAAAACCTGTTGCTCTTCTTTACAAGGGCGATGTCCTGCCTTGGATTCCCTCTGCTGGGCTTACACAGACACCTCTAGCAGGGTCCGCCCACACAAGGAATTATAAAGCACTAGCCATACTCATGTAGGATTATCCCCTAGCATCCAAACAAAAGCATTTTACTAAACAATATATCTGATTACCCTGCGCAGTACAGAGATGCAATTACGCCATCTCTAAATGGAGTCTGAAGTTTTGATACTTAAGATCCTGATTATTTTCACACACAAGGAAAGCAACAAAACACGTTTCATGTGAAACTGTGGAATATTTAAAACACCAATTTAAGACTGTTTACACCTAATGAGGAAACTGTCCAGCATCATGTACACAGTGCGTATTAAAGCGCAAGACTATTGCAAATCCATCACTACAATTTCCAGAGCTGTGAATGCACTTGGCAAAGAAAACAGAGGAACTTAAGCACTGATGGAGGGAGGAAAACCACTCAGTGCTGTTTGTTTCTTTAAGTCATATAAGTAAACTTTGGAATTAATATTGGCACCACAGCTATGAGAAAGTGTGGGGCAGAGAAACATTGTGTTCACAATACCTTTAGAACCAAGACAAATTAGACTTCACACCAAAGCAACGAATGAGCCCTTGGCAATTCATAAGAGAAACAGAGATTGGAAACCAGAGATCACAAAACATGAATTAGCATTTGTATCTGGTTCATTAGGAAGTTGATTAACCAACTCTGCAGTGATTTCTTTTTGGTACCTTAAAATTCAGAGAAAATGAGGTTTTAACACGAATGCTTTCGACTTGAAATAAGGCCACCAAGTTCAGGTGCTGACTCTGCAACACTCTTGCTCTATGACCCTGGAGAAATAATCTAACACTCACTAAGTCTGCAGAAGGCAGTTTTAAATGCATTTGAAATCCTGAGATATTGAAACCAGAAAGGGACCCTAGAGATCATCCAATCCCCATTTTTTTATAGAGCAAGTGAAGCCCCAAAGGGTTAAGAGACCATTTAAATCAGGATTTTTTTTCCCTGATTCTTATGTTTTCAACTCACCAGCAAGGATATAAGTGCAGTTAAAGAGGTTAGGAGAAAAGGAAAAATATATATGATTAATGTTATCATTGACTCCCCGTAGACACAATAGTGACACTTCATATGCATTCTCACTATATCCATTTTATATTTTTTCAGATTCAAAAAAAAAAAAAAAAAAGGAAACTGAAGATCAGAGAACTTATGTAACTTGCTTACGTTTATATGGCAGACAAGAAACTCACATTCTTCTGCCTTACTTGGCCGGCTATGCTAATCAAAAAGGCTCTCCGCAGCTTCCTCAGAACCAGGTTCACAAATCAATGCAAGTCAATTACATAACTAGACTTGTTGATATTTTATAATGCATTTTATGGCTAACTTTATGAAAGATCTTGATTTATAATTTTATCCCTGTGCAGTTGTGGAGTTTCCTAAAATAAGTTCAGGGGTAGGAGATTACCATTATCTATTTTCTGAAGACGATGTGAATTTTTTGTCCTTCAGTATTTGCTCCAATGATCCAGTGGAACTTTCTGCAGCAGTGTTTCCCTTTGAGGATTTTGATTATGGATTCAATTGATTTAACAGAGATATGCCTATTCAACTTCTCTATTTCCTCCTGAGTCCATGAAAGTAATTTTTGAAGAAATTGGTCAATTCTATTAAGTTGTCCAAATTAAAATGTAGTATAGCAAGAAACAGAATACATAAAGATCGGGGGGGAAAAGACACAAAACTTTGTTTGCAGATGACATAAATACATAGAAGAAAGGGAATCTAGAGCTAATGAGTGAATATATGGGATTTATATTGATTTATGCTGACAACTAATGAATAACATCGTTTGCCATATTCCTTCATTATTTCTGAATGTCATATCTGCCATGGTGCCACTTCTATAACGGGAATACTGATGTCTGATTTTTTTCTATTCCCCCTTGATCAGTCGTGCTAGATTTTTATCCATTTCATTAATCTTTTCACAGAATAAACCTTGAGGTGTGTTATTTTCCTCTATGCTTTGTCTACTTTCTATTCTTTTCTGTTTGCTTGCTACATTTTCCATTTCTTTGACTAATTATTTTGGTGTAACATTCTAAGTGCTTGGTTGTTCTTTCTTCCTCACTTCTTAAAGTAGCAATTTAACTACTTCCAAATAATGTGTTTTTTTAGAATATGAAATTTTCCAACTATAAATTTTCTCTCCTTTTAGCCACTTCCCACATTTGTACTTCCATTACCCTTTAGTTCAAAGTATTTATAACTTCTCTTGTCATTTCATTTTGACCTATAGCTGATTTGTAAATGTGGTTTTAAGTTTACAAGCATTTGTAATCTTTTCTATAGATCTTATTTTTGTTCATTTCTAGTTCAGTTTTGTTAAAGAACATACACTATTAGAGGTAGGTGCTGGATCCAGCTTGTTCTGACTTGAGACAGTTGTTACATATCTGGGATTTCAACAAGTTTAAAGTTGGATATGCCATGGAAATCTGCAAACACTCAAATTAGGGCTTTTGCTTTTTTTTGAAGACCTGGCTTAATATAACAAAACCGAATACAATATTTCAGACTCTTAAATTTTTAGATGCATTTTATGCCTCTAAAAAGTCATAGTGGTGATTACGGCATGTGCACCTGAAAAGAATGTGTAGTGTTCAATGTTACACGCATGTGTGGCATGTGCCAAGTTGGTAAAACCGTTTTCAGATCTCCCATATATTTATAATTTCTTATGACCAAATGTTAAGAGTGTTAAAATTCCCAACTACGATCGTGGATTTCTCTAAGTCTTCCTTCAATTTTCTCATTGTGTCCATTTTATTCTACTTACTCTTGTTTTGAGACCTAATTAGTCTGTTATTACAAGAGCCACAATAACACTGTTGGCAGAAAATATTTTCAATCCTTTCCCTTTACATCTCTTCGTGGTTTCTAAAGTATCTACTGTGGAAAGAATACATTGGGACTTGCTTTTTGTACCTATTTTGAAAATTACAGCCTTCTACTGGGAATGTTAGCTCCCTTTATAGTCAATGTGGTTCCCACGGGGTGTGGTTTCCGTCTACCATCTTGCTATTTGTTTTCTAGCTTCGCCATGTGTCTTCTCCCCTCTCTTTCCTCACTTGTTTTGGATCAAGTGAATTAATTTACTATCAATTTTCATTTCTTTACAGTTTTTTAACTACTCACTTTTACAAACTTTTTAAAATTTGTTCTAGTATCTCATACCTTATTAAAATACACTTTAAGTTAAGCATGATACTACTTAGGTAAAATGTAATATCCTCAAAACTCTAAAATCTGACTCTCCTAATATTTCATGCTATTATTATTATAAATTTCACCTCCAAATATTAAAAAACTCCCAATACAAGGTTATTTTCTCATATTGGTCAGCTGTCTTTCAAAGAAAAAAACAATCTTCTATACCCATCCACTTACCATTTTCAGCGACCCTCATTTCTCCTTTGAACCTGAGCTTCCATCTGCCCTTTGATCCTGAAGAACTTTTTTTTAGCAGTTACTCCAGCATACATAAGCTCACAGCGAATCGTCTGAAGTTTTCTTTCTAATGTGAATATGTATCTATTTCCCCTAACTTTTGAAGAAAATTTCATTGGATAAAAGAAAAATGGTAAATTTCAGGAGTTTTGTTTTGTTTTGTTTTGTTTCCTTTCAGCACCTTAGATGTGTCTTTTGACATCCATGGTTCTTGATGGGAAGTCATCCATCATCTAAATCATTTTCCTTCTATATGACATGTGTCAAGTGTCCCTGGCTGCTTTCATCACTTTATCTTTTATTTCCAACCACATGACTATGATATGTGCAGGTTGATTATTTTTGTATTTTGTATTTATATTGGTTTTTATATTTATATATAAATATAAATTTTATATAAACAAAAATATATGTATATAGTTATATTTTATATTTATTATGGTGCAGTTTCATTTCATAAACTGACCTTTTGAAATTTAATATAAACCACCCATGATTATTCAAAGTACTTTTTCTGACTCACTCTATTTATCCTCTTTTGCTCTGGACCTACAATTACATATGTGCTAAATAAATCTTGTGAGCGTGTCCCATTGGTTTCTAAGTCTCTGTTTTTTTCCCATTATTTTTCTTCTGTTTTTTTTTTGGTTTTTTTTTTTTTGTGGGGGAGGGACGAATTATTTACCTGTTTTCATGTTCAGGAACAATTTACTCAGGGATATCCAATCTGATGTTATGTTCACTCATTATAATTTGTATTTCAAATAGTACATGTGTAACTGTGGAACTTCTATTTGCTTGTTTTTACACTTTCAATTTATCTGCTAAGATTCCCAATCTCCCTTCTAATTATGGATATCTTCTGCCTTAAATCTTTGAAATACTTATAAGATATACTTCAAGTAGAGGACAGAAATGTGCTTGCTGCCATTGCCATCATTGGTGTTATCTTGGGATCTATTTATTCCTTCTTTAAAAATTGATACATTTTAATTTAAATTTAATTGATAACATTCTCCTGCTTCTTTGTAGGATTAGTAATTTTTAACGGTGTGCTGCTCAGCCTGACAATATGCTCTAGGGACACTGGCTTCTTTGGAGTGTTTTTCAGGCAGTCAGGTGCATCACTGGTGAGCCCTTTGTTCCTATCTTGTTTGATTTTACTTTTTACTACAGTGGACCTATTTGGGACTTGATCTTAGTCCTAGAGTAGGACTGCTATGCAGGGAATAGTCATGGCCTCCAGGATCTCCCACGAATCTTGGACATGCTGAGAGAGCTGTCCCGGTCTGCATGCACTCAAGTCTCTAAGCGCTCTATAGACTTGGCCATATCACATGTCCAATCTGGGGATTTGTACTAAGAGCCAGAGTCTCACTCTGCACATGGAAGCATAATCCTCAACCAAAGACCAGCCATGAGTTTCCATGCCCCACAAATCCCAGCTGGCTCGGCACCTGGGCCTCATATCTATGCCTGTTTAACGAGACCACCCTGCTGCCTGGCATCAAACAGACTATGCTATCTATCACAGGAGAGCATGTGTGAAGTAGGATGCTGGGCGGCCATGACCTTCACCTCTTACGTTTCTCTTCTATCAAGGACCAGGTCCTACAGCACCTGCTGATCAGTGTGTGAAAGCTGCTCCCTGTGTTTGGTCCAGCTTTAGAGTCATATTGGTGTGAGCACTGCTCATCCCAGTTAACCTATCACGGCTAGAAAGGGAAGTCCCTGGATAGGTTTCTTTTATTGTGAATGTTTTGCTCTAAAAGCACCAGATTTTTTTAACTTAAGTATAATAGGAAATTCAAATTAGCACACACAGGCCTTTTTGCTTCATAGTCAAAAAAAATCTAAAGTCATGTGATGTTAAGCTGCTGGTAGGGCTCCAAAACTACTCATTATTTCTAAATAGGAAATACATTTTGTTCATTAGTGATGGGATTATCATCCCTGAATAAATGTTTTATCTTTAATTGCAACTTTTCTTTCTTTTCTTTTTTTTTTAAAGATTTTATTTATTTATTTGCAAGAGAGAGCACACGAGCAGACGGGAGGGGCAGAGGAAGAAGCAGAACCCCCCCACTGAACAGGGAGCCTGACTCAGGGCTCAACGCCAGGACCCCGAGATCATGACCTGAGCTGAAAGCAGAGACTTAACCGACTGAGCCACCCAGGTGCCCCTTTAACTGCAACTTATCTGGCATGATACGTAACAAATTCAGTTTTTCCCACTTATACTCTGTTGTATAATATGACAGATGCTTATTGAACTAATAATCACATTATTATTGAAGTGAAGACATTCTGTAAGGCAGATTTATGGAAAAGACCCAACAATTTCTGTTGTATTTTTATGCACAGGTACCATAGATTTCCCCAGGGGCACTATCTACAAAATAGTACTTGCAAAAATATCTATAAAAAATCAGAATTCGTATAATTAAATATTAATACAGTCTCAATCCATTATCACTTTCTATTAGTTTCTTAGAGCCGCCATGACAAAGTTTCATAAGCTGGATGGCTTAAAACAACATAAATTTACTCTCTCAAACTTCTGGAGGCTAGAAACCCAAAATCAAGGTGTCAGTAGGCTCAGACCACACCCAGAGGCTCTAGAAATAATCTTTTCTTGACTCTTGGATCCCTTCTGGTGGTGGCTGATATCCCTTGGCATTCCTTGGCTTGTGGATATACCACTCCAATCTCTGTCCTCACTGTCACATGGCCTTCTTCCTTGTGTTTCCTGTGTTTCTGCATCCAAATTTCTCTCTTATAGGGACACTAGACGTTGGATGTAGAGCCCGCCCTAATCCAATATGTATGCCCCGTCCTGTTTCACGTCCTATCACATTGTCAAAAGCTTCCTGCACAAGGTTAAATGGTAATGGTATATTTTCATTGTCTTTTGATTAATATGGAAAAACCTCTAATTATTTCATTCATAAGTATGAATTTGTTAGTCTAAGGCAAACTTTTCCACATGTACAGAAAGTATATTTCTATAAATGACAGTGGACATTGTACTGACAGCTCAACTTCCAACCCACCACATTTTCCTGGTTTTAAGGGATGCAAAGGCAGAGCCCCATCTCCTGTCACGAAAGATAAATAGCAATACTTCATCACTCCCAGGAGTATAAACCCATGACAAAAAACTAGTTGATCAGATGTTCCTATCCTTGATATTAAATCTTGGGTGAGTATTTGTGCCAGAAGACTTCAGAGTATGGACATGATATTGGAACATAAAGAAAATAAACCTTTGCACTTCTAGCTATCACTCAAGGCAGTGGAGACTCATATCCCCAACAGACACTGCAGTGGGACAGCTCAGAGGAAATCATCCCTAGCTCCACTGGGAGACTAGATAGAAAACTTCATAGATGAAGAGTATTGAAGAAAGAGAATTTTGATAAAGAAAAAAAATTATTTTAGCCTATTTTTTAACAGATCTCCAATTTTTTTTTCTGTTGGGATAAACTGCTAGAATATTAAAATTATCCCAGCTAGCCACCTATGAAATTTGATGATTTAAGTATATCAACTTTTGATAATGAGTACCATAAATGTTGTCTTTTTTCTTAATACATTTATTGAGGATTTTGCATTATACTCTGCCTGTTATTCAGAAAGAAAACAAATACAGAAAACTAGGAACACAGAATTCTTCAGATAATCATTTTCTATTAACTTGAGCATCCTCAGTGACATATTAAGCATGATCCATTAGCTCTGTCCTAGGGCTCCAGGAACGTTTCACCACACTGTCATTTTCAAAGGCATGAATGCCTTAATCATTCCTGTATCTCCTCTGGAATTAGTATCTTGCCTTTCCCAGAGTAAGTACCAATAAACAAGTTCAGGACGAGTGGGTTCTGAAACCCCATGTCTATCACTGGGAAGAATACAGACACAAAGTCCAAAACATCATTGATTCTCTCTGTTCCTAACTGAAACTAAGTTCAGAGTGCCAAATAGAATGGCTGTTCTTGAATTTCAATCAGTTTCCTTTACTTTAGGTATTAGAGGCTTGTTGTTAACAGCAACTGCCAAGTCATAGCATCTGTTTATTTTGTATTGGGGTAGTGATCCCAATTTAAAATGTAACGCTTTTCTGCTGGTTATGCATTGCCATAAGCCATCCATCCAAAAAAATTTATCAAAATCACTATTATTTATCACTTATTGTCAAGTATACCATCACTCACTGCACAGAAGATCTATTCCAGATGAATAATTCAAACTATATAACCCACATTTTGCATAGCTTATAACTGACTACAGTTTTATTTGTTCTTGTACAAATCATAGTGCAGGCACATTTGCCTTAGGAATTTTGTAAAACCAAAGAGGTCTAGAAAATCCTATTGTGTATGACAAAAAGCCTATTGGGATAAATAAAGAATCAAAATTAAGGCTTACAGTTTGTTCAAGGACGGCAAATAAGAAAGGGGAAGATAAAGGATACTCCAGCATCTCATGACCATACACCCCAATCCAAATGCGGACACTGTGCTGCGTCATGTTACTTTGCACCCCAATGTAGCAGCGAATTGGAAGGCATAGGGCAGCAGATGATTAATCAGAGGCGCCAGAGCAGTGCAAGAGAGCAATAGTGAAGGAAAGACAAGATAAGAAATGAACCCCAATGACAGCATTAACTAGAAAATGGCACCAAGACTTCTCAGGAAACACTTCATGTCCTTTTGAACTGACAGGAACATCAAGATCTTGGGCTTAAATTCTAGGAACCATCCAGGTATAATGTTGAGGAGAAAGGGAGGGAGGAGGTAGTTAGTATATCAGGACATGGAGTAGCTCAGTAAGTGTGAAAGGTCCTCATTCTCAAGATTATATGCATCTGCTATTTCTTACACTGCATGTCTACCCTCTGTTCAATAGGGAAAGCAATCTCTAGTTTATCCTAATGTCACAAAACAGCTGACAATTTAATAAAAATTCATTAAGTCACAGTCAACTTCCAATTAAATATGTATCTTAACATTACTAATGGACCATCTTTGTGGACTTTCACAGGTAACTGTTGTTGACTCATATTCTGGTTGATGCCTCCACCTGCCACCCATGGTGACTATTTACCTCTTATTTGCCTAGCACTGATATATCCTTCAAAGATGGCCTTCCCCTCAGAAGGTCATCTCCTTCAACCCAACCTGGTGGTTTTAGCAAAGGCCATCATAGGTATGGGAGTGAGCACCTAACCCACACAGGGCCCCTCAGGGGACTTCCCCTGATAGGAACTGGGGAAGAAGTCAGCTGACCTCTGGAAGTGAAGGTGGAATGAGAGTTTGGGAAGCTTCTAGAATGCTTGCTACAAGTCTTGTGCAGGAAGCTGATTTGTTGTGGGCAAAGAATGATGCTGATGTGCAAAGGGAAGGAGGGATGAGAAATGGCGGTGCAATGATGACAATCAAGTCCCTGGCGACGCTCTACCTTACGTCCACCTGTACACCAGTATCTTCATTTTCCAATGTTTTGTTGCTTCATATCCTTTTCTCCTAGACTATGAGTCAATAAATCCTTCTTTTATCTAAGTTTCTATCTTTTGTAACCAATAGTCCTGCCTGATTGACCTTGTTTTCAACATTTCTTGCCTTAACCAACCTATTAATTCAAGCCCACATTATTTCTCTTCAGCAACAGCAATAGACCTCTAACTCACCTCCCTGCCTAAAGCAAACTCTCACTCCAACCCATAATCTATAATATAACGAGAGAGAATTTTCAAAACGCAAATCCGATCATGTTGCACCTTGCACAGTATTTTTTAGTGATTTCTAGGTGATTTGTCATCATTTTGAGTGCCTATCATCAAACTTCCTTTCTATCTAGGAGAAATCTCCTAACATGCAGGACTTCAAGAGACAAAAGGTACAGCCTAAGGAAGCTTCAGGGAGCAGTGTCTGGTGCTTTTCTCCCCAAACCCCCTGGAATCCAGGACAAGGTTTAGCTGATTGACTACCCCACCTGGGAACATCAAACATGTGACTCAAAGAAGGTGGTTGACTGGAATCCATCTGTATCAATGTTCAGCAATATTGTGCAAAATGACTGTAACAGTGATACCAGTGGGGGGATTCTAACCAGCTCATTCCTGTGGCTCGGCTTTGGCTGTGGTTTTCCCATCTGCCGCCCCCCCCTTAGGTCCCTGACCTTGTTCTGTGCCTAATTCTCTGGCACTTCCCATCAATTACACAAGGTATTTGAGCAAATTGAGCTACTTTATCCCCAAGTATTGACATGCCCTTTAGTCAGTGAATGGGTTAGTAAACTGTGGTCCAGCCAGACAATGGACTATTATTCACGGCTAAGAAGAAATGAACTTTCAAGCTGAGAAAAGACACGGAGGAAACTTAAACGCATATTACTAAGTGAACAAAGCCAATCTGAAAAGGCTAGATACTGGAAGATTCCAACTACGTGGCATTCTGGAAAAGGCTACACTGTGGAGACAGAAAAATCAACAGGCAGTGGTTGAAGGTATGGGGGAAGGATGAATAGGGGGAAGCCCAGAGGAAATTTTAGGGCAGTGAAAATACTTTGTATGACACCATAATGATGGATACATGTCATCATCCACTTGCTGAAACCCACAGAATGTAGAACACCAAGACTGATGCTTAATGTGCTAATGCAAACTACGGGCTTTAGGTAATAATGACGTGACGTGCCAAAGTAAGTTCATCGATCGTAAGGAACGTGGCACTCTGTAGGGTTGCTGATCGTGGGAGCCTCTGCATATGAGGGGGAACATGGCAACTTTGGACTTTCCCCTCAGTTTTTGCCTAAAACTGCTTTTTTTTTTTTTTTTTTTTAAGGCCTGGCTTATAAATTATGCCATAAAATACAATGTTAAACTTCTTAGAGATGAAGATAAATTTTTCAGGTTCCCTTTCCTAAAGTTAAGACTAGACATGATTTTCATGACACCTTCTTCAAAGCTCTCCTGCCAGACTTCGCTCAACTGAATAATAGGTGAATTCAATTCTTACCAGTCAGTATTTAACTCCCCTCGAATTTTAAAGCCCTCTTATATTTGTCTTACCTCCTATCCTGGTACTTTTCCATACTTTCTGCATCACTAAAATAAACTGTTAAGTATCTTCATATGACTTTTGGGTCAAATAAAGTTAAAAGACTCTCTTTATTTCAGAGTCCTACATTTACTTATCTATTTTTTATGCCTCAGGAACCTTTTTTTCCTCTAAAACTCCCCTAAGAAATCAAGAAAATTCGCTCTTGGCTCCTTTCTCCCTATCAGTAGTAATGAACAGTGAGAATGTTTTCCGCCTTCTACCTCTTTGAAGTATTTTATAATAGGGTTAAAATAGAAATATATTTATTTTACTGGAGTTCAGCTATTTTTCCAGTTTAAACTAGAAAAGCGTTCTGATACTATCTGCAAAAGAGAAGTAAATAAGATTTTATAATATGCTAAATAAAATAGTTAATATGTATAAAGATCACAATTCTTTAATACCAGAAAGAAAATGATACTGACATTAAGAAATATTTTATCTGGGTGCCTGGGTGGCTCAGTTGGTTGGGCGACTGCCTTCGGCTCAGGTCATGATCCTGGAGTCCCTGGATCGAGTCCCGCATCGGCCTCCCTGCTCGGCAGGGAGTCTGCTTCTCCCTCTGACCCTCCCCCTTCTCATGTACTCGCTCTCTCTCATTCTCTCTCTCTCAAATAAATAAATAAAATCTTTAAAAAAAAAAAAAAGAAATATTTTATCTATTGAGGCATATGAATAAAACATCATATCAGAAGGATACTGTGATACAGAAATATTACTAAGAATCTAGATAGGAGGTAATTTAGGGAGGCCATCTAAATATATGCAATTCGGTGGGCCAACTCTTTATATACATTTTTAGCAGATGACCTTAACCCTAGGTAGAATGCCCTCTTTTCTGCTTTCCTTTCATTTTGGGTGGTCTTTGCTTCCTTGAAATGTCTACATCTCACTCACGTAGTTTTCCCTACTGGATCTTTGATGGTGCTCTTCTCACAAGCCAGCAAGGACCTGTTTTCTAGGGACTTGGTCTTGGCATGCATCCCCCCCCAAAATATTTCACCACATATTTCATAGACCTGGACAGAAAGGGAGGCAGACTTCCCAGTCCTCGACAGGGAGGAATATTTGTCCTTTCCTGGCTGGCTGTTGTAACATTAACACAAAGTTCTGCCTCCCACATGCCCAAGTGGTATCCTTGTCCCCAGGCTTGCTGAGGAGAAACTCCCCTCCTTGAAAATTTTCTCATCTAGTTCTCACTCTGGTTTCCAGTCACATTTGGAGGAGTTGTTTCAACAAAAGCTCTTATATTTACCTCAAAGAAATACTTTTTCATGAAACGAAACTGAAACCAGTTTCTTAACATTTTCTGTGTAAGCCATAAAGGGCCCCTGAAAACCTAAAACAGAATCTACAACTACTTTCTTCACTTACAGAAAATTTCTTCAAATTCTATTAGATCTCATTTTTACCTTGAAGCCTTTCCCAAATACTCCAGAAACTATTTATATGTCTTTCAACGTACCATTTATTATCTGAACACTTCATTGGTTCTAGTCACAGGCTAAGCTGTATTATGTGGCCACTTTTATATGGATGTCTATTCGTTGTTACTTCCTAGGGTAGTTATCTGTGGAACTATATCCAGTATCTAACCAAGTAATAAATGTTGGTAAGTATCAGCTAGTTGATCACTCTTTCTACTAAAAGACATATAGAAAAAGACAGATTTTTCAATTGTGCAGAGACACTGTACATTTAAAACACATATATATGTAAAACATAGAGCAGATAAAACATTGCTCATAAACAAAAGGACAGATTTTCTCAGAAGAAAACTGTAATAGGAAGTTAACAACAATCACAGGCTTAGTTACAAACCTAAGACACATGAAATTATAAACCCAACCTTTGCAGGACAATTTAAGATCTTGATATCTTAGTACTTTTACATAGCTAGAGCCTTCTGACACTTTTTTTTTTTTTTTTTTTTTAAAGATTTTATTTATTTTTTTGACAGAGAGAGACATAGCGAGAGCAGGAACACAAGCAGGGGGAGTGGGAGAGGGAGAAGCAGGCTTCCGCAGAGCAGGGAGCCCGATGCGGGACTCGATCCCAGGACCCTGGGACCATGACCTGAGCCGAAGGCAGATGCTCAACGACTGAGCCACCCAGGCGCCCGCCTTCTGACACTTTTATTGATAAATTCATCTCCAGAGTTCATCTCTGCTTGAACGCAGCCACATTTCTGGTTCTGCAAAGAAAATGCCAGGGTGGACTTTTATGTGGTTGAGTAATAATAAGGGTCATTCCTTCATACTGGACATCAGAAAAATGAAAATTGCAGTAGTACCAACTCAAGAAGAAACAGAATGTTTGAACAAGTCTATATCCACTGCCAAAATTGAACCAGTAATTATATAAAACTTCCGGCACAATCTCTGATGGCTTTGTAGACTAATTCAATGAAACACCAAAAGAAATGGATAGCTCCAAACTTACACAGAATTAAAAGAATTATCCCCCACCCTTCTAATAAGGAAGTTTAACTACTGTTTGGAAATATTGAGAGTTTTTTAAAAAATACACTGAGAGTTTTTTGTGATCAGTTTTGTAAATAAGTAATGGACATTTGAAACCAAGATATACCCATTTTGATGTGTTGTTTCTGTCTCCCGTTTCTTGATCTCTCCTGAGATGAAGGGTACAACGTCTCTTACAGTTATTGTGTATTTATTTCTACTTGTATAAATTGTAGCTTTTTCTTTCTGAAGATTTTTTTAAAGATTTTATTTATTATTTTAGAGATAGATAGAAGGCGGGGGGAGAAGGGGCAGGAACAGAAGGAGAGGGACAAGTGGACTCCGTGCTGAGCACAGAGCCCATTGCAGGGCTCTATCCCAAAACCCTAAGATCATGAGCTGAGCTGAAATCAAGAGTCCCACATTTAACCCACTGAGCTTTGCAGGTGCCCCACTTTTTGAAGATTTTATACTATGAGAGTTTGTGCTTAGGAACCACAATTATTATATTTTGATTGTAAATTGTGTTCTTTATCATTGTAGGTGCTTACTTTGTTTTAAACAGTGGTCTTTAGCCTAAATATGACATTGTCTGATTACCAGATAATGATTTCTACTAGGCTACTGTATTACTCGCTAGCTAGCATCTACCCACCTACCTCGTGCTATTTATTTACTGCATTTGCCTGGTTCATGTTCTACACCACTGTTCTCAATATTTTTTAGTTTCTCAAGTGCAAAGTATCTCATATGACTTCACAAACAGGGTTTCTGATCTCCCTTCATTTGCATTTATATGTTGGTATTACAACTGTTATATGATGGGGCGCCTGGGTGGCTCAGTCATTAAGCATCTGCCTTCGGCTCAGGTCATGATCCCAGGGTCCTGGGATCGAGCCCCGCATCGGGCTCCCTGCTCAGTGGAAAGCCTGCTTCTCCCTCTCCCACTCCCCCTGCTTGTGTTCTCTCTCTCGCTGTGTCTCTCTCTGTCAGATAAATAAATAAAATCTTTAAAAAAAAAAAAAACTGTTATATGATGATTTTAAGCTTTGTGATTTATAGACTTAAAAAATAGTCATGCAGAAGCAATTTGAAGATGGCGTCTTCCTCCTACAACGGGCCGGCCGCTGCGGACGGGAAAAGTGAATTATTTCGTAACAAGAAGCTGAAGCCGGAGAATCGAGATGAATCAGAACTCCTCACTGTTCCTGATGGTTGGAAGGAACCGGCTTTTTCCAAAGAGGACAATCCCAGAGGACTCTTGGAAGAGAGCAGTTTTGCAACTTTGTTCCCAAAATATAGGGAGGCTTACCTGAAAGAGTGCTGGCCATTGGTACAGAAAGCCTTGAATGAACATCACATTAATGCAACCCTGGACCTGATTGAGGGCAGTATGACTGTGTGTACAACAAAGAAGACTTTTGATCCATATATCATCATTAGGGCCAGAGACCTAATAAAACTTTTAGCAAGGAGTGTTTCATTTGAACAGGCAGTACGAATTCTTCAGGATGATGTTGCATGTGACATCATTAAAATAGGTTCTTTAGTAAGAAATAAAGAAAGATTTGTAAAAAGAAGACAACGTCTCATTGGTCCCAAAGGATCTACATTGAAGGCTTTGGAACTCTTAACAAACTGTTATATTATGGTTCAGGGAAACACAGTTTCAGTCATTGGACCTTTTAGTGGCTTAAAAGAGGTTCGAAAAGTAGTCCTAGATACTATGAAGAATATTCATCCAATTTATAACATTAAAACCTTAATGATTAAACGAGAGTTAGCAAAAGATTCTGAATTAAGATCACAAAGTTGGGAAAGATTTTTGCCACAGTTTAAGCACAAGAATGTGAATAAACGCAAGGAACCAAAGAAAAAAACTGTCAAGAAAGAGTACACACCATTCCCACCACCACAGCCAGAAAGTCAGATTGATAAAGAATTGGCTAGTGGTGAATATTTTCTGAAGGCAAGTCAAAAGAAGCGACAGAAAATGGAAGCCATAAAGGCTAAACAAGCAAAAGCTCTTAGTAAAAGACAAGAGGAAAGAAACAAAGCTTTTATTCCACCTAAGGAAAAACCAGTTGTGAAACCAAAGGAAGCTTCTACTGAAAATAAAATTGATGTGGCCACCATCAAGGAAAAGGTTAAAAAGCCAAGAATAAGAAACTGGGAGCTCTTTCAGCTGAAGAAGTTAAGCTTAAAATGGAAGTAGATGAAAAAAAAAAAGAAGAAAAAAAAGTAACATTAAAAAAAAACCCTGGATGAGAACCCTTTAAGCTATCTCCTTTTGTAAAGGATTTTGAGATACTAGGGCATTAGTAGCCTGTATGTGAGAAGGAGTACTCTGATCACATTTTTCTGAGTTTATGTCATTCTTCAAAATAGTGTTTATATAAACAGCTGTCCTTTATAAATATATAAAAAAAAAAAATAGTCATGCAGACTGTTTCACTGGAGTCTTATGTTTATGTGTCTATGTCTGTTTGCACACAGATAGATATGTAGATCTATCTACATGTTTTTCTTATATGTATAAGAACTTGATCCTACAAGGAAGTCTCCTTTCTGTGTATCTGGTGTTATATGCTTTCTCTATCTTTTTTCTAATAATGCCTATATTGCTTTTATTTCTGATTTTTTTCTATTTCTTTTCTGATCTCTGCCAGCTAAAGCTTTATTTCTTCCCACGATCTTGCCATCTCTTCCCTGAAATCTTACGACCTTGTGTTCTTACTTCACACATGCAGAAATTTAATTTATTAGCATTTTTGAAAGTCTCTTGTGACACACTTAGGCACACTTTATAATTTCTCCATTTTTGGGGGGTGTGAGAGCTCTTTCTTGGTCATTTTATAGTTTCCCACACAACCACCAATATCGCACTGGCTATAGACTTGAGTGAATTTTTCATGTGTACACCAGGAAACATCTACAAGATCATGCATGACATCCATATATGCTCCAGAAAAACATGAGTATCAATGCCTACTTTCAGAAGAACAGGAATGAAAGCACTTTTAGGAAGAAAGACTCCTACCCTCCATGGGAGAATTACTGAGTCCAGGTCTGAGACCTGGAAGAGCAGAGAACTTGCTACTGCAAAAACAGAAGGGATTTGAGAATGTGTAGACCAAGAGGTAGCAGTTCATGGTAGCCACAAACCCTAAGTGACTTGGAACAGGAGGTCATCCTTGGAGCACAGCAAACTTGAAGAAGGTAACAATAGCCAATAGGACCCTTCTGACACAAAAGAGAAAAAAAAAACTGAACCAATATTAGAATCCAAAATCTTCACCCACACCTGGTTCATGAGTATATAAAACTAAACAAAAATTGCAAATGACAAAACAAACAAAAAAGACTGGCTTCCATATAAAGCTATTAAAAGAAGTCACTAGCAGAGGCTGATGCTGATTAAAAAAAAAAAAATCTTTCCAAAAATGTTAAACAGGAAACAAAAGAACACATTTACAAATTACCCCACCCACAATTAGTAATCCTTAAACAACTATTCATAGATATGAAACACTTTCAATCAGAAATTTAAAACTTTAGGCAGAAATGGACCAAATAGCAAGATATGAACTAAGACTCACCTGAACACAGGAAAGAAACTGAGGGAGAAAAAACATGGCATCTTTAAATAAAGATTAAGTTAGAAAGTCCCTGAGAAAAAGAGATGCAAACAGACAATAAAAGAAACAGGACATAAAGAAATATACTTAAAGTTTCAAAGAGGAAGTTGATATGAAAGCAAAGATACAACAAAATTATAATTAGAGTCCTCAAAGAGTGAAAAACCAAGACAATGTAACAGACTGCTTACAACTATAATCTACCAAAACATTTCAAAAAGTGAATACCTGGGTCTTCATTTGGAAGGGCCCACCAGGTATCTAGGAAAGGGACTTAGAATGGTCAATTCCAAGATATAACCTAAATATGTCTCTTTGACTTTAAAGTCAAGAAACATTTTCCAGGCTTCCAGGCAAAATAGCTAAGTTACTTACAAAGGAAATAAGATCAAGTCGACATCAGAGTTACTGAAAGCAACATAGAAAGGAAGAAACAAGTAAAGCAACATTTTAAATACACTCAGTAAAAGAGTTAGCCAACTATTCTATTTAGTTGACTAATCCTTGAAGTATGAATCTATGGAAAGGGTTTTAAAAATGTAAGAATGCAAGGAATACTGCAGACAAGATCTCTTCCTGGGGAATATGCTAGAGAATGAGCTTCATCTAATCAAGGCATACCACTGGGAGACCCTCAGCAAAGACCAGTACTGAGCACTGGGCATTTTTAATGTAGATCTCAAAGTAACTCAAAGGTGGAGTAAAACTGGAGGCATGATGTGACAAAATCAAAATAAGGAGCTAAAACAAAGGGGGACGTAGAAGGAAAAATACATTAAGCTCATTGATTATCATACAAGTAATGATTGCACATTGCATAGCAGATTTTTGAGTTAGGAAAAAAGCACTCAGGTCATTATATAAAGTGTTACAAAGATAACCACTAGCACAAAAATGCATTAAGTAATACAAATAAGAGTTTAGAGAGAAAGAAACACAATAAATACAATAAGTATATTCAGTAAATAACAAAGATATAAAATTTATAAATGTAAATGAGCCTAACTTCACTATTAAAAAATACTCTTAGGGTAGTCTGCATAGAAAAGTCTAACTCTACACTGCAGAGAAGAGACACACATAAAAGCAAAGTGAACTGGAGAAAACAAAATCAAGGGATGTGCATAGATATCACAGAGCAAATGCGAACATTACAGACGTGTGGTTGCAAGAGACAAGGTAGAATCCAGGCTAAAAAGCTTTAAATGAGTGAAAAAAGAAAGGATACTTAAAGTCCCAGTTCACAGTAAAGATACAATACTGATAAAAATCCATGCACCAAATAACACAGAAACCACCACGATTGAGTACAAGTGAAAGCAGATGCACAAAGAAAGAGATGGAAGAACCCATTGGAAGAGGACGGACATACCGTTGTCTGTCCCAGACCCATCAGGACTCAAGTGAGTCAGAACACAGGGGGCCCACATCCTCCAACTGCTGGAGCAGACTTCATACGTAGACACCTTACTTTATCCTCAGCTCATAGAGAATATACCTTTTCAGATACACATGGAACATCTAGCCCCCCACCCCCAAAAAATACCACCATCGATTAGAACAAAAGAAAGCCTCAATATCTTCCACAAAGTTGAAGAGTAAATGAAATTTCTGTGCTATCGGGCTCTTATGTATGGTACATGGTGTGGGCGCCAGAGAACAATGTCCACAGGGGCAGGAACCATACAGATCTCATGACCATGTGTGACAGGGAACACAGTCCTGGGGTCTTGGGAACAGTCACAGAAAATGACGTTTCTTCAGTCTTCCAGGTAAACACAACCTTCTATTACACCTTGCCCTCATTTTGTGCACTATTTACGGTGTTTTTTGAAGTTCTGCCATTACTCCAAAATCCCACGACCAGCCTTCCCACCCTCCCTATTGGTCTGAGGGCAAACCTGGAATCTTACTTCTTTCCATGATGTTCACACACTGTCCTAGAAATTCCCAGGTGTGGTCAGATCTCAGAGGCTTTAATGCCCTGTATCATATCCATTATCTGTGGTAATTCAGGGTCTCAAAAATGGTTATTTCTGCTCACCTTAGAACTCAGCTTCCACAAGCCAATATGGACATGGTCTCCTTTATGTTTTTCTTCATAATTTAAATTACGTTCATATATTTAGTTATTCCTTGAGAGAATCCCTTTCAATAAGACACAAAGTGCTTAAAAGTTTTGCTTGTCATGTAACTACTCTGCTGATTTTTCCAATTTTGTACCAAGTCAGGACCTGCATAAACAAAAATGTCTTCTGGGAGTTCAATTATGGGTCATTGAAGAAGAGACAGTACCCTGTTGTGGTTTTATTGAAAGGCCACTGCCTAAGTAAATCTTTGAATGTTTTTCCATTTCCCCCTGTAATGGCAGGAAGAAACTAGAAAGGTAGGTTCCCATTTGAAATTACCCTTGGACTGAAATATTTCAGAACAATACTGGGACTTCGTTCAAATGGCTCAATTATTTCAACCCTATTCTCCCCAGAGCAATTCATTTTTCTCTTTTGAAGTCCTGTGGTACGTGCTCCGTCTGCCCCTTTTTCCAACTATTTCTAGCCAAGCACACAAACATTCTGAATCACTTCCTTACTCTTTAAAAAAAAAAAATTACTGAGTTTTCAGTATTATTACTCAAGCCTTTAATTGGCTGTTTTCCATTCCCTAAGGTGATTCTTTCAAATCTTTGCCCATGTCTTCCAGAAGCCAATTTCTCCCCACTCCCAGCCAGCTTTCTTCATTCCCTGGCCTCAGACTTCAGCAAGGACATAGAAGCTGGGTGGATCCTCATTCTCTTCTCCCTTCCAGGCCTCTCTCCACTCCAACAGCAGAACACTCCCCTCCGTGTTCTTTCCCCACTCTTTGAAGTTTTCAGAACCTTGTTCTATACAGCAAGGTAGTTAGCAAAGATTTCTGCTCTATAAGCAGCCCTGAATTGGTGCTGGGAACACAAAATGAGCAATACATTCTTATCCTCCCTCCTTACCAGAAGGCCTGACAGTTTAATGGAGACACAGACTAGAAAATATAATTTCACATTACAATGACCTTCATGCTCTGATGGAGAACTGGATAGTGGGCTTCTCTTGAAACATCAACAGTATGTCTTGTCAAGAAAGGGATGTCAAAGAAGGAGGTACTGGAGAGGAGTCTGGAAGACTCAAATGCAAGGGGTTCAGGTGAGGCCCCTGGGATGTATTCCACAGGGCAAAGGGGAACATGGAGAGAAGTCCAGATAGTTCTGTTCCTGTCTGCTCTTGTTTCCAGACTGCTGGGTGGCCTCTCACTGTAGCTCGGCTAGAATTTTGGTTGTCGAGGACACTGTAATGTCTCACCCAGTGTCCTTTCGGGGTTACCTGAGGCTGAAGAGAGTTCCCTGTAAGAGAGAGGGAGACAGACTTCCTGCCTCTGTCTCACAGGATTGCTGCTCCTCTCGCCCAAACTCGCCCCCTTCATTTCTGTATGCCTGTGATACAGTATGCTCCCCACTATCTCAGAGCAGGTAGCTGGGAGCCTAACTGGAGGTCTTTGCACAATTCAGGGAAGGAAGAGATCCATGAAGGTTGGTGTTGTGGAAGAGCTGGGATTTACAGCAGGAGAAGTAGGAGAAAGAAGCCACAAGTATAGAAAAACAAATGTAGGACACTCATCTCTGCATTTATTTACCCATCCAACTATTTTACAAGGGGATGACTTTTTTTCCTAAGTAAACCATTTTAATTCTGAGATAGTGACACTGGATGCTTGCTTCTTGAGTGATGGGCTTCTGTGGTTCTTATGTTGGACTTGGACAGCAGAGTCTACAAAGCTCCAGAGAAAGGCTTTCTCCCCTCATCTTTCCAAGTTTCTGGGCCTGCTCAGCCTTGTAGACAGAAAATCCCGAAGATGTCTGAACAGCCCAGAACTCCAGGGATCTGAATTTTAAAAACCCTGAGCTAGTGTCCAGAAACTGAGTTGCTCATGTACTTTAAGTATCTGTTCCATTAGTAACTTCCAGGATTGCGAGGTTTAACAAGATTGGAGCAAATAGAATTGGTTGGTTAATTCAGTAAAATTTGGAGAAGGTTCAGTTTTGATTTTAGGGAACTTTTAAAACCATGCTTTTGAGACAGTGCCAAGAATTGTGAGCTATTTTAATAACAGAGGGATGAGATTAGCATGGGTTTCTTTAGGGTCTGTGCTCCCTAGCATTCCTGAAAGGTCTCAGGATGAAAAGTCTGCTCTTGCTGAACCTCACCCGTTAGAAGATCTGTCATTTCCATACAGCCTGGAATGACAGGCTGACAATCCACAGCTGGGAAGAAGCACATGGATGCGGTCCAAGAGGCAAGCGGCAGAAACTGCTGGCCAAACTGAGCCGTCTCTAAACATGAATGGTTCTTTGGATTTTATAGATGAAGACTGCTACGGCTCCTAGAATTTCCAATTAACAGGATTCTAGTTTCTGAAATTTGGGATAAGACCACAAAAGACTTCCTTATTCTGTATTTGCGTAAGAAGCTCCAGGTTTTTACTCAAACTGAGTGTATATTTGAGGAAGATGATTTTGGGGCAGGGAGTTGGCTGATTCAAAACCAAAACAACACTGGTGCTGAGCGACCCCACATGACCATCAGCGTGTAAGCAGGGGAGTTTTTCTGTTAACAATTTTCAAGTGAAAAAGACTCTTGGGAAGAACATCCTACACAATCCTTTATATTTCAACTCAAAATAATCAATGTTCAAGTATCATTTGTACCCCAGCAGGGTGCCTCTGCTTGTTGTGCTTGTTGAATATTTCTTCCCAAAACTCATGAAGGAAGTATCCATTTTATGGACAATGCTTCTATTGGCATCAACCCAGCCAACAAACGTACATTCCTCTCTGCTCGTGGTCCATCAGCGATCAGGGTTTCCCACACACATCCACCTGCTTGTCCCCTTGTCTTGAGTCTGGGGTCTGCTGTCACTCTCTTCAGGCTTCCTCCCACCATTCACATCTGTGGCCTCTGTCTCAGTCCTTTGGGGCTGTTATAACAAATAGCTTAGACTGGCTGGCTTTAAATAAGAGACCTTTATTTCTCACAGTTCAGGGGGCTGGTGGGAGATTTCTCACAGTTCAAGGGGCTGGTGGGAGATTAGGGTGCCGGCATGAGTTCTGGTGAGAGCTCCCTTCCTGGCTTGCAGATGGAAGACCCTCCTCCAGGGTAGAGAACAGAGAGGCCAAGCAAGCTTCTCATGACTCACAGGGCACTCATCCCACTCTTCAGGGTCCCACCCTCATGACTTCATCTAACATAATCGCCTCCCAAAAGCCCCACCCTCCTGATACCATCACATGGGGTGGGCAGGGTTTTGACATTTGAATTCTGAGAGGACACCAACATTCAGTATGTAGAACACTCTACATAAATGTCACCTTCAAAACACTCAAATACTCATTCTGAAGTGGGGGATATAATTACTTATCATAAAATGCATAGATCTTAAGTGTGTAATTTTATAAGTTTTAACAACTGTACATACCAATGTCACCAACACTCCCATCGAGGTACAGGATGTTGTGATCATCCTACAGAGTTCCCATGCTCCTTTAGGGTCAGTCCCCTCTCCCTGCCCTAGGTACAACTGTTTTCTTATCTCAATTGTTATAAATGGGATCTGTCTGTTCTTAAACTTCATATAAATGGCATAATTTGCTCAGGGTAATGATTTTTATGCTTCCATGAGAATAAAAGGAACTTGTTCTCTTTTGCTACTATATAATATTATTGTATCTATTATAATTTAATACTTTTTCTGCTGATGGGTATATAGGTTGTTTCCAGATTGGGGTTGGTGTAATAAAATATCCTTGTGGAAGTTTTGGGTTGAATATATGTTGCAGTTTTGGGGGAGTAAATATCTAGAGGTGGAATAACTCATCATAAGGTAAGCGTCTAACTTTATTAGCGTAACAAATATCAGTTTCCACTGTATTTGTAACAAAACTCCCTTAATATGAGACTTCCTGTTGCTCTAAGTCTTTGACAAAATGTAGTATTTTTATTTCTATAGGTATAAAATTGTATTGCATTGTGCTTTTAATTTGCTTTTCCCTAATGAATAATGATGTTGAGCATCTTTTTATCTGCTTATTAATCATTTGTGTATTCACATTTTTTAAGTGCCCAAGATTTTTGCCAAATTTTGCAGTTATTTTGTCTTTTATCATTGATTTGTAGATGTTCTTTATATACTCTGGATATGAATCTTTGTTATAGATACGTATTGCATATATTGTCTCCCAGACTGTAGTTTGCCTAATTATTTTCTAAATGCAGACTCTTGAAGAGAATGAATTTTAAATATTTAAGAAATACAGTTTAAACAATTCTAAAATTTGTATGGAACCATAAAAGGCCTTGAATAGCCAAAGCAATACTGAGAGAGAAGAGTAAATCTGGAGGTATCATGCTTTCTGATTTTAAACATATTACAAAGCCAATAATCAAAGCAGTACGGTATTAGCATAAAAACAGACATATAGATCAATGCAACAGAACAGAGAGCCCAGGAATAAACTCACACCTATATGGTCAATTAATTCACAACAAGAAGCCAAAAGTATACAATTGGGAAAGGATAGTCTCTTCAATTCATGGTGCTGAGAAAACTGGTCACATGTGAAAAAAAATGAAACTGGACCACTATCTTACACCACACACAAAAATTAACTCAAAATTGATTAAAGACTTTAAAATAAGACCTAAAACCATATAACTCCTAGAAGAAACTATAGACAGTAAACTCCTTGACATCAGTCTTGGGGATGATTTTTTAGATTTAACACCAAAAGCAAAGGCAACAAAAGCAAAAATATACAAATGGGACTACATCCAACTACAAAGCTTTTGCACAGCAAAGGAAACCATCAACAAAAGGAAATGGCAGCCTAAAGAATGGGAGAAAATATTTGCAAAATATACATGTCATAAGAGGTTAATATCCAAAATATATGAAGAACTCATTACAACTTAATTAAAATAATTTAAAAAACAGTCCTATTGAATAATGGGCAGAGATTCTGAACTGACATTTTTCTGAAGAGTACAGACGGCCAACAGGTACATGAAACAGTACTCAATCACTCATCATCAGGGACATGCACATCAAAACCAAAATGAGAGATCACCTCACACCTGTCATAATGGCTAGTATCAAAACAACAAGAAATAAGAAGTGTTAGCAGGAATGTGGGGAAAAAAGAAACGCCTGGAGAACAGTATAAAGGTTACTCAAATAATTAAAAATAGAACTACCTGATGACCCAGCAATCCCAATTCTAGGTATTTATGCAAAGGAAATGAAAATAGGATCTTGAAGAGATATCTGCACCTCCATGTTCATTGCAGCATTATTTACAACAGTTCAGACATAGAAACAACATAAGTGTCTGCCGGTGAACAAATGGATAAAGAAAATGTGAGATTTTATAGACATACCCACACACACTCATACACACTGGAATATCATTTAGCCATAAAAAAGAAGGAAATCCTGCCATTTGTGATAGCATGAATGGAACTTAAGTGTATATACTAAGCGAAATAAGACAGAGAAAGACAAATACCATATGATCTCACACATATGTGGAATTAAAAAAACGACATAGAATAAGAGAACACATGGGTGGTTGCCAGAGGCAAGGACGTAGGGTGGGCAAAATGGGTGAAGACAGTTAAAATAAGGTAAGTCCTGGGGATGTAATATACAACATGCTGACTATAGTCAAAAATACTGTTTGGTATATTTGAAAGTTCAGAGACTAGATCTTAAAAGATCTCATCACAAGAAAAAAAATTTAACTATGTGTGGTGATGTTAACTAGACTTACCTTGGTGATCATTCTGCAATATATACATATACATAAATTACGTTGTATACATGAATCTAATATGATGTCATATGTCAATCATATCTCAATTTGTTAAAAAAAAGAAGTGTATTTTTTCTTTTTTGATGCACAGTGATTTCTGCATTCTAAACAATTGTTGCTTACTCTAGGGTTGCAAAAATCCTCTAAGCCTATGAGCTTGAAAGTTTACATGCCTGCAATTAGATTAAAGGTCAATATGGGATTAACTTTTGGCTGTGGTGGGAGTATGAATAGAGTTTATTTTTTTCCCATTTGTATATAGAATTTTCTAGCAACACTTATTGAATACTCTTCTTTCCCCATTAAACTACATTGCTGCCTTTTTCCTTTTTTGTCTTTTTCTGACTGGTCTTACTAACCTTTTGTCAATTCTACTGATCTTCTTACATAGCTAACTTTTGGCCTTTTTTAATTTCTGATATCACTTATCTGTTTGTTGTTTCATTTCTTCTCTTATATTTATTATTTCCTCTTATTTACTTACCTGGAGTTCATTTTATACTTATTTTAATGTTTTTTTTCAGGTGGAAATTCAGATTTTTTAAATCTTGAACTGTTCTTGCTTTCTAGTACAAATATTTAAAGCTATAAATATTCCTCTTAGTGTTTTTTTAGCTGCATCACATCAATTTTGAAATGTTGTTTAGATCTTACTATTTTGAAGTTCAAAATATCTCAAATTTTCCTGTTACTTTTTCTTTAACCTAGAAGCTGTTTTCAGATGTGTTGTTGAATGTTCACATATTTGGGGGCTTTTCTAGTTATCTTACATTACTGGACTGAATCAAATCCATTCCAGATTCATATTCTGAAGTCCCAAACCCCAGTACCTCAGAATGTGACTGTAGTTGGAGACAGGATCTTTAAAGGGGAAATTATGTACTCATGAGCTCAATGTGGGTCCTAATCCAATATGACTGGTGTCCTTATAAGAAGAGGAACAGTGAACACAGGTAGGAAAGGAAGACCACATGAGGACAAAGGGAGAAGACAACGATCTACAAGCCAAGGAGAGAGGTCTCAGCAGCAATCAACCTTGCTGACACCTTTGATCTTGGACTTCCAGTCTTCAGAAGTATAAGGAAATAAATTTCTGTTGTTTAACTCCCCTGCCCCCAGTCCATGGTACTTTGTTATGGCAGCCCTAGCAAACTAACACATTTATTTGTTACTGTCCCTCATTTTAGTTCACCGTAGTCAGTGAATGTGTTTTGTATTTGGTGATTTCAAGCCTTTGGAATTTATTGACATTTGTTTTGCTGTCTAGCACACGGTCTGTATTGGTATTTTATGTGCATTTAAAAAGAATGTGTAGCTAATAATTCAAGTGGTCTTGATTGATAGTTATTTAAATCTATGTAATTAGCTTTTATCTTCATGTTTAATCACAGAGAGGAGCGTTAAAGTCCTTAACTTTATAGTGGATTTTTCTTTCTGGATCATGCAAAATGATTTATTTTTGCTTGTATGGCCCATGTATATAGTCATCATTACAGTGTTATATTACTTTCTGTTTCCTAACTGGTAGCTTTGCATCCATAACAATGTAACCTACCCAATGTCTTTCCTATACATCTTGTTGATTCCTCACAGTAATGAGTACATCTGTACTTGTACCTAAATCAATCTCTCTCATGCATATGCTCACTCTGTATATATATATATATAATGATGTATATAATATTTTATGTATATATATTTTATGATGTATATATAATATATATATTATGCATTATATATATTATTTTATGTATATATAATATTTTTAAAACTACTATGTGCTTCTCCTTTATAGAATGCCATGTTACTTTTCCCTATCTTAGACTTAAACTCTCAAAGTTGGATTTAATTATTAGCCAATGCCTAGGCTTTCTCTCCTACCATCTGGAACAAATTATTTGAATCCTAAGTCCCTGAGGCTAAGGACAGCCTGAATACCAACTGACCAGTAACTTGAGAAATTCTGAGCGAACAGAGCCAATATATCTCTGAAGTCTTAGGGTTCAAAAAAGACCATGCTTCTGCCTCTGATACATAGGGACTGCTAATGAAGTCCCTATCACATATAGGGTTCCCCAAAGAGAAGAGGGTCAGTGAGATGCAGATAATAAGAAATAGAAATATTTTTGTCTTCACATGGATAAAACAGGTCAGAATAGGAATGGTTGGTATATGATTTAATGACTTGTGAGGAATATCTGAAAGAAGAAAATTTCTTTTAAAAACAAGGATGAATATATGTCTGTTCTCAAGAGATTGGCAATAAAAGTTTGAATTAAAATTGAGGTTATCAAAGTGACCTTCTCACATCAATCCTTAGCTAAATAACTCTGTCATGATCTTTCACTTACTTTATCTTCTTTCCACATACATTCTATATTTGATACTAAACTAACACACTCTGATTATGGATTCTATAGTTCCTGCAAGAGCTCTTTTCCACAGGCTGTTTCCTAGTAGAAAATAAATGTCATTTATTTTTGAAAGATCTTTTTAATATATTCTGCTTGTTTTAGAACCTAACGCAGTGGACATGAAGTTCCTCTATTCAATATCCAAGAAGCATTCTTCACTTCTTCAAGGCTGAATCCAGACTGTCATACAAAGTCTCTCTCAAACAGATAAGGCATATTTGTAATTTACATAATAAGAAAGTGATATGCCAGCTGATGATGTCGTTCTAACGCTATGGAAACTGGAGGAAGAAAGTGGTCATCTACCTGAGGAACCAGGAAACTTTTCAGGAAGGGAATATCAGTGGAAATGAGTCTTGAAAGGACACAGATTAGAAGTTATATTCAGGGCAAAATGTAGAAAGAACATTACAAGAATTCCAAAGAAGGAAATCACAAATTAAGAAAGTACAAAGAAAGAGACTGAGGTGATTATAAAAAGAGCTGAATTTGAGCATAAAGCCATTGGCTGAGATTAATAAATAATTTTTAAGTATTGTTGAAGTGAAAACATACAAACAAATCTTGACAGATCAACGAAGAGAACTAAGTTATTCTAAGAAAATGGAGCTTGAGCATGGAAATTGTGTGATCAGGGCCATGACTATGCACAATTAATCTGGCAACTCCTGCTAAATTGTTTGCAGAACACCTCCACTGTGGCTGTAAAACAGTAGTCATAATTTTAAGTACTGTTCACAGATGTATTCGTCAGCTCTTGCTACATTGCATTGCAGTAACAATTGATCACAAATTTCTGTGGCTTAAAATTCTCAATTACATTGCAATTTCTTCACCAGTCAGTAGCAATTGTGTTCCACATCATTTTATTCCAGGTTGAGGGGCATATCCTATCTGAAAAATGCTAGTCTGTGGAAGAGGGAACAGAGCACAGTGGCTCACTGAAATTTTGCTTCGATCGAGCGAATATCCCTCTTCATTGCAAGTTCAAGCCTGAGAGTAACATGTCATCAGTACAGCCCTCCCACCATCGAAAGTTAGCCATGGCAAAGAAACTCAGCAGAAGTTAACTGTGTTGTTTCTGAGCTCCAGTATTTAACTGTTATTACCAAAACAGTACGGCACTCCCTTTCCTCTTTCATGGACCCCTACCACTCCGTATTGGATATGTGATATAAGAAAGAAAGGAAAATCTTGTCATTATAAGCCCTGGGATTTGTGACTAGGCATCAGAAACCAGCCCATCATGACTTACCAAATTTGAGGCTACCCTGTGAGGTAAAGTAACTCAGCTATACTAGTGAAGAGTAGAGTATGAACTCAAATCCATGCCTATTTGGCTTCAGTGGCGACATTCATCCATTTATGCCACAATCCTTTTATTTACTAATGGATAAAAAATGATTAACCTGGCAGCAGTGTGTAGGAGGCTAGAGGTCATAGCCTTGATAAGGAATAGAGGTCTGAGTAGGGAGAGGACCAATAACAAGGCAGAAATGATGGAAAAGCCAAGTCAGCACCAAGGCCTCAATGTTGGAGGGTGTTAGTAGAATTAACAGAAACAAAGGAAACCAGGAAGCACAGGTTTGAGAGAGTTGGTGAGTCCTGTTAACTGGTAAGTAAGAATCGGCAGGGCCACAAATGAAGAACCTGAAAGACAGCGAAAAGGGTAGGACTGAAGCTACAGAAGGAAGTCACAGCCTGATAATATCAGCAGGTTATTCACATGGATGTAAGAGATTATAGCATGGACACGGAAGAGATTGGTAACACAGTACAGACAGGAGCCAGAAAGGACAAATTAGAAAATGAGAAAAGGTGGCATCATTCAGAGGTAGAAAATACCCAGACAAGTCAAAGAGCCAAAGGCATCAAGGGAAAGAATGCAGCAGAATTCTGCAGCGGTGGTGGATTCCCGAAGACGGAGCGGGGCCGCTAGAGATGGGCCATGATGAACGTGGAGCCTGGCGCTTCATGGGGGAGGTAAAGAGACATTGCACGTATGTATTGATGTTCATCCTGCTCTTCAAAATAAATCAGAGAAAAGGGAAGATCATAAAACAAAGCCAAGAACGGGCCCAGCAAAACACTGGACACCATTTAATGTATTCCCACTTGCTATGAGTGAGCCCCACACAGAGTTCTCTGCTCTAAAGCTGCGACCAAACGAAGAGAACCATGTTCACAAGATCATTCATAAGAAAGAGAGATCAGTTACTTAGAAGCAATGTAACTCATCAATTTAAATATAGTAATTATTTCCTATGAGTCTTCTTTTCCAAATTACTGTGTGTTGTGATAAATATCTCAACAACATGCTTAGAAAAAAAAATCCTTTCCCTAGCTCTGATTCCCCTATCAACCCTCAATATAAACTTATAGCATCCCATGAAAGAGAACAATGCAGAACAACTATTTGAATGGGTAGCTGAGAATAATTATGTGCCTTTCTTTTTTTTGCATTTTGTTAGTTTGCTATCTTATTTTAGGATAAGGGAGAGCAGTGTATTTGGAGGGAGAGAAGGATCAAGAGAGTGAAAGAGAGAAGGAGAGGGGGATTCTGGAGGCAAGGAAGGATTGACAGCATAGGACAGAAGATGGACTGCTGGATCCAGAGCCCAGTGAGTCAGAAGACCATGGCATTACTGGCCAGTATGCAAAATGAAGAGGTTGCTCTAGAACAAGAGGGTTACTCATTCTCTTACACCAAAGGAGAAAGAAGCATATGGTCAACTATCCAATGACATGTTTAGATACGGGGCGGGGCGGGGGGGGGGGGGTGGGGGAGGGTAAGTTGTAGAATGAACCCAATGAGTTGAATTTCTCAATAAATTGTTTACCCAGCAAGCGTAGGGACCTATTAGCTTCTTATTGAATTGAATAAAGTTGGTTCTTTTTCCTTACACACAGCAGTTGTATTCTGGCAAATGAAATACAAAGTAAAATTGCAACTAGGGTATTGGAATACCTTTGGAAGGTGGGATTTTATCATGTTCTAGGAGTTGCTAATTTTAGGTAGCTGATAGATACTTTCCTGGCCCACAAACCTGAGCCTATTTCTTTTCTTTTCTTTTCTTTTTTTTTTTATAATTTGCTTTGTTTCTTCCTCTTGTGTCACTCTATCTCACAACAGACAAATTTAAATGGGTTCCAAAATAGTGAGGAAATAATGCCGTTGATCTCCCAGCACCCGAGAGGTTGGCATTTCTTTCTGCACCATAAACACAGTGTAATTGGGGGGGGTGGATTTACCATTGTGATTATTACAGCCACTGAATGCCCAGATTCCCAAAATAGGCCATGTGCTTTTTCCAGCAGGTGCTACCTTTACCCTAGCAAGCCCCTGTTCCTGAGCAGACAGTGTGACTAAAATTTAATAGTGCCAAGTTGCCTTCAGTGTCTCTTTTTAATGTGTTTTGGAGAAGAAAGAGCAATCTCACACAGAAAGACAAGAGGCGGCCCTAGGAAGCTGCTCAAAGCTACTTATTAAAGGAAGCAGCAGAGATAATTAAAAGTAATTTTGCCAGACTCCAAAAGGGCACTGAACAAAACATGAAGGTGTAGGAGCAAATTAAATTCTGCTGTTAGCAGAAACCCAGTCATGCAGTATTTCCAGAGAATGAGTGAGTTCTCCAGATGGGTCCAGTTAGAGCTACAGTCCTTTTTTTTTTTTAAACATATAAGTAAGTAGAGATTCCAGCAAGTCTCTGCAGAAAGAGGACATAGCAATGTATGCCAAATGCAAAAAGGGAAAGGAGGAAAACTCAGTAAGAAAAATCAGAGTGGCACCCAAATAAACATTTTTCTTAGTTGTCAAGTCCTGTTCCCGGGTACTGACTGTGAAGCATGGGGATGCATCAAAAAGAAAGGAAGGAGGGAAAGCATCCACCGATAACCAATTGTAACATGTTTGCTCCAGGACGCCTTTCACCTCCTTAAATCCCACACCTCCACTCCATCTACCCACAACCATCCGCCAAGCAGGCATCTAGAGAAGAGCCAGTTGCCACACAACATGGCCCTGGGCCCTGGTAGGAGGGGCGCTGGGTGGGGGAGGAGGAATTAGAGAACAAAGAAAGCAACCAACAGGGTTCATACTTTCGATCTCAAAAGGTATTCTATTTTCCTCTTCACTCTACCCAAGCTCAAGCGTCTGAGTGACTCCAAGAGATCATTCATTGCATACACATGTCTGAACACACTGGGGATGGTTTTGCTCTTCGGCTCTTTGTAATGTGGCTCCCAGCCTAGTTCCATGAAAACTGCACTTCCTGGACGATCTTTACTCCCTGCCGGAAAGCCATGGAACACTGGTGTGTATTTTTCTGTCTCATTGTCTCCTTCAGTACCGTGTCAGTTCGGGCTGCCGAACAGAGTAACATACACTGGAGGGCTTACCCACAGCGGAAACCTACTTCTCACAGTTCTGGAGGCTGGGAAGCCTGAGATCACAGCACCTGCAGATTTGGTGTCTGCTGAGAGCTCACTCCCTGGCCCTCGAGGTCCTCACCTGGTGGAAGGGAAGGAAGCCCTTTGGGATCTCTTTTGTAAGGAAGCCAGTCCCACTCATCAGGGCTCCACCTCAGGACCTGATCAACTCCCAAAGCTCCCGCCTCCTAACAGCATCACCTTGGGTGTTAGGATGTCAACCTCCAAATGTCCTGGGGACACATTCAGTCTTTAACAAGTACCCTGTGCTGGCCATAGGTTTTACATTAGTTCAGGTCCATGCAGAAGACAGAAAACACACCAGTTATTTGAATAGAGGTAAGTTCATATAAAAGATAATTGATAACTAGGTATAAAGTGAACTAATTGAGGAGGTAAAAAGAGAACTCTGATGTATCCCCCGAGGGGGCAATCTCTGGGTGTGGGTGCTTACTGCTCTCTGGCTTTACTCCCCATGGTGCAGGAGGCCTGAGGGAAGACCATTCAGAGAGAGGCGGGGACAGGACTGGACTGCCTGCCACACTACTGAGGTCCCAGGCATATTGTCCCCAAGAGACTTCCGAATTGCCGCTTCTCATTCCCATGGGCCAACATTTACCTTGCTTTCTCTCCCCCCAGAAACTGCAACATGGGATGCTGGAGTAGGTAATCTAAGATCAACAAAATCACAGCACTTCAGCACAGGTGAGGGGGCCACTAGACATCCTCTGATACCATGCTCATGCTGTCTCGTTTTACCGTGGAGCTTAGTGAGGCCCCAAGACGTTAAATTGTGTCCTCAGGTCTCATGCCGAAATACCAGCTCCCTGGTGACCAAAGCTTAGTTTTCCTGAACATCAGTTAATGCTCCCCTGCTTCAGGCTGGGCAGGAAATGCAAACCCAAATGCCACCATCCAGCCAAGTCCATTTCACTCAGAACAGAGCTGCCCCTTCCTAGGTTTGTGGCAGGAGGAGCACAGGAGAAAATGGTAACACAGTAGTTTTCTGCTCCTTGCAAATGTATGAGCTGTGAAATTCCATAAACACCACCAAATAGGAGGTCTTCATCTTTTTGGACATTTTACTATTCTATTTCAATCTTAAAAATCATCACGCTGTTCTGAGTGCTTCTTCATTAGCATTCATTCATTCATACCGTATTCATTTATTCGAGCATGTATTCTGAGATTGTACCCTACCTCAAGAGAAGCAAGTCAGGCAGGACACAGATGCACATAGGAAATGTGCCCATGCTGCAAATTCAGTTCTGGGAGCTGTCCTCAAAGGAAGAATCAAAAACTTTCTTAAGTGCTTCCAAAGGAGAGTTTTTAATACAAATTTCATAGTAACCAAGCTGTCCTGTCTAATGCATAGAAGTATTAGGGAATTGGAATACTCATGCCTGAGTAACCAGAATATTGTTCCTACAGGCACACTGTGGGGATTATTGTTCAAAATATTCACCGCCTGCTCCCCCAACCTTCATCAGAGGGGTGTCCACTCCCCTGCCCCATTGTTGTTCAGCTCAAGTATGTGACTTCGGCCACCGTCCGTTCGGTGGGGCAGACAAGAGCCAAACCTACAGCAAGAAATAGATCCGACCAGACCTTCAAGCGGACGAGACCCATCTGCAGCCAACACTCAGACACAATAGTAACAAGAAATAAATGCTGCTCTAAGCCACGGGTTCCGGTGACGCGTTACATAGTGTCAGAGTGGCAATAATGGCCTGATCCACAGATCTGTTGGGAAGCTAAATCATAACTAGAATTGTATTTGATAAGCACAGAATTAGAACAGGCAAGAGAAAATTATGAAACTCAGCATACAACAACGTAAGAAAGCCTCGCGGATGCATCTGACAGCAGAAATGGTCTCACAGGGGTGAGCAGAGTACCTGAAGGAACAGGACTTGCTTCCATTGTCCCTAACAGTGTTCTGGAGGAATTTCATGTCTTACATCAGCAAGTTTTTTCTCCCCTATGATTCTGTGGCAGGCCCTCCCCCACTCCATCTTAAACATGTTCGTTCAGAAAAGGTCATGGGTAAGAAAGGTCCACGCAGATACAAGGGCCACCCTGTTTCTCTCAGGTAACCATATCTTTATGAAGGTCCAATCTTATTTTCAAATACTTAGGTGATTTTATCAAAGACCCAAAATGCCAATGGCATTGTTTATACTCTATTTCCTTGTATCAATGGAGAGACAATAGTTTAGAATAATTGACTTACAATTGTAACATTAGTAAAGAGTGGATGTAAGACTTCTAGATTAGTAGTCATTCCGAATGGCCCTCACAATGAGTATTTTAAAAGTTCTGGAAATTCTTTTTATAATGTTCAGCCAGTTTGAAATAAGGAAAAAGCAAGTGTATCATTTAAGCCAGTACTCTTCAAGGCAGAGGACATCTTAGAATAAGATAACAGAATGCAGAAGGTCTGCTTTATGTACTCAGCGTGCATGTCCATCCAAAATCCTCCCTTGCTCCTACAAACAATAATGCTGCTATCAGCAACCAACCCCAAGTATGCAAATAATTATACTTTCTGAAACAGGAAATCTAGATCCAGCAGTGAGTTGGCATCAGACCATCAAATTAAATTTTGGAAAATAATTAAGTTGCTTAATGCTTTGAAAGGGCATTTGCAATTGGCATTTTGATGGATATCCGGGGTAAATGCAAACACAGGTAGTTGGAATAAGGCCTGGTTCTGTAGGTTCACTGAGGGGGGCATGAACGTGTGCTCCTGGATGTCAGCAGGCCTGGGTCCTCACTGTGGTTCTGTTGTGAGGGTGCTCTCTGATCTTTGTATATCACTCCCCTTCTCAGAGTTGGAGTCTCCTTATGTGTGAAATAGGAAAACAGACTGGAGTATTCCTTAGCTCTTTCAGTTTGGAGATTTTTTGATTTCATATTTGAGGAATAAGATTCAGCAAATACTGATTTTATGGTCTGGTCCCCTTGGACTAGATGATCCTTTTTGTTCCTGTCCATGGGATGTGTGCATTTAACACTCTAAACCACCTTATGAAGCTGCCGGCAACTTGATTCTTTAAAGGCAGAAATGGCAGCTCAGAAAAATAATGCTAGAGTCAAAACAAGGATGTGATAAAACTAAAATTCAGACTCAAATATCAGAACTCTTTACACTAACCAATGCCACTAAGAAAGGCACAGTATTTTAGAAGGTAAAAAAGGAGGGCAGGGACCATGAAGATGAGATGTGGTTGGAGAATACAGCTGTGAGGACACGGCTTGCACTCCAGACACCTGACATCTCTAACCTGAGATCAAGTCTCATGGATGAATGTCATGTCCCAAATATGAATGTCATATTTAAGAATATTACTTAACAGAAGGAGAGTTACCAAAAAAAAAAGAAAAGAAAAGAAAAGAAAAGAAAAAAAAAGAGAATTTCATTGAAGAAAATACAGATTTCCTTTTAAATACTAAGCCATGTGCTTTTTCCTCCAGAAATGAATAGGATTTGAAACATAAAAATGAGAAAAAAAAATCACTCCATTCAAACAAAAATACTATTAGGGCAAATGCATCCCTAAAGAATTTCCAGAAAATAGAAAAAATCTATTTTTTTTAGCGTTTGGTCTTAATGGATGGACTTAGGATTCAATTCAAGTTGTTTCATTACATCTTTCCAAAGTAAGTGCTAGCACTGAATGAATAACCCAAATCCTAATAGAAAACATTTAAGGAAGCCAAGAAAAAAGATGTCAGAATTAGTATGCTCTGATGTATAGAAAATGACTATAATAATTTTCATTCCACTAAACTTCATAATTCACAAAAGGAAAAATATTCCTTTGTTTAGTGCAAATAAATATCTCATTTATTTTTTTTCACAGACTATTTATTTATTTATATTCAAATAACTAAGGAAGCAAAACATGTGGTGACATTATTATAAAATTGCTTATAAAGGCAAAGAGTTTCACAAATGACTCCTTACTGGTATAGTTATCTCATTTATTTTTTAAAGGAGCATTGGGGGGTGGGGAATGCAGAGGATTTCTCTTTCCTCCACCTTAACAGCTATTGACACAGGAAAATAAAAAAGGAAGAGAAAATCTCTGGCTTCCACTGTGCTGCCTCTGAGGAGCCCCCCAGGGGTCCTCCCTCATGTTACATATCAAAGGCCTTGTTTGATAATTAGAGTAGATACTGAATTGAACAGTACACTGAAACAGGGATTTAAGATGTTACAAGTAAAACAACTTGTTTGTATTGTATTCAGAATGTATTTTACATACTTTTAGACTTTGGGGGAAATAACTAGTTTTCCTAAGACATGTTTATTCACACAAAACACCTTTATCAACTAGTGTTAAATTGAATATAATCCCCCAAATCAAAATTAAACCTTGCACTAGACAGACAACCCCTACCAAATTACACCCATATATATATGCACAGAATAGGAAGAGAGTTCACGAGGACTGTCCAGCAAATGCATATTTTGTAAGTGTATGTTTTATATATTTTATCATGAGTAAGTTCACACATTAAAATCAGATGACTTACCACCAGGAAGAAGGTGATGGTTTGAGTTTCTCAAATGCAGGTATCAGTGATCTCAGAGGTTCAAAGAAAGGTGATGGGGGGAGAAAGACCAATTCATGACATTAATATTGTGCATCTTCCTGGAGCATCCCCTTTTCTGAAAGGTAAGGGGTAAATTAGTAAGAATACTTTCTCCTGCAGGTATCTGAAAGCCCAAACTCACAATCTTAGGAACATTTCATCATCCTACATGGCAGCAGGTCCACAGGGCAGGTAGTTCCAAGGTTGGTTAACCCAGAGACTCAGTGATACCATATCAAATCTCTCCATTCTTTATCATTTTGCTTGGCCATTTTCCCAATAGGGGCTTTCTCCTCTGGCTGGCTCACCAGTATTTACAAAATAACTACCACAGCCCTAGATATCACATCCAGATACAAAAATGTCTACACAAGAATAGTATGTCACCAACTATCTTTTAAGAACAAGGACAATTTTTCCAGTATCACCCCTCTAAGTAACAAGGGCACCCCCAAATATATGACTGGCAATAATGATGGGATTCTCATGATCCACTTCGATGAATCAGTACTGATCTTTGTGCTGGAGACAGAATTCTCTTTCCTGTATATGTGGAAAGATATTGCAGGAAAGAAGGACTCCGAGTCCCCATACAGTAGGATAGGGCACCCAACAGACCTTGTTTCTGGATGCTTAGGTTTAGGGGAAATGCAAAGAAAGTGGGAATGGCCAAGGCCAAGGGCCATTCCTCATCAGAGCTTCACCACCAGCCCCACTGAGGGGAACTCTCTGAGCAGGTGCTTCCAGGGTAAGATGCTTCACAGCGGATTACTCCAGAAAATGCTCTTGGCATCTGCCTTTTGCCACGCCCTTGGCCCCAATTCCAGTTCAGGCTTGCTTCTATTTCTTGAACCCAGAACCCCGACCAAACAAAATGCTAGGTCAACTCTGACCTCTCCTCTAAAGTCTGCACCAAAAGCAGCAATCACTCTTTTTCACTATTCCTTAACGTATTACATGTATTCCACTCACAGAATTATTACCTGGATTTTAGGAAAATGTGAGATGCCTGAAGAATGAAAATTTCATGATTAATAATCCCACAAGAAGACTTATGTGGTGGAAAAAGCACAGCCTTCGGGATCAAAATCTGAATTCACTGACTGCCTCTTTCATTTGCTGGTAGCATGATCTCCTATGAATTCATTAACCTCTTGGGTCCTCAGTATTCAAATCTTAAAATGGAATAATAACAGAAGCCTTGCATGTATAAAGATTACATTACAAGATATGTATAGATTAGCAATATGTAGGGATCAAAAATATTTTTGGAATGCATGTAAAAATCCACTCTGCTGTTGGAAAGGAAAGCATCCAGTGTTTTAGGTGGAGGCATAAACACTCATATTATCATCATACACCATCTGGCATATGTATGGCTTTTCAGTTTGCAAAGCATTTTCACCTATGCTGTTTCACTGAATGCCAAAATATGCAAGATGTCCATTGTACCAATGAGGAAATGAGGTTTAGATAAGTTAATGGTCTCAGCCAAAGCACAAGTGTCCCCAAAAAATTGCCCCCCCAGTTCTCAAAACAGAATTGGGTACTAACATTCTATTGCCTTAGCCAGCTATTAAAATTCCCACAATAGCAAGTTACTTTCTCAAACTGGAATACAAGGTTTTTGAAAGTAGAGGTCATTTATGTTCATGTGTCACAGGCACATAGTAAGTACTCGATAACTATTCAATAAGTGAATGAATAAAGTGAAATTTTACAAAGGGAATGAAGTAAGATTTCAATGTCGTGGGTAAAGTCCCTCACTTGGGAATCGGGACATGCAGGGTCCTATCCTACCTTCACCTCCTATGAGTCATACAACCTAGCCTAATTTGTACTTTCGTCCTTGGGAAAGTGGAAATAATAACCACACAGATTTAGGAGGGAGAGAAAGAATGCATGGCTAAAATATGGTCAGCACTTACAATAGAGTCTGAGACATAATAAACACTCAGTAGAACATGGGTATCACTCTACTACTACTGTTCTCATCATCTTCATCATCATCATCATTATTGAGTTACACACTGTCTTAGCTTGGGCTGCCATCACAAAATACCATAAACTGGGTGATTTAAACAACAGAAATGTATTTCTCACAGTTCTACAACCTACAAGTCTGAGATCTGGGTTCTAGAATTACTAGGTTCTGGTGAGGGCCCTCTTTCTGGCTTCATGGCCACCTTCTTGCTATGTCCTCACACAGCAGAAAGAGGAGGAGAGAGAGAGCACAAGCTCTCTGATGTCTCTTTGTATAAGGGTACTAATTCCCTAATGGGAACTCCAATCTCATGACTTCATCAAGGCCAACAACATCCCAAAGGCCCCCATCTCCAAACACCATCATATTGGGACTTAGGACATCAACACAGGAATTTGGGGGAGACCCAAACATTTAGTCCATAACATGTAGTAACAGGCATCCCCCCCCCCCCAAAAAAAAAGCAAAGGCTAAAAGTCTAGCTAGCCAGGAGGGATCTAGCAGATAGGTTAGAAGGACAAGAGGTTAATCCTGGGGAATGTTCCCAAGAGCCAGGAAGGGTAGATTGAGTAGACGCAGTATATTCAGAGAAGTAGTCTAAAGCCTATAAAACCATATTATTAGCAGAGGCAGCCCAAGCTAAGAAAACTGGCAAATTGCCAGCTGTACTACTTCCCAGCGAGCACCTTTATACATGTCCTATTATGTGTAACTTTTAGTATATATGATCACCTGGACTCTGAGGGCACAGGACATTCAGAAACCCACAGAGGAAGCAGATTATCACAAAGTCTCTTTGCGTGATTTATCAATTTTCCTCTCTGACCCCCCACACACAATCTCAGAACCTTCAAGAACACTGAAGCCATTTGGCAAAAGGTTCCATCCAGGTCTCTGTGAGTTTCCTCATTGTGAGTAAGCTCCAGCCCATCCTCCTCCACCTGATGGCCTTGGGGCACGGCATAGCTTGGCATAGCCTGTATTTATTCCAAATCTGACCACAAACTCGGAGTTTCACTGCAAAGAATGCAAAGATCTTCATGGTTGATTCACCACAATTCTTTTTAGTAAGAATTTGTCATAGTCCCAGCTTATTATGGGGGGAAAAAAGCCCCACCAATCAACAAACAGACCAAGATATTTTTTTTTTTTTTCATGCTGGTACTATAATCCAAAGAGAATACCTCCAGGCAATCTTCTATGATACTCCAAAACTTCCTGCAAATGATCACAGACACAGACTATTGGCTTAGAATGGTGCTGGTGCTGATAAACCCCACACACCACAGCCTCTGCCAACCCCCGGCATCAGCAGATGTGCTCAGCAGAGACAAGGGAGGTATCCTCCCAAATAACTCTAAAACAAACAATGATTTTACTGTTTTCCTTCCTGATTTAGCCATATAGTGGCTTGCATGGGAAAGGTCTGTGATCATTGTTTTTGATGAATGGTACTTTGTAAATAAACTTGGAATCAGATAAGATTCAGCCTTATGAAGCTCAAGTGGAACTCAAGATGAAAAAGAATGGAAGATTAAAAAAAGATCACAAAGGAATAAAGATGCTATGACCTGCCCAAGAAGGAAAATAAGAAACCTCTGAAGCCTTTCCATGATACTCATAGCAGAACCAGTGGATTTAATCTTCTGAAACTGAATAATCGAGTTATCTGCTCAGCGGAATCCCCTAGCAAGATATAGCTCCTAGCGACCTTAGTTTGGAGAGTATATTCCTAACATATAGGTATTATGGTTCTCCAGGTTGATTTTATTTTGCTCTTAATCCAATAATCTTATGCTTATATCTGCTGCACATCCATGAAGCTGAGAGTCAAAATGTGAAATTTAAGTAAAAATTATGGGTACAGATTTCCATTACGCTTAATGGGTTTTCCATTCTTAATACGTTACACTTCTTCTTGCTAAATTTTCTTAAGTTTCTGTATTTCCCACATCTTTCATTTATAGTAAGGCTAAACATCACCTAAATGAAATAAACATCTTTCTATAAATGCAAGAAGTAACCAAGAAAAAAAGTTTAACATACACAAAAAGAGAATGCTAGTCTGGTTTCCAAGTGTCCTAATTCTCTTACCATGTACTTGAGAGCAATAAATGTCCAATCATTTACAGTGCCCACTGCATTCCTCAAATGACATTAAAATGTCCAGAACAGTTACCAGTCACAGTAGGAGTAGAACAAGAGACAGAGATACAGTAGTTCTCTGTTTGCACGTGAGAAGGAAGTAGAGTAGAAGGAAGGAAGAAAGAGAATACAGGAGGGAGTCCCTAAGTTATTGAAGCATTCTGACATAGACGACTTACATAAGAGAAACACAAAAGAACAGAGAGAGGCACAGGTGCCCACCAGTGATTCTGGGATCTCCTTTATGGGTCACACAGAGAAGCAAGGGAGAACACTGTCAACAATACAACCATGACCCAACTAATCCCTTCCCCCTTTTTTCTCATTCATGTCAAGGCTTCTAGTAGATGAAAGGCATCAGGGAAAACAATTCTTTCTGCTATCAATGAACAGACTGAGGCACCTTTATAGAATGCCAACCAGGTGACATCAACCCATAGCAGGTGTGGGAAATGTGGAGAAAACCATCATCACTTTCTTTAAGATTCTAGTGGCTCAGCATTTAGTGGTAGCAATACAAGGAGGTCAGTAATGATAACGCAATGTAGACGCTGTTAGAGATCAAGGACAAACGTTCTGAAAGAACAAGTAATTGTGAGGTTGAATTATTGGTTCTAATTTCACCCCCTCTAACCTAATTCTGCATCCCCACTTTGCCTCAAGGCAAGAAGGATTTACTCCCCAGCCTGTGACTTTGGGTTTGGTCATGTGGCCGTGGCTAATGAGATACTACTGATCTGACATGAGCAGAGATTTAAACTGTGTCTGGGAGGCCCTCTTGCAATTCTGCCATCATCCTGAGAAGAATAAAGCCAGGGTACTGCCGCCCCTTTAGTCCAGGCTGATGGACAAGACCTAAGGAGTGCAGGTTGGGGCCAGAGCATGAGTCACACCTAAGGTTGCAATCACAGCCACTCCAGCCTCCCCTCCCCCCAGAGCCACTGTCTCAAGTGGAGTCACCCAGTTGAACTAAACACTTGCTTACTGCTTTATGTCACTGAGGCTTTATGAGTATTTGTTATACACCAATGTGACTGATGGAGAAATTGCTACCAGAAGTAGGGTATTGCCGTGATCAAAACCCGAAATATGCTTTGGGACTGAGTGAGTTAAGGGACCATTCTAAAGAACTGGAGAACGATCATCTGTGTCAGGTGGTGGGGAAAAAAATTGGCAAAGCTAACCATGTTGCTGATTGGAAGAAGAGAAATGTCACTAATGAATATGGGGCACTGAACAAATTTCAAGGACGTATGTTTTATGTGAGAGCTAGGTGTTATCAGCTACATCTGCTAACTTACCAGAAGGATGAGACCATCTCACGAAAGAACAAGTCACCTTGCTGGCAAATTTGGAAAGAAAGTAGAGAACCCATATATTCCAAACCTTCCAAGGTTGTAATATGAAATTATTTCTTACCAGATCAACATGACGATTATAGTAAATGCAAACTCAAGACAGAGACCAAATGAGGGGCCTGGTCTGCACACCATGCAGGTAGAATGTCTGAAAGAAGTGAGCACGGCCTCCTGAAGGGCTCTTTCAGTAGCACAGATGAGCCTGAGAGAAACCAAACTGTGGCTGCAGTCGCCACAATTAAGTATAAGAAAGAGCATACCTTTCTGTCTTGTGGCTATTCTTGCACCCATATTATTATCTCCCTATATAATACATATATATATGTATGTACATATGTAATATAAGTGTGTATGCTGACATAAAGTACTTTCACTTTTCCCTTATATTTATGATATTGTTGGGAAAATGTAATACCCTTCACTACTATTTAGAGCTTTCTTACATATATTTAAATGTATACATTATACTTGCTGTTTTTGATACCAAATATGTACAGGGATATTGTACAGTGGAAACATTCAATCTTCTGTTATATTTCTCAATGGAAGTAATCCACTCTAATTTAATAATTGGCATGCAGTCATATTTATGTGTTTGGAACAGACTGGAATTAAAGCTATGTATTAATTTTACTTGACTTGAGAACCATAGGATTCTTCCTTGTTCCTCTCTTTATGGTAGCCACTCGTATGTTCAGATTTTAAAACTACTAGCTACCAAATAGTAGGACAATTCAGACAGTAATTAAAAACCTCTAAATCACTGTAAATGGACGAATAGAATATGAATTTGGAGGCCAAGCTCTATAAATATCAAGTTCATATGCTTCAAAGAGAATGAGAGAGAAAATTAGTATTATTAGCTCATAGAGGCAACTTACCTATCTACAAGTTTTTTAAAGTCTGTTTCATACAAAATAAAAAATAATTAAGGTTTAAGACTATAATGACATAATGCTCTGAGGAAAAAAAATCGCTGTATAAAAACAAACACGTGGGTCTATCTGGCATGTTTATCCCTGCTAAATGACAAGAGTCTGCCAAATATAATCATTTAAAAGTAAATTACCTTGACATTTACCTGTTCAAAGTTTCATGTTAAGAACGGACCACCAGTAAATGTAGGATAATTATGGTATTCTCAAAATTGGGAAAGATGATTGCCATTCTATTAAAATAATATAATCCACATGGAAAAATTTTGGTGCCCATCATAAATGCCTCACACACAAATCACAGAAAATAATGACCTTAGACTAGGCTATTTGTACCCATTCAGAGTAGGTGCTACATGATCACTTAGGTCAAGGGAACATTTGTCGGATGCAGGCGTAAGAAAATAGCATGGTGCACTCACTTCAGCTGCCTGTGGCTAAGGCCCTAGAAAACCGACGGAGGTTGAGATGATTTTCCATATTTAAAGAGGGACTCGGGATGCTACAATGTCAACCTCTGCAGGAAGAGTTTGGTTGATGCATTCTTCTCTCTGGGATCACATATTGTAACAGAAAGTCCATTTGGTTCACTTTCGGAGGGGATTTAAAAAAAATGGATTTTCATTTCTGATTGAAGGACAGATTTTTGCCATTCCCCTAAACTCCCCATGTAGCTACCAAAACCACACAAAAATATCCCAAATATTCCAAGTCAGGGCTTTTTAATCATGAAGTTATCTAAGGCAGTACATTGTAAGTCATCTGTTACTAACTTTTTCAAAATCCTGTAATATTTTAGGTAGATCTGTTGCTAGACTTTCCAGAGACTGAAACATTATTGCCAAATCAGTTTTATGCAGAGACAAAAGACACAGGCATGCACATGTACACACATGCACACGTGCACACACACAGCCCTCGTCTTACTCATCAATCAGCCATCCGTTTCAGAAACAACAAAAAGAGAAACTGATTTTTTTTTAAGATTTTTTATTTATTTGACAGAGAGGGACACAGCGAGAGAGGGAACACAAGGAGGGGGAGTGGGAGAGGGAGAAGCAGGCTTCCCACTGAGCAGGGAGCCCGATGCGGGGCTCGATCCCAGGACCCTGGGATCAGGACCTGAGCCGAAGGCAGTCGCTTAACGACTGAGCCACCCAGGTGCCCCGAGAAACTGATATTTTTAAGTTTAATTTTTGTTTCTTGCATTTTTCTCTACTTCCCACTAATTTTTTTTCTTTTGGTTTTAGTCTTTTCCATTCATATTTTAAAAATTACTGCTTTGCTGGAGATTATCTCAGACAATAAAACAAAACTGAGAAGTGTTCGTTTTTATCCCTTGATAGAACTTCCAAAGTAAAATTATAATCTTATGGGACTGCTCACAAGTTTATGTAAGACAGATTTTTATTATTTTCAGAGTATAACTCCATTTATCTATGATCTTTATAGCTTAATAATTATTTTTAAATAAAAAGTTATTTTTAATTTTTAAATCCAAAAAATTAATATTATAAATGTAATTATTTCAAAACATTACTGCATATATCTCTTTTGTGTTTAATATAATTGTACCAAACAATAGCTGGCTTACCAAAAAAAAAAAAGAAATAAAAAACTCCAGCAACTATGGATATTTTACACACAACATATTTAACATAGAAAATTGCTAAAGAATTTTGAATAAACTGAGAAAGTAAAGGATGGAGTTGAGATTATCCAGAGAATAGAGGTGCCAGGAAGCCACACTGACCTGCATTAACCATACTAACCATCAATCCATCTTGTGGGAACTTATCCAAAGGACTTGGAATCACCATCTCAAAGAGAGACCTGAACTCACATGTTCACCGAAGCATTATTCATACAGCCTAGATATGCAGTCAACCTAGCTGTCCATCAATGGATGAACAGATAAAGAAAATATGGCATATAGATACAGTGGAATATTCAGCCTTAAAAAATGACAGAAATCATGCCATTTGCAACAACATGGATGGGTCTAGAGGACGTTAAGTGAAATAAGCCAGACACAGAAGGGAAATACTGTATGATCTCATGGATATGTATAATCTAAAATAGTCAAATGCATGGAAGTGGAGAGTGCAATGGTGGTTGCCAGGGGCTTGGGGGAGGGGAAATGGGAAGGTGAAGGACAAAGGGTATGAAGTTTCAGTTATACAAGGTAAGTCTGTTCTGGAGATCCACTACAAATCACAGTGCCTTAGCTAAGAATACTATACTGGTATACTTAAAATTTGCTAAGATGGTAGATTTTATGTTGTGTTCTTACAAATAAGGTGTTATTGGAGAGCACAGACAAGAGAAGGGGCGTCAATCACGAGCTAGTTTACTGGGCATTGTGAATGCATTTAATATAGAAAGTATATGTTAAACCCATTTTGTTCAGAAAATAACTGTGGCTCAACAAAGTTAAACAACTTGTCCAAGGTCACTAAAAATGGTCATAACGAAGGCATGAACCTACATCTATCTGCATCCAAAGAGTGGCATTTAATCCTAGTTCTGTTCCTAAAACTTATGACCCTCTCTCAGCACTGGTTTTCCAGTTTATAAGGAGGACTCAGGATGATATCTGGATGTAGGACACATGTTCATTAAATAAATAAATGAGCTTTTCCAATCCTAAAATCCTAGTACTCACAGAAGAGCCTTTTAATGCCTAGTTGATTGCTTCAGCCCTTCAGAGGCAAAAGAGGTATGTTTTTAAGATTAAGAAAAGAGGAAAAAATGTTTTATGTTTTTATTTTATTAACTGTACTTAATTTTACTTATGTATTTATTTCACTTATTAAACAAAACCATTTGATGGCTTTGAATATGATTGAACATGAGTAATTTAAAAAAAGCTCTTTGTTTATCCCTTTATAAGATGGCAATTTAGAAATCTGTATCTAAGTTCAGTTTGTTTCGATATTTACTTTCCTGGTTATCATAACTTAAAAAAGCACTGTTACTTCAAAAGTGGAAGGAGGGGATTACCGGCTACACTCACTATCTCAATCCACCAAATACAGAAAAGTACATAAGTATGACTATTAAATTATCATCTTCCCTCATGTATATCAACTTTTTTTTTTTTTTAAAGATTTTTATTTATTTATTTGACAGCGAGAGACACAGCGAGAGAGGGAACACAAGCAGGGGGAGTGGGAGACGGAGAAGCAGGCTTCCCGTGGAGCAGGGAGCCCGATGCGGGGCTTGATCCCAGAACCCTGGGATCATGACCTGAGCCGAGGCAGACGCTTAATGACTGAGCCACCCAGGTGCCCCTCAACTTTTCTAATAAACTAGTTGGAAGGTGTTGTATTTTATGTAAGTGTGTGTAGAACATATTGTGGTAAACATAAACAAAGGTAAGTCCTTTGATCATTTATATCCTTAATATTATGTAGTGAAATGGCACTTTGCCTCTGTCTTCCTCCCCAGAATCCATCATCCCAATCTAATCATGAGAAAAACAACATCAGACAAATCCCAATTGAGAGGCATTCTATATAATACCTAGCATGCCTCAAAACTCTCAAGATCATCAAAACCAAAGAAAGTCTGAGAAATTATCAGAGCCAAAAGGATCCTAAGCAGACATAATAACTAAATGCAGTGTGGTATTTTGGATGGCTACCTAGAATAGAAAAAAAGAACATGAAGTAAAAACCAGGGAAATATGAAAAAAGTATGGACTTTAATTAACAATAAGTACCAATATTGATTCATTAATTATAACAAATGTACCCTACTAATATAAGGTGTTACCAATGGGGGAAACTCTCTGTGGGGATGTATGGAAACCTGTACCAACTTGGCAATTTTTCTGTAAATCTAAAATTGTTCTAAAAAATAAAAGATATTTGATATGCCTCGTCATTTCAAAGATGTTGAAATTTATTCCCAAGGTTATTTTTTTCCAGTGTATAAATATGAAAAGCTTCCAGAGTGGACATACTTATATCATTTTCTGAAATAAAAATCATGGAAAAATGGATGCAATTAAGAAAAAGAGGAAAAAGAAACAACTAAACAAAAAACTCTTTCCAAACTAATTCTCCCTCCCTAGCACGAGTTTGTTTGAATCTTTGGATGTGAAAGGATCACCTATCTCGGAATTTAAATGGTGTCTGTAGTTTATGATGAGCTCCTGCTATTTTCTTGGTGTTCATCTGTGCTTGCCTCACTGTTGGTATTTTGTTCTATAAATTTCTTGTGGGAATACTTTTGTTTGTTTTGACGTCTTCTGAGGGCTGGTTTGGTTAAAATTGGATAATTTACAAGTCCACCTTGCCAGACAAAGGTCAACTGACATAGGCTGCACAAGTTAAAAGTCCACCCAGTGCCTGAGGGGCCCGGACCACTGCCTCCCACTGTGGAACCCACTCTTCTCCCAGACGGCTCAGTCCTCACCACTAGACACAAGTCAGCGGGATGTGTAACCAGGTGAGGGCACCCGTGGCCAAAGAAAACTAGCATTGTTCTATTGAGAAAAAAAAGTTAATACAGAAAATTAGTTATATTTTCTTTTTGTATCCAACAGATATTCCTGAGCAGTTCATTTTGAGGATCAGTCTCCACATCCCTCACTTTCATTGTATGTTTTGATGACTAATAACATTCAAATACTTCTTTATTAGACCAGGCTTGGCATTATCTCTGAACTCTATTGAATCTTGGGCTAAATCGCTTCCCATCATCCTACTCCCCAATATGTGTTAAACACATTTGGACATCAGGATAATTTAAACTATAATTATGTAATGATTTCTTTACTGAAAATAAACCAGTTAGAAACAAACCAACCAAAAAAATTAAAGCACAGAGTATGCGTATATGTGTGTGTGTGTTTGCGTGTAAGTGAACAGGTATGTGTGCTGTGTTTGGATGTGTGTGTGGGCATATGTAGGTGTGTGTGTTTCTGTGTGCAGGTGTGCATGTATGTGTGTGGCTGTAAGCCAGGTCATGTGAGCCTCCCAGGACACGCTCTACCTGCACCAGCTGAAGGGTTTTGAGCAGAAGAGTGGCATGACTTGACTAAGGTTTTGCAAGGATTGTTGAGGCTCCTCTCTGCAGAATGCGCTCTTGGAGACACACAGAGCTGGAGAATCCTGTAATGGCCCTGGTAAGTGAGGACCATGGCTGGGATCAGTGGGGCTGAGCAGAATGTGAGAATTCTGAGCCAGAGTCGTAGGTTTAAGTCCTAATTTGATCACATCCTAGCTAGGAGACCCAGGTGGCGGCATTGAAATGTAGTTTTCCAATCTACTTGATCTCCTTCAGAGCAGTGCTATGCGGATAAAATGAGGTGCCCATACCCCAAAGCATTCCCTAAACTCTCAACATCTCTGTGATGAAGCATATTGCTCACGGCAGGATTTTTCAAACAGTGAATCAAATTAGTGGGTCATGAAATTAGTTCAGTGGGTCTCATTCAGCATTTAAATAAGAATAAAACAGAATAAAAGAAGACATTACAATGTTTGGACAACACTGATATAGACTAAAGAATGGGGTTTGAAATCAAATAGCCCTTTCCTCCACGATCCAGACTGATATTTCACAAGTTGATTTAGGCTTCTGATCCAGGACCCTTATCTGAAAAGCTGATATTGTTTAAGAAAAAAAAAAAAAAAAAAAGTCCTAAATCGTGGGATTTTATAATTAATGAATTAATTGCATATAAAGTGCTTGGAAATATATTTGGCATATACTAAATAAAACAATTATACATGATTATTATTAATTATAGGATGTGTAAAAACTTTGTAAATGATAATTTATCAAATTAGCACGTTATGTTATTACATGATCTGAATAAACATGTGCATGATTTAGAAAAACTTCCATGCTTTCAACTATTTGTTCTTACCCAGTTCTCTTCAGTAACCTAAACTGAGAAACATTCAAACTAAAGAAGAGAAACATTCCTCACAGCTTTGCATAGATTTTTTTCATCTGTCTCCACTTCTATCTCTTATCTGTCTTGCCATCTTTGTAACACTTGCAGCTATGAATAGCAAGTGGAAACCAAAGGAAAGACTTTGAAAGAACATTCCACAATAGCCAGTTATTAAAAGGATCCTAATTCCCCTGCCTTTCTCCTCACCTATGGACACTCCCAGACTCCTCTGAACCTCCCAGCACCAGATGCCCTCAGGTACAGTCAAGCTCTCCAAGCCCCGGACTTCCCATGTATGAGGTATAAATTATGATTCAGGACTATTTTATTTGATGGTGGGCTGAGAGTGGAACTGACTTCCTTCTTAAGTCGTTAGTTCCAAGATGGCAAAGGGATTTGTATTTGCCTTTTTAGTTAACACGTGTCATAATTCATCTTTCTATCCTGTTAAATCATACATGGAGTTCTACTGTCTCCGTGGGAATTTTAACATGTACTCTTTCATTGGGCTGGACACTCCACAGTTCCCTACAGAGCTCTCAGAAAGGTTCATCCTGTTTCTTTCATTGGTTACTGATTGAGTTGCAAATGTAGTGGGCGAGTTCAAGGTCTTCTGTGTCCAGCCCATGAATGCAAGTCATGTTTTCTATTATAGGAGTTATCTTTGATGTTTCTTCCCCTCAACGCTTTGTCAATCTCTATAGTCCCCAGCCTCTTTATAAACAATCGACTAAATAAGGTAGAAAAACAGCCATTAACTAACTTAAGGTCACAGCATAGCGCTAAAATGCTTCAATGATGAATGCAGTTTGAAGTCTTTGTAGATGATTAATCAATTTATTATTTCTGTTTATACTTTTTCAAAGCTCACGATTTATGAGCCTTGCCTTGATTACAGCAATTAGTAAATGAAATTGTGTTTGCATTTCCCCGGGCATGTTTACACTGCACAAGCCCTGCTTTTCTCCAGGGGAGCCCTGCAGTAACAGCTCTCTAATCAGGGCCAATACCTCAAACACACCGTCAACAAACCTCTAAAATAGTAGCACAGGTAATTCACCTTTTTCTTGCTTTGGGCAAAATTAAGTTTCATTTCCCATACCACCATGGATATTTCCCTTAGAATAACCAGCTCATAAAAAATGACTTACTATAACAGAGTGGTAAGTAGGAAGCAACCCTCATTTACTTTATATAGACCAACTAAAAGGATCTCTTAAATCTCATGTTCCCCTTTGCATCTAAAATATAATTTACTAATTAGCATTACCACGTACTATTTTCAGAATCATGCACAACGGGTATGCCTCTACATACTGTCTCTTAAGTGGAGAATAAAAGAATATATTTCACAAAAGAAAGATAGAAGAAAACCGACTGTTTTGAGATCTTAGACTCACATTAAATTCTCATTGATTTATTCTTTTCTTCCTGTAGGAGATAATTCCCTGTGAATTCCATTGTTTTTCTACAATTACACTCTGCCTGGCTACCTAATGATCACTTTCTATTTTTTGTCAGGGGAACTAATAAATACCCAGAGGTGTCTCCGGGCATTCCCAGAGGGTGATATAAAATGTGACATCTATCTTTCAGATAAAAAAATGAAATAAATAAACAAAACAAAATTGAAATATAATGAGTCTTTTCTACCCCAGCTCAAGTGATATATTCCATTTGGGTTTCCCTGTGGGGGAGAGCCACAGTTCTTTGAGGTCTGATGGTTGTGGCAATAGGAAAAGCTGGTGCCTCCCCAAGGTCCAGTCCTGCATCTTTCTCCTCCATTGCTTAGAAACACTTAGAACACATGGCTCCATCCTAAAATGAGCAAATTCTCAGGACACGCTCTATTCAACACTCATTCCCTAGGAGAGACCTACATGTAGTTTTGTGGCAATATCAAAATTTGACTTATACATTAGTTGATTTAACTAATAACCACACAAATGTCCATCTCAGCTCTCCCTTTCGAATGCATTTACATAAGGGTTTGTGTGTGCAAATGTGTACACACACACACACACACTCATTCACTCTCCCCTTGAATGTATTTGGTTTCTTTGGCTGGTTTATTTACAGCAGAGAAGTCACTGTATAATTGTATTTTAAACTATCCTGATGTCCAAATGTGTCCCACACATACTGGGGAGAGGGTTAATAGAAAGCAATTCAGCCTGAGACACAACAGAGTTTGGAGATAATGCTAAGGTTGGGTCTAATAAGAACTATTTGAATTTTATTAGTCATCAAAACACACAATGAAAGTGGAAGGTGTGAAGACTGATCCCTAAAATACAGTGAACAAAAATATCCACTGGATGCGGAAAGAAAATATTAGAACTTATTTTCTGTATTTTTTCCTAAGTAAAATGATTTTCATTCTTTTTCACCTAAGGTCATTCACTGGTACCCTCATTTAGCTATAGGTCAGGCTGACTTGTGTCTAATAGGGAGGAGTGAGACATCCGGAGAGAAGAGTGGGGATTCCATAATAGGTAGCCGAGGCTAGGGGCACCCCAGGTTTGCTCATAATACCTGTGAATTTACAGTGTCTTGCTTGCTCGGCTTGGGTGCCCCTGCGCAGCAAGCTCACATCTCTCCTAGAACCAGTGCACTCACTCTTCCCTCTGTCTGGAATGTTCTTCCCTGGGTACCAGCCAGTCCCTCACTCAGATCCCCAGGACTCAACGCAAACATGGCATCACCTCAAGGCTTCTCCCCCAAACATTCCCACTTCCCAGCCTCCCATGCCTCCTTCTCTCTGCAACACTCTTGGGCATCTGAAACCCTGTATCTATCATATACCTTTGTCTGTTTCTCCTTTCTTACAGCACCAAGATGGTGTTTCTTTCATTCATTGAACTATATACACTGTGCCCCATTCATAGTGGTTCTCAAAATTTGTTTTTGTAGGAATGAAGTTGCACTTTATATGCTGCAAATTGGTAGAAATCAACACTAAAACTTCATTTCCTATACCTTGATTGCTTAGTAGAACTCTTTTTGGATCGTTCTTCTTCTAAATTTCACCAAAGCTTATTAGTATTATTTTAAGATAACATTTTTAAAAAAAATTATTTTTAAGTAATCTCCACACACAACATGGGGCTCAAAATTACAACCCCAAGATCAGGAGCCATATATGCTCCCCCAACCGAGCCAGCCAGGAGCCCCTAAGAAAACATTTTTAAAGATAAAGATAAAATATTTTCTGTGCCTCATTTAAATATTAGTGTGCCCCTGCTGTTACATCCTAAAATGAATACTCTTGACTCCTGAATCAACACATTCCCTCTACAAAACCAAGAGCATAGTACAAGGCAACAATTTGCTTTACACAGCTTTCTTACTTTCTCCAAATGCTTCCTGGCAAAACCCCCTCTCACTCTGCAATCTGCTTTTCCTTCTCCGTCACTCACACCCACACACCTGTATTACTACCTCCAACAGCAAGAGCAATTTGCCTTCCCTTTAAGAGAACAGAAGTTCTCCTGATTGATGAAGAAACATACAGAACTAAGTCTCCCACATTAGAATTCCCCAGCCGGGAGGGGAACACAAGACTGCAATAACAAAGAGGAATTGACAATTTCACACCCCGCTCATTTATTTACTCATTTCATTCATTTGTTCAAATGTGTCCACCCTGGCAAGTTCTGGAGCTGTCAAAGTGAACAATAATATGTAGTTCCTGTCGTCAAGCAGCCCACAGCCTTGCCTCCGAGAAAGACCAAATATTTATCACAAGGATGTCTGAAAAATTTTTGAAATACCAATTAACCCTGACAGTGGGTACTAAGATCCTATTATACAACCTTGCTGGTTTAAAGGTAAATACTTCTGCCAGTTGATTACTAATGGAAACTATCAGGAATTTCCTCTAGTGACATTGTGCAGACTGATTTTTTTTCCCTTTCTATAAGAAAAGCTCCAGCTTCTGCCTTTAGAGAAAACATGAGCTTGGTGACTAAGAATGCTTTAAGAGTCCACTGGGCAAACATAGAGCCAGTCAGGAATGGGGCCAGAGATACAGGAGTGGGAGAGTAGGAATGGCCATTAGTTGACCAGATCACAAATCCCAAATCTTAAGAAATAGGACCAGAAATAGGAAAGATAAAGGAAAGAGGGAGGTGCCAGGGTTTGAGCAAGGGAAATGGTGATATAAAAATTGGTGTATATTAGGGGATTAAGAGTACATTTATCATGATGAGCACTGAGTAATGCATGGAATTATTGAATCACTATACTATACACCTGAAACTAATATAACACTGTATGTTAATTACACAAGAATTATTTGTTTTAATTTTAAATTGGCATACATTAATGCTTGAGACAAACTTGCTCATGTTAAATACTAGCCCTGACTGCTGTTGGAACTGAACTAGTCTGTCTTACACCACTTGGTAACTTACATATACATTTTGCTAAAGATACCGGAATCTATGAGATATAGTAGAGGTACAAAGTAACTTGTAAAACCAAATAAACTTCCAAGAAAACTTGTAAATACACTTGGAAAGTTTTAGAAGGCACTGATTCTTTTCTTGAACTGCCAAAAGTATTCAAAAGTATGTAGGAATTAATATTTTATTTTTGGAGTGGAAATAGTGGTTTTATTTTTCTTTATTTTTTTAAAGATTTTATTTATTTATTTGACAGAGAGAGACACAGTGAGAGAGGGAACACAAGCAGGGGGAGTGGGAGAGAGAGAAGCAGGCCTCCCGCGGAGCAGGGAGCTCAATGCGGGGCTCGATCCCAGGACCCTGGGACCATGACCCAAGCCGAAGGCAGACACCCAACGACTGAGCCAACCAGGCGCCCTGAAATAGTGGCTTTAAATGATGCATTAGACCAGATGGACCTGACAGATAATTCAGAACATTCCATTGAAAAGCAGTGAAATACACACTTTGTCAAGTGAATATGAAACATTCTCTGGAATAGATCATGTTAGGCCACAAACAAGTCTCAAATCAATTAAAAAATCATATCATGAATGTTTTCTGACCACAATGGAATAAAACTAGAGATGGAAAACAAGAAAAAAATGTGGAAAGAACATAAATACATGGGGGCTAAATAACATACTACTAAATAATGAATGAGTCAACCAGGAAATCAAAACATACTTGGAGTCAAATGAAAGTGAAAACACAATAGTCCAAAGTCTTTGGGATGCAGCAAAACTGTTCTAAGAGGAAGATTGTAACAATACAGGCCTACCCTGAGAAGCATGGAAAATCTCAAACAACCTATTTTACGCCTTTCTAAAGGAGCTAGAAAAAGAATAACAAACAAAGCTCAAAGCCAGTAGAAGGAAGAAAATAATAAAGATTAGAGCAGATATAAACAGAGAATTAAAAAAAAAAAAAAAAAAAACAACAACAATAGGACAGACCAATGAAACCAGGAACTGGTTCTTTGAAAACATACACAAAATTGATAAACCTTTAGTCAGATTCACCTCCCCACCCATCGGAAAAAAAAGAGAGAGAGAGAAAGGACTCAAATACATAAAATCAGAAATGGAGGAGAAATAACCAAAACCTTAGAAATAAAAAGTACTATGAATAACTATATGCCAACAAATGGGACAACCTAGAAGAAATTGATAAATTCCTAGAAACCTATAACCCTCCAGAACTGAATCAGAAAGGAAGAGGGAATCTGAACAGACCAATTACTAGCAACGAAATGAAATGAAATCAGTAATCCAAAAACTCCCCACAAACAAAACTGCAGGACCAGATGGCTTCACAGGCAAATTCTACTAAACATTTAAAGAAGAGTTCATATGTATTTTTCTCGAACTATTCCAAAAAATAGAAGAGGAAGGAAAGCATCCAAATTCATCCTGCAAGACCAGCTTTACAAGGAAAAAAAAAAAAAAACTATAGGAATTAGTACTTCATTTGTAGAGTTGATGACAGTAAGGTTTCATCAGTGTAAGTAATTCTATTAATAGTCCTATTTTCCTATAATTTGGCTCTCAATATCATGTGTATATCAATATGTGTGTGCACACACTTGCATATTATGATTAATAACATAAATTATCCAATATTGAATGAAAAACTTTTTTAAAAATCATAATAAAACAATTCCTGTGTTAGAAAATATGTACTAAATTACACATTCATGACAACTTTACATTTACCCCAAAATAGTTTCCAGACAATTCAAGATTTAGGCCATACATTTTCAAGGTTTCAATCCATTGCTGCATCCTTGATGAATGGTGTCTTTCTGCCCCTACTCAAATTTGGTTTCTTTGTCATATTTTCTCATAGCACTTTCTATTTTCCTTCACTATTCCTTTTACAATTTATGACCATTTTATAATATTATCCCTAATAAGGTATTATTTACTTCAACAGGGAAAATGAAGCAGAATTCCAAAGAGCAAAGCTTACGCTCTCTCCAACAAATACCTTCTGTCTCTAGGTACTTGGACACAGTATTCTTGTCTAGAGTATTCTTGTCATCAATTTGCAACACCAGTCACCTGTTCACTACTGAATCATTTCTCTTGATTCTCTGTGACTACTCTTTCTGAGACTCGGGGGCTTTCAAAGATTACCATTGCTTTGCTGCCTCTCTGGACACCTTCCCTTCCAATTTTCAACCACATCCCTGAACATACTTCATCCTCTCTCAATGACACCTGTTGACCACGTAATTCCACATTACCATGCAGCATCCCCCTGCCGGGAACCTTCCCCTTAGCCATAAAACATAAAACATTTAACAATAGAGTTGACTTCTGTCATAATCACTTTGCCATTACCCCTCAGTGCTGTTTGAATGACATTATTTCCCATTTACCTTTCTCTTCAAAGAATCAAATAATGTTGAGGGAAGACTACCAGCTTAGTAATAGGAGGCCTGAGTTCTGATCACAAGCCTGTCCTCATTAGATGTGTGATCTCAAACAGTTCACTTATTGTCTTTGAGCTTCAGCCTTATTTGTGGAATGTGAACAGTGCTGTCTGCTCATAGAAAGCTTTGGGGCAAACATGAGCTGAAAGATGTTTACAAAAGCCATACAAACCACTTTAAAGCACTATTTAAATATGAAATCACATTACTGTGGTGGCATTTGGAGAAGGAAAAACAAAGTGAGAAAGCACAAGCTTCGTTCTGCCCAGAGTACAATATTTTCTTTGCAAATGCAGGATCTGTTTAAGCAAAGGAACACAATTAAGAGTCCACAGAGTGAAAAATAGATCGCTTCAGGTTCACCTAACAGAGAAGAGAAATAACTTTTGTCTTTATTTTGTCACCTAGGTTTCCCCAGGTATCATAAAGGAAGAATGATAGTAACAATTTTAAACGCGTTTCTCGGATTCTTGTCTCTGTCCATGGTTGCTAAGCGTCCAGCACTCTTCCGGGTTACAGGATCGTTTTTGAGAGGAGGTCCTCAGGGCACTTTACACGTTTTCACAGATGCTCCCTTATATTATGTGTTGTCTCCCGGTAGAGTTCTTGCCTCGCTCCCCATCCACCCAGGGAATTCAGCCTGGTCTTTCAAGAGAACCCAGTATCTCTGTCCACAGAATGGTCAGTGTTTTCATCTTATTGCTGGAATTTACCCAAAGAATATCAATCTTCCTACTATGGCTGATATGCATGAATGGACGCCGAGCTTTCTGGGCCTGGTCTCCCAGGGGTGCTGCAGGCTCTTGGTTGTGCCACCACCATGGTGCCCCACTGTATCGTTGCCATAATTGTCACCGCTAAGTACCCATGCTGCTGGATGAATTTCCCAAAAAGTGGAATCTGAGGAACTTCACAGTTGCTCTGGCAATGACTTTGAGTCTTTCTGTGAGGGATCAGGGGCATTTGACAGATAAGCCTACAAGATGTTTCAGAATCCTTACTTGCAAGGATCTTCTACCGATAGGCTCCTCTCCTGTGAACTGACCCAGACCTTCAAACTGGTCAGCAACCATGACTTTCCATTTGGGTGGCTGACATCAGCCTTCTTCTTGCTAGCACTTTTTCTCAGTCACCTGGGGAGTATAAACACCTACTGATGCCCAGATCCCACCCTAGAACTAGATCTCTGGCTGCAGGAACTGGCACTGGGAGAAGAGTTGCAATGGAGTTCAAAAAAAGAAGGAAGATACAGTCTGTCCCTGTGAGGAGTTTAGAGTTGAGTGTGTGTACACACACACACACACACACACAGAGGCGTGCATGTGCACACACGAGCACACACGCAACTGCACACACACACTGATCAATGATAATAACAAAGACCATCACCAAGCACGCTGAGGCTATGGAGGAGGGCGTAATGAATCCCCTACAGGAACCGGGGAATGTTCTCCGATGCAGACGCTGAACTTGGTCTTGACAGTTAAGCATGTTACTGCCCAGGCAAAGGGGACTACAGGTATCTGGGCACACAGATAGAAATGAACTTCGTGCAAGTGGAGAACAAGTAAAATTTTAAGGATGCTGTTACCTGGAATTCTATTTTCTCTTCTTTTCTTCTACTTGTATCACCCACTGCCAATCTGGTCAAGCAATTACTTGGATTTGAAGTTCCTTCAGGACTGAAGATCTCGCTTTGATTTATCTGTCCCTTTCTTCCAGGCTGTCTCTCAGCCCCAGATTGAATCCACACCACTGCTGACAGACAAGACTGACTGAATAAACCAACCTGCTCACCTTTAGAAGTAATTCCTTTTCACCAAGCTCTGGAGGAACAGGTTGTGCTGAGTTGCATGTTCACCTGCCCAGCGTTTCGTGCAGCCTGAAAATCCTCCTTTTAACTATGGTGTCTCCATAAGCATTTCCATGTACCAGGTAGGCAATTAGCCCCTTCCCTGTCTTCATGGAATCCCCGAATGCTGCAGAGTCACAACACCTGCCTCTTGACCCCAGAAGTGGAAACAGGAAAAAGAAAAATGCTCAGCTCTTCAAAGACACAAACCTTAAAACCCAGTCAATATCCAAACCGAAGTTGGAGAAAACCAGCAAAAACATTCCGAAAATTATTGCTACATTCTTACATTTGTTCAACACCTATTTATGGAGTTCCTATGATGTGTTGGGCACTGTTCTAAGTCGAGAGAGAAGAGAGAGCAAAGCATTTAAAACACACTGCCTTCAAGAAGCTTATATTCTTCTGAGCTGAGGAAGAAAACAACCAAACAGCAAAGGGAGAGGTGTGGTACCAGTGGGGAGAAGGGCAAGGGGGAAGGCAGGAAGGAGGGAAGGCTTGCTACTCTAGATCAGTGGTCAAGGAAGGCCTTGCTCAAAAGTGAACATTTGACCAGAGACCTGTATGATGCAGGGAGCAAAGGAGGTGCCATGTGAGCACTGGGGACCACAAAGACAGGGTTGAAGAGGTCCCAAGAGGAGAGCATACTTGGGGTGTTCAAGAGCGGCACGGAGGCTGGCGTGGCCACAGCTGCATGAGCTGGGCGGGGGAGAGGCGTAGGCAATGAAGTCCCAGCAGTAATGGAGCCATGTCATTAAGGACCTTATAAGCCATTTCCCCTAGCAATCATATAATTACTTCTAATACTGTGTCAGTATCCACCTTTCCAAGGGCAGAGACAGCGACCGCTACTTTAACCCCTGTCCCAGATATCTAGCACAGTGACCACTGTATAGTACATACTTGCTTAAAACTTGTAAACTTGGAGCTTGAGAGTGGTAGCGGGGCTACAAAGGCCAATACATCTTCAAGATACACCAGCCTAAAAGGAAGAATCTCCAAGATTTGAAAGAGTGGCCCTAGAGCAGCTAAGCTAAGCCCTCATTCAGGCTTGGATCTCAGGATTTCCAAGCTTGGAAGGTCCTGTTGAAATAGAGAGCTGCTCTGTATCCAGATCCTATCTAAATAATTCTGTGTAGTCCATTGGCAATCTCTGTGGTCTTGGAAAAAAGAAAGCAACACCACCAAGAGGTCATCATAGGCAACACAATCAGACACAGCAAATGGCTTCCTCATCCCCATCTGCATTGAACCCAAAGCAAGAAGTTAGATCATCAAGGAGATGAGAACTTGAGCACAAAGCAGAGAAGAAGAGAGACTATTTTGGGAGACAGGCCTTTTGATACATCTCAAATATTTACACATTCAGTCAAGAGGGGAAAAAATCTTACCATAGAGTTCAACGATGTTGTTCTTTCAAACAAAAATTAAGTGTAGGCATGATAAACAAGATGCGATCTTTGGGCACAGTCTTATTAGGATTCTCCTAAGGGGGAAAGAGAGCTGAACTGCTCAGTAACAAAGATGTGAGCAGGAATTCCACAATTTTTCTGTAGCTCAAGAAGGGAAGATGTCTTGGGAAAGAGACTAGTAGCACCATGTATGGAGAGGCAGGAGATTTGGGGAAGATAGTTGGCCATTGGGGTCCCTGGAAAATAACACTTTAAAAAAAAATCTAAATTCTAATACTTGATCAGGAAGTGTAATCCCAGGGCAGCAAATGTATGGGAGGATGGGAGTGAGTCAGGAAAGGATGGGAAGGAAATATGTGACATATAATTGAATACTTAATTTCATGAAGATTAAAAAGTCAAAAACTGGCTGGGTTCAGCTCCACAATGCATCTTTGGGCATAGTTTCATGAAATAGCATGCTCCCAGATAGTCCATTGAAGGGAGAGATGGGGAGGAAATTTATCAGCCAGCAATCTCCCATCTCAATCCCCTATTGGTCAAGATGTGTCCCAGTTTGTTTTAAATTCTTCTGTGACATGGTCAATCAGGTGCAGCCACAAGAGGAGACAGGGGAGAGGTTCAGAAAAACAAAGTTTATTATACTCACAGGTCCTAGAGACAGGAGGCCTAGTACAGCACTCAGGGCCACATGGAGAAGCACCAGGGAGGGTATCAGGAGGCACAAGACAGGGGTAAGGGGAATGCTTAGGCCATAACTTTTATTGGGGTTTCCATGAAAAAGTCAAGGCAGGGCAAGGTAAGGAGTTTAAGGATTGGCTAGTTTAAATAATTTTGGCAGATTTTCAGCTATAGAGGCAGTCTCTAACTGCCTGGTGCCTGGATGCCCTTGGAGGATTAAGGCAGAATAATATTGACTCCTGGGGTGCATGGGCCAGAGAGAGAAGAAAGGGCTCTACATTGGCCACTTCTCCAAAGGAATGCTCCCAGCTGAGCCCTTGTTATCTCTAGGAATTGGCTATCCCAGGAAGGGACAGTCAGAAAGGTTTTTTACGATGTCAAAACATTATAATATATAGAAAATACTACACACACACACACACACACACACACACATAATACACAATTAAAGTAAAATCATTCCCAGTTCTAGCATGTGCCACCTGCTGTCTTCAGCCCTAGGGGAAGGCAAAGAGTATACCCTCTACTGTGGTGCTTCCTCCAGGGAATGGTTACACACCCAGAGATTCCAGCCAGAAACCCAACTCCCTTCTTTGCCTGCCCTTCAGACAGAGCAAGACCAAATTTTTCAGAGCCTAATCTTCCCTATGCAGGAACCCCTCCTTTGAGAACCAAGAGTTCTAACCAGGAAGAGCCTATGTTAAGCTGGAGGACAAATGGGAAACACAAATCCAAGAGTTGGTCCCTGGAGATGATCATAGAATGACCTACGTCCTGACACTGTACTGTAACTGCACACAGAACCATACTCCACAATTCCTATACTGAGCATATTCCCCACAGCACAGTGCTTCAACCCCACAAACTGTTGTCCCCAAGCTAACCTGCAGCTGAGCATTCTGTCTCATCAGCAGCTTCTGCTTGGGAACATGCAGTAGGACTACTGAAATCTATAGTCATAAGCCCAACAGGATAACTCCCTTGCCTAAAAATTGATCTCTTGGTTTAAGGTAATGACATGGCGATATGATGTTGATGGAGAAGGCTCTCTATAAACCTTTGGGTGTTGATACTTCCAGATTATATTGCTGGCAGTGGAACCAGTTCAGTATCTAAAATATGTAACAATTCTGGTAAAATATTGCTGCCCCACCTGAGATGGAACGAGCAGACTGTAAGACTGACCTGTCACTAAGAGGCTGGAAGGTCTCCCTGCAAAATGAAGGCTAGTCTGAGGCTCAACATTGGTTTCTGCTTCTAGAAGGATCAGCCTTGTTGAGAGGCACCCATGCTCTTGCCTCTGTATATAGTCTCCGTCCCAGCTACTAAGGCCACTCTATCCATGGACATAATGCATAAACCTTGAGGAGGGTGAGGAGAACCACTGAGGGACACCAAAAGTCCATACACATTATCCCCACTACCTAGAGTTCAATCACATACCTCTTCCCCAGATATTTTTGTTCCCAACATACCAATCAGGTTCTCTCCAGGCTCCTGACTAACTGAGCAATGCCTTTGCCACTGCCCAGGATTTAACGTCTGTGTATCAGATCAACTTTCCTTCTATAAGCATAGATAACTCAAAGCTCTTCTTACTGGAAAGATTTCCCTCTACCACTGCATTTCCAGATCCTCCCTAAGCTGCAGATACAATGTGCCAGCAGTACATTTGAAGCTAACTAAATCTATGAGTTGAAATGTATCCTGCAAAACATAACATTCTAACCCCCAATACCTGTGAAGGTGACCATGACCCTGCAGACACCTTGATTCAGACTTCTAGACCCCAGAACTGTGAGAGAATAAACATCTATGGCTTTAAGGCACCCAGCAGGGGTACTCAGTTACAGTAGCTCTAGGAAACAAGGACACATATGATGCCAGCCCACTATGACCCAGACTCCAGCCTTTTCTCTTCCCTGTCGGTCATGCTTTGAGGGAAAAGAAAAATTTACACAGGATGGTGGCACAGAATCATGCCTCCTGGACCTGCCCAAATCTGATCCTGAATGTACCACTGAAATCACACAATGAAGAACCGCCAGGCCCTCCCCACTTTTGGTTCACTGGATTCAACAACACACAGCTTATTACGATTGGCTTAGGTCACATAATTACATTGTATCCCATGTCTCAGTCTACACTAAGGTCAGAATAATAAAACAAGGTGTTTCTCATGAGAGAGTTTTAGCCTGGGAAGGGACTAACCTTGCTCCTCAACCCCAGCGACCCTATGCTATGTATACCTGCTAGGGATTGATAGGCTTCATTCAACAGCCTCATGCCCCACAGTGGCATGCTGAAGTGGCATGCTGACGTCACGGCTTACATGATAAAGGGCATAAAGCACACCCAGTGGCAGCTACAGAGTCCTCACTTGCTCTGTGCCCTAGAATCTGGGGGCCTTTTGAATCATCTGATAAATGGATCAGAGCAGTGCTCCCAAATGTGATAGATACCCTGCCTGCAAAATTCAAAGAGCCTGTCACCCATAGAGGGGGCCAACAAGATGTTCTCCAGAATGTCAAGGTGATCAGGGTCTCTGTGGAATTGACTACAAGTTGTACTGCTCTCCTTGCCATGAAAAGACAAATTACTTTTCATTATCCCTATTGAATGGTATCAGGACAGAAACCCTGTCCAGTCCATAGCTGCACAGCAAGCCTGCAGTCTCTGTCTATCTGCTCTGGTCAAAATATCCCATTTGGAATTCAGCACAGCAGCTGCTATTTATGTTACCACCCATCTTGGCTTAGGGTTCTCCACTATCCTCTGTCACGATACAGATTATTTTTGTCAACTGAGTGAAGACAGATGGGGACCAACAATGCCCAATCCTTCATGTGTGATGGTAGCTCTTCTCTCTTTTTTTCCTCTGAGAATATAGCATTACTTCTGATTTACATTTGTGTGTGTACATGTGTGTGTGTGTGTGTGTGTGTGTGTGTGTGTAGGGAGGGGGCTCACACTAATCTCTTCCTGTCTTGATGTCCCTTCTTCCACAGGTCAGAGAACCAAGGCAAATGTTCTTCCAGCTGCTAACTGTATCTACTCCAATTTTATATTTTGGGGAGAGAAATTACCACAGAGTGGACCCACAGAATCATTACATCCACTGTGAGAAGGGAAAATGTTTTGCTTGGCTTCTGTAAGCACCCCCTTCTATGTGGGGAACGATCATGGTGCTTGGATCTCCTGACTTGAGTGACAACTCAGGTGCCATATCTAATAATCCTCAAAACCTGATCATCCACCCCCCCTTCCTTAAAGTACAGACTTCCTGGCATAGGACTGTAATTACCTTTGTGGAAAGATAGGAGAAATTATTTTGAAGAGATACTGCAGAGATTTTCCTCGATGAGACCTGACCTCCCCTACAAAGAGTTCATGTCAGTGAATTGAACAGAATAGTAATCTGAGCTAGAGTCTACAATTTTCCAGTCCCGGGGCTGCTGCTAGCTTCTGCTTGGCAGCCCTTGTTTTTCTTCCGAATGGAAACATAAAACACCCTCACCAGCTGTCCATCTATATAGTGCCTAATGTCACCATGATCTGTTAACTACTGCCCTAGATCCTGGTGGGATCTGATTGCCCCTCCGGCCTTGCAGACCACCATGGCCGGGCACTGCTTCTAAGGGGTACATGTTTCTCATGTCCTCTTATTCCATAACCCTATAACTGCCATTGATATTGAGGAACCCAGTTAAAAGGCAGATTTTCCTATCCCCAGAGTCACTGGATTCACCATAATATGGAAAATCTATACTTTTTACTTAGTGTCTCTATGTCCCCATTCACCACCAGTCCAGATCTACAGAGGACATCCACAACAGAGCTTTTTCAAGGATGCTCTTGATCCCCTCATCAGTGCATGCCTTACTGTCTTAGTAAATGGAACGTTCTTCTGAGAGAACAATGTATTAGGTTCTCAGGTTTCACATAAAAAATCCTAACATTCCTACCTTCCTGAGCTTTCTAACATCTTTCTAATCAAATGCTAGAGAAGTTCTGACATGTCCATCTTCTCCTTTTTGGGCCATTTTGATGTTTTGGGAACCATAACTGTGAACTCTTAGGACAAGCTCCAAAATTTATATCATCAGTCAGAAGTGCATGCCCCTCTGATTCCCCCCATATGCAAGCCCACATTCTACCCTAGATGAACATCCTCAAGCTCCAGTCCCACCTGTGACCCCCCCACCCAACCCCTGCCAGCACATACCATCCAGGTCCTGAGTACATTTGGCATCTAACACTTCTTTCTGAAGCACTGATTGTACTTCCTTGAGGGTATCAATCAATCAAGGGGGGGGGTGTCAAACTCCATCCTGTGAGACCCCTTCTTTAGGAGGTATTATCACATGTTCTCCAGGAAATGTGAGGCTGTTTCTTTCCAGTAACTTAAAGGATCTTCTATCTTGCTTCTGTCAACCAGATGATTTAGGGGCATCCAAGGATTCAAAATGCTCAATCTCATCCCTCAAATGGCTTTGAGGATCTTTTGAGGCACCTGACATTGACACAAGAACCTCCTACATTTGTGTGTTTAGTTTCCTTTCCAGATCCTTTAGTACTATGATCAGATGGGTCTGATTTTGGGGACAGTGTGTCCTGTGGCTGCAGGATTTAAGCATCCTCCAGAGGTGATATTAGGGTGCTCTTGCCTTCAGATCATGTCTCAACTTGGCAACTAATTCACATAATTTCATTATTTTCCTTCTGCAATGCCTATAATACCATTTTGTTCTAACCATAATTTTATCTTATCATTTGTTTAAAAAAACTAGTGAGGGCGCCTGGGTGGCTCAGTTGGTTAAGCGACTGCCTTCGGCTCAGGTCATGATCCTGGAGTCCCGGGATCGAGTCCCACATCAGGGTCCCTGCTCAGCAGGGAGTCTGCTTCTCCCTCTGACCCTCCTCCCTCTCGTGCTCTCTGTCTCTCATTGTCTCTCTCGCAAATAAATAAAATCTTAAAAAAAAATTAAAAAAAAAAATAAAAAAAATAAAAAAACTAGTGAATCAGCCATTATGTGCTCTCATCTTGACAAAACTCATGCTGTATTAAAAAAAAAAAAATTACAGGAAAATATACCAACATGGTACTTCTGGTTGTTTCTGGGTGTTACGATTATGTATAAATATTTTTCTTTTATGTCATCTAATTTTTTACCTATATGCATGTGTTACTTCTTTTAATTATAACAATTTATTTATAAATTACTTTAGGTTTCCTTCATAGTTAGAATCATTCCCTTCCAATCCTTATTCCTTTTATTTCTTCTTATGTTATGCTGGCTGGGATCTCTACTTCAATGTTGAACTCAGGAAGTGATAGCAGGCACCCTGTAGTTTATCTAATCTTACAGGGAATATTTCCAGGGTTTCAGTAATTCTTCTATTTCCTAGATTGCTCATGGACTATTTATGTTGAATGGATGTTAATTTTTATCAAACAGTTTTATTTATTAATGTCATTACATAATATTTCTTATTTGATAGTATGAAAAACTATATTGATCGGTTTTCTTACATTAAATCAACCTTTCACAAAAGAAATAAACCCAGCTCAGTAATGATATATTAACATTTTTGTACATAATTAGATTTTGACAGCTAAAGTTTTGTTTATGGTTTTGCATGTATGCTAATGACTGAGAATGACCTCTAATTTTTCCTTTCTTGTGCTACCCTTGTCAAAATTATGCTAGTGTCGTAAGTCAGGAATATTGTCTCCTTATCTACTCTCCAGAATAGTTTAAGTTTGGAATTATTTTTTTGCTTTAATGTTTGATAAAATTTTCCTGTAATCCAAAAAAAGAAAAAAGGGACTTCCCCCCACGAATTGTATAATCATCATTGCTCACACACTTAGCTACATGCTGCAGTTACTAGTTCTCCCAGCACTCATCCATCACCCTAGATGACTGCAGGGGAAGGTAAGAAACTGCTGCCCCACGGGCCAGGAGTTATGCCCTCACTGCTTGCCACCTGCACTGCTCTCAGACAGAGCGCAATACACCTGCGAGGTCCCACTTCGAGGGCCTGCTTTCCAGAACCAGTCAGGCAACACTCCCTGGAAAAGAGAGCCTGAGGAGATGTGTACAAGCTAATGCTTTATGAGGAGGCTCAACCCTGGAGAGTAAGAGTGAGGGACAGTGGGAGGAAAACACTCAAGACGCACGACCAAGTTGCCCATGGCTTTTGAGGAAACCCTGCTCATTACCTGGCCTTGAGGGATATTTCTGGATGACTCTACAGAAACCACATGCCTTGGGATAATCCTCAGGGAGCAGAGAAAGAGAGGGAATTAATCTGCTGGCATCTTCAATCTTCTACTAGCTCTTTGATCAAATTTTACCTCATGGAAAATTAACTTCCCACACACACTTTCAAACTGTAATATGGGAACAACTGATCTCTTGCTTCGTGGTGTGTACTTTACCAGAGACAGGGATTGGGAAGACAAGCCACCTCAAAAGATGGGACCACATGGATTGTCCCATATGGATTCAATCTCAGTGGTGAAATCTGGGGGGGGGGGGGGGAGCAAGTGAGTGTCCAAAGGCTCTGGAAAGACATGAGACCATCAGAATCCAAGGCAGCGTCCTACAAAGCTCCAGACCCCTGCAGAACATGGATATGTTAAGGTACAGGAATATCTCACATTTTGTTGTTGCCGTACGATGTGATACGATGCTGCTTCCCCTCCATCACTAGGAATTTTCAGCACCCAGTTCCCCAGTATGGAGGTTTTCCCCCACACCAAGCAACTCTCAAACACCAGCTGTGCATCCCACAACTTACTTCAATTCTGACATCTACCCAGAGATAGCATCAGATTAAGTAAAGTGCTCTGTCCCACAAGACAGTCTCCACTTTAGTGCCAATCACTAATCCAGGGTGTCACCTGTGCTTCTGACGGACTGGCCATAAATCAGGTTCCCATGATCCCCTCCTTGGGTTTGATTAATTTGTTAGAGTGGCTTCCAGGACTCAGAAAACCCATTTGTGCACTAGACTACTGATTTATTATGAAGGATCTTAAAGTATAAGAATCAACATCTAGATGGAGAGAGTTTGGGCCAAGCACAATGGCACCTGGCAGTGTTCTGGCTGACCAACTGTAAGCTCTCTGAACCCCTTCCTTTGGGTTTTTATGGGGGCTTCATCACATAAGCATGATGGATTAACTCATTGGCCATTAGTGACTGATTTGACCTCTAGCCCCTCCCCTCCCTGGAGGTCAGGGGGTGGACTGAAATTTCAAACCCTTGAATTATAAGGTTAGTTCCCCTGGCAACCAGTCCCCACCTCAGATTCCCTAGGGGCTTTCTAAAAGTCACCTTATCCATATAACAAAAGAAATCCCCAGGGGTCTAGGAGCTCTGAGCCAGAAACAGGAAAGAGGATGAAATATATATATTTCTCATGAAAGATCACAATATCACAAGGTCTGTTAAGGTAAAACCACTGCACTGTGAGAATGGTATTTGTAGGTAATCAAGGCAGGGGGACTGTTTCCACACCCAGGCATTGTGAGGCAGAGAGTTAAGAATATAACCCCAGAGAGAGGACCTGATTCACACTGAGAGTCTGGTGGTCAAAAAATCAGAATGTGACATCTTCATGAGGATATAAACCCTTGGAAACTCAGAGAAGCCTTGGGGGAGGCCTTGGACTTACTAGATGCTGAAGGATGGAGAACGCAGTCCAGCTCTAGTTAAATTTTCAAGGGCACATGGCACCAGCTCACATATGGCTGTCACACAGTCACCACTTGCCAGCTCGCTTAGGTCACCAGGCAAGGATGGAGTGAACCAGGTCCATGTTGTGACTTGGTGGTTACCTGGGAAAGTTCATTCTTCCCTGAGTCTCAGTTACCCCAAACAACTTGCAAGGGAATTGATCTGGATGCTACTCAGACCTTCCAGTTCTGTGACTATAGTTCTGATCAACGGAGAATGTTGGAAATCACATTTAAGTAAGGATTAAAGAAAAAACAAACAAAACAAATACTCTAAGAATCACTTTGTCATTTGGGTCCAATAACATCCCTGCAAATCTCAGCTTCTTATCATGGTAGCTGGGGATAGAACTTCCTCCACAGCACATCACGCTGTTATCTGGATCTGAAGTAACTGGTTCTGTTCAAAGAATGGATCATTATTTTATTAGCTGCATTAGTATAAATTCCATGGCGTTTTAATTTAATCTCTGGGAGCCATTACAGGTATTATAACAAATTTGATCAAAGTTCAATCTAAGAGAAAGAAAACACATATATTGCTGAATGTGATTTCTATATTAAAGTGGCTGAAAGTCAGTGTAAGAAAAGACAATCATCATGAATGTCATGAATATGCTGACCTCATTTCTGATAAAAGCCCATATAATTTCAATGGGAAACTATGACTTCAAGGCTCTGAGATTTGCAATTAAGGTAAATGTACCTTGAGGTAGGTAGTCCCTCTTTGTTCAGGCAGAACTGGATATTGATGGCTTTCATTTGTATTAGCACCAAACACTACCTTCTAATTAAAGAAGTTTCTCAGTGCCTAACATCATTTCCCAGCATATTTGGCTTAGATATTTAAATGCCTAAAGTGTTCAAGAGCATTCTGGGTTCTTTAATCACTTCCCCTTGCCTTCTGGCCCACTTCTAAATAGAGTAGGGTGGCCAAAGTTTAACTGTGTTCTTCACAAGGCTTTCCCCTCAGTGGTTAGTGGGTAGTCATGAAGGCACATCTGTTGCATTCTTTGCCGAAATTCTTGGGGAAACTTTCAAAATTTTAATTAACTTCCATAGTTTTTATACTTAATATCCCCCCCTTCTATTATATGAATAGAGTTGACTTTGAGTGGATTTTTGTTTGTGGAAACTGATTTGGAATGGCTTCCTATTTTAAGTTCCAAAGAAATGGGCAAGGTGCTACAAAAGAATAAAGGGAACCAAAGAAGATCAGCTGTGGCCACGTGTTCTGCAAAAACAGAGTTTCTCCTTCCAGTTATACTTTGCTGTCTTAAAGCAACCACATTTTATGGTTCACTAAGTCCCTGGAACATTCTAGATTCAAGCATAAAGTGACAGTGCTATGAATTTTCTTGTAGAGCCCAGAAAGTTCAGGAAACAGCAAACTTATTAACCTGAACACGATTCAATCAACTGTTAAACTTACGGTGAGGCAGGAGGCACAACCCAACCACTCACTCAAGTGCTTACATTCCCTCCTGCTCCAACTGCAGGATTTGTTGATTTGCAAAATGGGCACTTCTCTGAAAAATAAGTGATTGCATTTATGTAATGCCTGTGGAAAAAAATCTTAAATTGCCTCTCGGATATAACAAAGTCATAAATACATTTTGTGAGCCCCTATTTGCTGTGAAAACCAATAAAAATGCATGTTGCTGGATAATTAGAAAATAGGACAGTAATCTGTAGTTCCCTATTTTATACTGAAACCTGAATTTGTTTATTGAATCTAATAGTTCAGCATCATCATTCCGAGTCTGAAAATATTTACAGCAGTCTTGAATTTAGAAAAGTTCCACATCAGTAATATATTTGCTATAGCAGAATTTTTAAATGTCACTGTAATAAAATATTAACATGTTCATATACTCTATACATATGTGTACATTGTATACATATATAATATACAGTAATAGCCCTTCAGTGAAATATCCAATATCTCTATCCAGATCACAGCAAAAACAGCATTAAAGAATTTTAGGAAAGAAAAACTTTCTAATAACTATAATTCGTACCACAAAAATATACGCAGTAAAATTCACATACTTTGCTAATTGAGAATTCTTCATTTATAGACTCTGATCTGATATCCTAACAGGTAGAATACTCAAAAGATAAGACTTAATCCTGTATCATTTTCACATGAATTTTTGAGGTACTTGGTCTCATGGGAGTTTACCTGGGGCCATTTCCCCCACTCTTTCCTTCACAATAATATCTGAAATTGTGCATGCCACTGTTACAAATTAACAAACTTGATCATAAAGTTTAGCCTAAGTGATAACACACATATACAATGCTAACTATGTAGGAGGTTTCTAGGCTCTGGAAATTTATTGTATACACTTGAGCTTCACTCATTCTTTGGGGATGTGTTTGAGTTACTATGGCTACATAATAAAACACTCCAACTTTAGTGGCATGAAGAACCACCTTTTTATTATGCGCATGGATTCTGTGGTTTGGGAATTCAGAAAAGGACCAGCAACAGTGGCTTATCTTCACAGTGTGTTGAACCTCTGCAAGGAAAACTCCAAAGCTGGGGGTGATGACCAAAGTCTCTCAAGACTGGTTTAGTCATCTGGTGCTCAGAGTACATACCCAAATGTACAGACTTCTATAAGGCAAATTATTTTTTACCTCTTCATGGAGGAGTGGCAAGCAAATGTCAAACAAACCAACCAACCCACAAAAAACAAAAACATGTGGAAATGGGAAATATTGTTGTGGTCTTCTTTGGAAATCACAATTTGCCACAGCATGTGGAACCTTGGGTGGACTTCCTCCTTGTTCCATCTTCCAGTTTCCCAGAATATGGAAATATTTACTGGAGCAGGTAAGTCACTCCTCTGCTAAGGAAATTTGGTAGCTAACACACATGGAAGCCCAGCAGAAACCCTCTCCGACATTCACTAGGAAGATGGCTAGTTAACTACCTGTGTGATGCTGGAAAAGGTAATTCACCTATGCCTCAGCTTTCTTATCTGTGAAGTGGAAATATTAAGTAACATAGAGGATTTTGGTGAAGATTACAAAAAGTGGCTTTAAAAAGTGTTTGGCACTTACTAAACATGCAAGGTATCTTATATATAACTAGTAACATCATAAAAACATTATATTATCACTGTTTTTCTCTAGTGCCTTCTGAAACCCCCATTCCAGTCTTCCAACTGGACTCCTGAAGGTTGTTTACAAGGTATTCCTGAGGTGTATCTCACTACAAAGAGACTCAACCAGAAGAAAATTCTGAGAGTGAAGACTGTCACATTCAGCAAAAGGATAGCTAACAGTCCAGCTAACATCTTTTGTTACAATCTAAACTTACTGGATAAAGTCTATTTTTCAAAATCTCTTGTTATGCCCGTCTGATCTGGAGGCAGAATAAGTGACTTCCTCAGAGGGCAGAAACAAAAACACATGAATCCTTTGGGATAACGCATGAATCTGGAAAAACACCAGAGCCAGGATTTGCCCTGAATGACTCGGGGTGTCTCTAACTGGTGATTTCTGGTACCCTTAAGTCTGGGTTTAAATGACATGCATGACCCATGAATGGAAGATAAATGTGAGGCCACAGTAGGAGGAGACGTGAAGACACTGAGGGGGGAGCTCCTCCACGGAAGTAGACAATCCCAAGAGCAAGACTTTTCCCCTACCCCACAGGGTAAACTAGAGGCATATGTTTCTGTCTCAATCTCTGGATAAAGAAAAATATATATATATATAACCCCTGGAAATTCCTGCACATGAATCCACACTTAATATATTATCTGCCCCTTAAAAAAAAAAAGAGTGAAAATACAGTTTTATGTGAGTCTCAAAGTAATAAGCCATCAAGTAGCTAGTAGAAGCAAACCTTTTCTGAAGAGATTCACTTTAAAATCAGGTGCCAGGGGATTCTGCTTCTGATATGGAGGGAGTTTCCAGCAAAACAATCTGCCTGCAGAGAGCAACTATAAACTCTGGGCAAAATTAAAAACAAACAAAAAAGCCTTTCTGAGTGAATTAGAGACTGCACAAAAGCAGGCAGATTGTTTAGGAGAGTTGAAACTTGAGGGAAGCAACCAGCTGTGGTGGGGGGGAGGGCTCCCATTTTTGTAGCTATTCCCTGACCACTGGCACAGGAAGGCTGCAGAGATGGGAAAGACCCTCTAGAGATGTGGTCATAGTCCTTGTTGAAGGAACCAGTGCGGGGAGCCTGAGCGTGGGGCTGCAGAAAGGAGAGAGCCATAAAGGGGAAATCCAAGTTCTGTGCATAAACTCTGCTACGTCTCAGCACATTGTGAACCCCAGTGTGCAGGGCAGACTGAAAAGTGCAGGGACCTGAACAGCCACCTGCTGCATGCGAGACAGAATTTATAATTGGAGTAGAGCCTATTTCATGGTGTGCTGAGGCAAATTTTCCGTATTTTTGGGAAGAATATCACAGAATCCAAATCTCCACAACCTAACATTTGCAATGCCGAGGAACCCACAACTCCTCAAAATACAGAGAGGCAGGAAAATATTTTCAAAATATTTCCAGAGAAAAGCACAATCCACTCTGTGATAACCTGCATGTCAGAACTGTCAGGCAAGGACTTCTGAACAGCTATTATAATCATGGTTAGTGGGGCAAAGGGAAATAGCACATATTTATATGAATAAAACAGTAGTAAAGCTCAAAGATAGAATAATCTGTAAGTATGCTTGTGTGTATATATACACACAGATGCACACAGACAACTGAAAATATGTAATACCTGATTTTTTTTTAAAAAAAATTACCGAATGCATCTAGGAGTGAATAGAGATAATAATGAAAGTCAATGAATTTGGAGGGCGGTATATACAACTGCGCAATCTAAAGAAGAGGAAAAAATTACAAAAAAAATAATAAAAGAGGGCTCCTGGGTGGCTCAGTCATTAAGCGTCTGCCTTCGGCTCAGGTCATGATCCCAGGGTCCTGGGATCGAGCCCCGCAGCAGGCTCCCTGCTTGGCAGGAAGCCTGCTTCTCCCTCTCCCACTCCCCCTGCTTGTGTTTCCTCTCTCGCTGTGTCTCTCTCTGTCAAATAAATAAAATAAAATCTTTAAAAAAATGCACTTTAAACATAAAGGCACATAGTGGTTGAAAGTAAACCAATAAAAAAGATATACTACACAAACAGTAAGAATAATGAGGCTAAGTGGCTTTGTTAATATTTGATAAGGTAGACTATAACAGAGATTATAGTATTACCAAATATAAACAGAACAATGCATGATGATAAAGTTGTCAATTCATCATGAAGACATAACAACCATAAATGTGTCTGCACAAAAGAAGAGCTTCAAATTGTGTAAAGAATAAACCGATGGAAGAGACATACAGGATTCCATAATTAAAATTGGAGACTTTAACATCTTCTCAGCAATTTATGGTAAAATTAGGTAAATCAGTAAAGACAGAGAACATATGAAAAGCACAATTAACTACCTTAAATGCCATCTCTAAAATCCTACACCTAAAAATTGAAGAATAAACATCATTTTCAGGTGCACAGGGCACACTCATGAAGATAGACCCATTTGATGGGCTACAAAATAAGTCTCAGTACATTTTAACAAACTAAAATCATATGAAGTGTGTTCTCAGGTGTTAACAGAATTAAAATAAAAATCAATACCAATAAGATATGTTGGAAAACCTCAAACTTTTGGAAATTAAACAATATATTCCTAAATCATCCATGGGTCAAAGGAAGAATTACAAAAGAAATTGGAAAATATTTTACACTAACTGATAATTAAAAAAATTAACATTTACAATAATACTTCTTTGAAACAACTAGAGTAGTGGTTAGAGGGAAATTTATAGTTTTAAATTATTTTATTAGAAAATAGGATATTGATCTAAGACTTTCCTAAGGTACCACATCAGAAGATTAGAAAATTAAATACAAAGAAATAAGGAAAAATACAATGAGCAGAAATCAATGAAACAGAAGACGAATAAAAGAGAAAAGAAACAACATCAATATCTGGTATGGGAAATAATCAACAAAAATGGTATGTAGTGGACTAAACTGAGGAAGAAAACTGAAATATCAGAAAAAAAAAGGATAAGTTCTCACTACAAATCATACAGAAGTTGAAAGTATTGCAAGAGAATTTATTATTACAAGTTTATGGCAAAAAATTCAACATCTCAGATGAAATGGATAAATTACTTAAAATGTACAACCTAGCCAAATTGGCACAAAGTAAAAGAAATCTATGGAAGAAACTGAATTACTATAAAAACTTTTCCCATGAAGAAAACATTGGTATATGATACCTTTATTGCTGAATTGTATTGGACATTAGAGAATAAATATAATTCTTACATACAGTTTTTCACAAAATAAAAAAAAAAAAAAATGGAACACTTCCCAACTTGTGTTGTGAGTCTGCCAGGGCTCTGATATCAAAAACAAAAACATTAGAGAGAGAAAGAAACTAAAAAAAACAAAAAAAAAAAAACTTAGGGTAGTGTCCCTCAGGTTTAAAGAAGTAAAAATCTTTCACAAATGTAAGTAGATAGACTACAACAAAATATAAAAAGGAAAATCTAAAAAAAAAAAAAGGACTTCTTTTAAGAATAGGAGGTTGCCTGACATTAAGATATTAGTCAATGGGACTTCCACATTCAGCCAAGATAAAGTAATAGAGGTTGTATTTACCTATAAGCCACTGTCAAGTAGGAAACTGCACAGAATATTGCAGATATTGAGAAAAGATAGAGCAGAACCATAATTTCCAAGGGATGGAAAATAAACAAGTATGTTTACACCAGTTTACAGTTTCGGAGGCAATTTCCAGGTTATAGTAAAGAGTGGGAAAACACAGAATCAGAGGGAGAATTTGCAGAGCAAGTCACAGAAGAGCAGACAGCTGTCTTCAGAGACAACTCTGGATACATGTGGAGGGGTTCCTGAGTCTGTGGCTAAGTTCTAATGTGCACATTTTTTTTTCTTTTTTCTTTTAATTTTTATTTATTTGACAGAGAGACACAGTGAAAGAGGGAACACAAGCAGGGGGAGAGGGAGAGGGAGAAGCAGGCTTCCCACGGAGCAGGGAGCCTGACGCGGGGCTCGATCCCAGGACCCGGGGATCATGACCCAAGCGGAAGGCAGATGCCCAACCAACTGAGCCACCCAGGCGTCCGGTAATGTGCACATTTAAGTAGAAAATATCTACAGAGGAGAAAGAACCATAAGAAGGATTATGCTGACAGTTCCTCGAGCTCACACATGGCTCCAACCATGGTGGAAAAGCTTTGTAATATGTAGGGCAGAATCTTCAGAAGGATTTTCCTCACTATAGGAATAAATTTACGCTAGACTTAAAGCTTATCTGGACCCACCCTAAAAAAGCTTAACAGGAAGTCTTGAAAGATTCCAATAACTAAGGGCATGCTAGAACAAAATCTTACAGCGTATTAATGAAACAAAATCCAGTAACAAACAACATAAAATTTTCCAGGTCTGGCATCCAATCAGAATTTATGAGGCATGCAAAGCTGAAGAATAATATAACTCATGAACACTAGTAAAGTCGATCTATAGAAAGAGACCCATAAATGACAGTGATGATAGATCTAGCAGAAAATAAAACCTACTAATTAGAAATAGGCTCCATATGTTTGAGAAGGTGGAGAAAAATATGAGTGTGGTGAGGAGACAAAAGATATAAAAAAGAACTGAATAGGGTTTCTAGATATGAAAATTATAATACCAGTAACTAAAAACATACTGCCTGGGATGAACAGATCAGACATTTCAGAAGAAAAGACTGGTAAACTTGAGGACATAGCCATAAAAACTATTCAAAATAAAGCACAGAAAGAAAAAAAGTTTAAAAAAAATAGTACAATGGATCATTAGTATCTTTGTGGGCAATAGTATGTAGTCCAATATACATATAATCAGGGGAGAAGAAACAAAAATATTTTAAGAATAATGCCAACTTTTTTCAAATTTATATAAATTATAAATCCAAAGATTCAAGAAATTCAGCAAATTCCAAGCAGAATAAACATAAGAAAAGCATTCCAAGGCAATCTTGATCGTTTTGCTAAACACCAAGGATAAAGAGGAAAATGTAATAAACATCTAAGAGGGGGCTGGGGATGGTGAGCAAATTGCACATCAGAGAAGACAAAGACAAGAGTGGCAGATGATTCCTCAAATACCATAGCCAGCATTCAAGGGTGAAACACTCATTCACTGAAAGAAAAAAGAAACTGTCAATCTAGAGCTCTTTATCCAATGAACCATCTTTCAAAATAAAAGCCAAATAACAATATTTTCAGCCAAAAAAAAAAAAAAAAAGATGAGTAATTAATTGCCTGTATATCTGCACTGAAATAAAGGTTAAATGAAGTTCATCAGAAAACAACAAAATTATGGGGGCTGGAAATGTGCTTAGAAACAAAGGAATGAGGAGCAGAAGAAATGGTGGTGGTGACTCTAATATACACAGATCCCTACAGCATTCCTCTCATGTTTACATCTTTAAAAGGCAGGGCTTCCAGCTATGACTGCATGCACAGGCTGAATAGTAGCCTACATGCATGTGCGCACACATGCACACACACATGCACACAGTTTATCACATTTACAATAAAAACAACAACACATTCCAGGCTCTGGAAACCAAAAAAAAAAAAAAAGGGCAAACAATGAACAGAGAAGTGTTTATTCATGACCTGATGGCAGAATTTGGGTAAGAAAGGTGGAGGTCTGTGAGCATCTCACCTAGCAAACTCACTCAATGAAGATGGCATCTGATGGTGTAGAACCAACTAAAACAAGCAACTTCACTACAGAGGGGCCAACATGACTTGAGGTGGTGAGCAAAATCCTATGGGGGTAACATCAGCAAGATTATTAAACTCTTTGAGAGATGAATGGGAAACACTTGCCTCTCTGCTGGCCTGAGGTCCAGTCACATTGCATGAGTGAAGTGAAGTGAGAAATGTAACAGAGAGAGCCTGGAAATGGAGAGCCATAAAAGCCCTCTACACACTCCTGGCTATCAGGAAACACTTTGCATGTGCAGGGAGTGCTGGTGGGGACTAGTGGAAAGACAAAGAAGGAGAGGGTTAAGAACTTGTAGTGCACTTCCTGCCCTTCCCAGTGCCCCCACATCCATCTGCAGGGACTGGAAACTCACAGGCTCCACATGATTAACCACAATCCCTGCCAAAAAAAATAAGCTATAAAGTCACAGGTTCAAGCCCTGGAAAGCTAGACTAAAAAATAAGATTAAGAACAGAGCACAAACATCAGCAATGGCACACACCTCAGAAAGACACATACTTTAAGTCCAAGCCAATAAATAATAATAATAATAATAATAAAGTCAAGGAAAAAATATAAAAACTCAAGATGCTATATTATCAGAAATGACCAGTTTTCAACAACAAAAATTTAAAAGACAGCCAAAGACAGGAACTATGCTGTATGATCAAGAGAAAAAATTCAATATGAACTGATTCTAAAGGGGTCCAGATATTGGATTTAGCAGTCAATGAATCAAAACAGCTATTATAGGAGACTTCAGGAAAAAAAGGCAGAGTAGGAGGATCCTAAGCTAACCCCACTGCTCACACACACACCTAGATAAAGCACATCAGTGCAACCAACACAGAAAATTTCCCAGAGACTGGCACAACAAACTTTCCAGTCAATCACAAAGAGGAGGCCACATCAAAAAGGATAGGAGGTGTGGAGACCCAGTCCAGAACCAAATTCCTGGTGAGACTAACCACAAATGGAAGGACACCACAAGCACAGGAGAGGGGACAGGAGCAGACACCACGCTAGGCACCTCAGACAGGGGAGAAAACAAACCCTGATAACTTTTGGTTCTGAAAATCAGGGGGCTTAATGCCTTTGCAAGTTTTTACAACTGGGGTGCTTAACGCTTAAGTACTTCAAAAAATCACTGGGCTTATCTCTGGAAGAGCTGGAGAGAGAAAGGAACCTGAGACCCCACACTTAAAGAGACAGCATAACAGACAAACCTACCCAGATACAGCATAGAAGCAGCAGTTTAAAAAATACCTAGGACATACAAGAAGGAGATTTATGTACTAATCTCAGACCCTGCGCTGGAGGCCAGGGGTGATCTTTAGACTTCTCTAAGAACTGAAGAGTTGGCGGGCACCATTTCTCTCTCCCCCAGCCCCAACCCTGACACCTGTGAGAACCAGTGTGAACACTCACTACCTGCTGATACCCCCTAACTACAAGCCCCTTCACAGCATAGGGATCAAACCCTGCTCACAACAGGACAAGGGAACTACTGAAGCCAAGTGGACTAAAGGAAGTGCAGTTCAGCCACAACACTAGGGTTCACACAAACATATAGGAGACATTCCTGAAGTCCCTGGTTCTTGTGAACAGGGCACACTGCCTCACTGGGCATCACAGGATTTCTTCCTCGTAAGGCCACTTCTTTCAAGATCTAGAGACATAACTGATTTTCTTAATACACAGGAACAAAACACAGAGGTAGACAAAATGGGGAGAAAGAGGAATATGTCCCAAATGAAAGAACAAGAAAAAACCACAGCCAAAGAGCTAAATGAAATGGAGATAAGCAACATGCATGATAAAGAATTCAAAGTAATGGTCATAAAGATACTTACTGGACTTGAGAAGAGTGGAGGATCTCAGTCAGACCCTCAACAAAGAGTTAGAAAATATAAAAAAGAACCAATGAGAGATGAAGAACTCCATAACTGAAATTAAAAATGCACTAGAGTAAATAAATAGCAGATTAGAGGAAGCAGAAGAATGGATCAGCAAACTGGAAGACAGAATAATGGAAAGCAACCAGGTTGAATGACAAAAAGAAAAAATAATAATAAAAAATGTGAACAGGTTAAGGAAACTCAGCAACATCATCAAGCATAACATTCACATTATAGGGATCCCAGAAAGAAGAGAGAAAATGGGACAGAAAATTTAATTGAATAAATAATAGCTGAAAACTTCCATAACCTGGGAAAAGAAACAGACATCCAGATCCAGGAGGCAAAGAGATCCTCCAACAAAATAAAAACCAAGGAGGTCTACACCAAGACACAATGATTAAAATGACAAAGGGTTGTGATAAAGAGAACTTTAAAAGCAGCAGGAGAAAACAGTTACATACAAGGTAAACCCCATAAGGCCATCAGCTGATTTTTTAGCAGAAACTGTGCAGGCCAGAAGAGAGTAGCAGGATATTCTGAAGCACTGAAAGGAAAAAAAAAAAAAACAAAAAAAACAAAAAAACAAAAAAAAAAACCTGCAGCCAAGAACATTCTATCCAGCAAGGCAATCATTCAAAATTGGAGGAGAAAGAGTTTCCCAGACAAACAAAACTAAAGGAGTTCAGGACTGCTAAACCAGACTTATAAGAAACATTAAAGGGAATTCTGGAATGGAAAGAAAAGGTCATAAAAGGAGTAAGTACATTAGGAAACAAAAGAATTTCACAATTAAATACAAACATAATAAAAGTATATTACTTATAAAATCAGTACATAGGTTAAAACACAAATTACTTATAAAATCAGTATGTAGGTTAAAACACAAAAGCAGTAAAATCAGTATATCTATAAAAATCAGGCAAGGAATTCACAAAAGGATGCAAAGTATGACATCATATACATATAATGTGGGTGAGGGGAGTAAAAATTTAGTGCTTTTAGAATGGTTTCAAACGTAAGCAAACATCAACTTAATATAGACTGTTATATGCATAAGATGTTATCTATGAACTTAATGGTAACCACAAATCAAAAACCTGTAATAGATATACAAAAAATAAAGAGAAAAGAATCCAAGCCTATCTCTAAAGAAAGCTATCAAACCAAAAGGGAAGAGAGCAAGAAAAGAAAGGAAGAGAAAAACTACAAAACAACCAGAATACAAGTAACAAAAAGGCAATAAATACATACATATCAGTAATTAGTTTGAATGTAAACAGATTAAATGCTCCAATCAAAGTAAGGAAGGTGACCAAATAGATAAAAAAGCAACATCCACTGTATGCTGCCTACAAGAGACTGACTTCAGATCTAAAGACACATGCAGATGAAGAATGAAGGGATGGGAAAACACTATGAAAATGGAAGCAAAAAGAAAGCTGGAATAGCAATTATTATATATGACAAAATAGACTTTAAAAAAAGATTGTAACAAGAGACAAAGAACACTATATAATGATAAAAGGAATAATCCAACAAGAGGATATAATAATTGTAAACATTTAGGCACACAACATGGGACCACATAAATACATAAAGCAACTATTAACAGACATAAAGGAAGAAACTGACAGTAATACAATAGTAGGGCACTTTAATACCCGGCTTGCATCAATGGATATATCAACCAAACAGAAAATCAACAAGAAAACACTGGCTTTGAATGACACACTGGACCAGATAGACTTAACAGATGTGTATTCTGAACACTCTATTCAAAAACAGAAGAATAAACTTAACCAAAGAAGTAAAAGACCTACACTCTGAAAACTATAAAACATTGGTGAAGGAAATTGAGGATGACACAAAGAAATGGAAAGACAGCTCACGCTCATGGACTGGAAGAAACAATATTGTTAAAATATCCATACTACTGAGAGCCATCTACAGATTTAATGTAATCCCTATTAAAATACCAACAACATTTTTCATAGAACCAGAACAAGTAATACTTAAATTTGTATGGAACCACAAAACACCCCAAAAGCCAAAGCAATCTTGAAAAAGAATAAGGTTGGAGGTATCACAATCCCAGATTTCAAAATACACTTGAAGCCGTAGCAATCAAAACAGTATGGCACAAAAAAAATAGACACATAGCTCAATAGAACAGAATAGAGAGTCCAGAAATAAACCCATGCTTATGTGGTCAATTAATCTTTGATTAAAAAGGAAAGAATACTCAATGGGAAAAAGACCATCTCTTCAACAAATGGTGCTGGAAAAACTGAACAGTAACATGCAAAAAATGAAACTGGACCATTTTCTTACACCATATGTAAAAATAAACTCAAAATGGATTAAAGACCTAAATGTAAGACCTGAAACCAAAAAACTCCTAAAGAAAACATATTCAGTAATTTCTTTGACACTGGCTGTAGAACATTTTTCTAGATATGTTTCCTCTGGCAAGGGAAACAAAAGCAAAATTAAACTATTGGGACTACACAAAAATAAAATTTTTGCACAGTGAAGGAAACTACTAGCAAAACAAAAAGACAACCCACTAAATGGGAGAAGATATTTACAAATGATATATCCAATAAGGGATTAATACCCAAGACATATAAATAACTTATACAATACCAAAAAAAAAAAAAAAAAACCCTAATAATCCAATTAACAAATAGACTGAGGGCCTAAACAGACATTTTTCCAAAGAAGAATTATAGATGGCCAACAGGCACCCGAAAAGATGCTCATCACCACTACTCAAAGAAATGCAAACCACAACTACCATGAGATATCATTTTACACCCATCAGAATGGCAAAAATAAAAAATAAAAAGCTTTGGTGAGAATGGAGAGAAAAAGGAACCTTGTGCACTGTCAGTGAAAATGCAAATTGGTACAATCTCTTTGGAAAACACTATGGAGTTTCCTCAAAAAATTAAAAATAGAATTACTATATGATCCAGTAATTCCATTCCTGGGTATTTGCCCAAAGAAAATAAAAAGATGAATCTGAAAAGATATATGCACTCCTATGTTTATCGCAGCATTATTTACAATAACCAAGATATAAAAGTAAATCAAGTGTTTGTTGATAGCTGAATAAAGAAGTCACACACGTACACACACACCCCAGAATATTATTTAGCCATAAAAAAGAATGAAATTTAGCCATTTCCAACAACATGGATGGACCTACAGGTTATAATGCTAAGTCAAATAAGTCAGAGTAAGACAAATACTGTATGATTGAACTCATATGTGAAATTTGAGAAACAAAACAAATGGACATACAAAGAAAAAAAAGACAAAAAATTCTTAAATATAGAGAAACTGGTGGTTACCAGGGGGAGGTGAATGAGGGCACAGGTAACGTTGTTGAGTACTGAAAAATGTGTAGAATTGTTGAATCATTATATTGTACACCTAACACTAATGTGACATGGTGTATTACACTTGAAGTAAAAATAAAAGTAGATATTATAAATATATTCAAATAATGAATGAAAAGTATGTTTAAAGAATTATAGGAAAATATGTAATAATGACTCAACAAACAGAATCCCAAAAAAGAAATAAGAAAGAATTGAAAATAAATATATAGAAATACTGGAGCTGAAATTAACAATTATACTATTGAGTATAAAAAGTAAAAAAATATAGTATTGAGTCCATCTAGTAAATCTGAAGTGACAGAAAAAGAATCAGCATAGTTGATATAATAGTAGAAACTATTCATTTTGAATAAAAGGGAAAAAAAATAAATAAACATGGACTCAGCCCCACAGTTTCTGGAGCCAAGGACAGAGGATGGGATGGACTGCAAAAGGACACAGCAATCTTTGAGGGGTGATGGATACTATCTTGATGGTGATGATTGTTTCTTGGATTGTATAAATCTCAAAACCCAAAATTGAATACATTTTGGGGATGTAAAGTATATCTCAGTAAAACTGATTTAGAAAAAAATGTAGGTCTCAAAGAATTGAGAAATGTTTTTATAGAACATGAGCTTAAAACTGGAAATGTCCATTCATTAAGAGAAAGCATCAATAGGAAGAAAGATTACAAATTCACAACACTGACAATGATGTAGAGATTGTATCAGAATTACACAATCCCAACTATTTAAAAATATGTTTAATGTGAATAAATAAGATGGTTTTTGAGGTATAACTAATAGAAGAGAATCAAATTTATCATAAGATCCAAAGAATAAACAAACAAAAATTCAGTGAGAATCTCAATGGAGCTTAAACAGTAGAGTTTAAACAGTAGACTAGGTAAGGTGGCAGAGGAGATAATGAAGCTTTGCTAAGGAAGTAACAGAATGCAGCAGAGAAAAAGATGAAAAATGTGTATGAGAGGTAAGGAGGAAAGGACTCAGTGAGCTGAACCGATCTTAAATCAGCAATGGAGGAGAAAATAGAATGGGGAAGAAGCAATATCCAAGGAAATAATAGTTGAGAATAAATGAACAAATGGAAATACAGTCCCAAATTGTGCCAAGTTATAAAACACCAAACACAAAGTGAAAATGCTAAAAAACAACATTTAAAAACAGCTATAAAGGAAGGATAACAGGACCAAACAGCAGATTTTTCAAGACTAACATTAGAAATTAGAAAAAAGTAAAATGATATCAATAAAAGTACAGAAGGAATTTAACTATTGTATTAGTGAAGGTTCTTCAGAGAAATGGAACCAATAAGATATACACAGATGGATGGATGGATGAACAGACAGATGGACAGATGGAGATTTGGTGTAAGAATCAGCTCACATAACTGTGGAAACTGAGATACCCCATGAGCTGATTTCTGCAAGCTGGAGCACCAGGAAAACAAGTGGTGTCACTCAGTCCACATCTGAAGTTCTGAGGACTAGAAGCACAGACATCCAAAGATAGAAAACAGGTGTTTTAGCTCAAGCAAAGAGTTAACTGGTCCCTCCTCTGTGCCCTTGCTCTATTCAGGCCCTCAGTGGACTGGAGGATACCTACCCACATCGCAGAGGGTGATCTCATTTACTCACTCTACAGATTCCAATGTTGATGTCTTCACAGACACACCAGACACAGTGTTTTGTCAGCTCTCTGGGCATCCCTTAACCCAGTCAGGTTGACTCATAAGATGAGCCATCATGACTATCAACTGGGCATTCCATGCCCTAATAATCTAGAAATAATGAGGGCAAATAAGGATATCTTTGGGGAAAAAGGTTGGGGGAGGGAGGGAGGGAGAAAGGAAGGAAGGAAGAAAACAGAAAATTATATTCAAGGAAAGTAAAAAATGAACATAAGCAAAGAAAGTGCAGAAGAATGTCTAATATGCAAAAAGAAACACTGAACAAAGGAAATGTGAGGATGTTGGATGTTATGATTTTCTTCCATCCTTGCATTTCCTGAACTTTCTTTGCATTGTCTTTACATTAGTAATTTTTTTTAAAGCAGAATTATGTGGGACCATTTATTGTTGGAGCAAGCAGTACTACACTCTCAGCAGGCCAGAGAGTGTGGCAAAATGATGGATGGAATAGTCATCACTTAACTGTGTGAAGTCAAAAGCAGAAGGGCTTTGGAGAGGGTCTTAAATAACCTCTCCCAATTTTTAGTGAGGAAAGAAAGGTCACATTATAATATGTTCTTTTTTAAAAGTAGAAATATTTGTAGTATGTTTTTGGAAAATATCTATCCAAAATAGTTGAACACTTTAAAAATGTTTAACACTTTCAGGGTAAAGTACAACAATGTGGAAAGTTATGTTGAGTGAAACACTTCATTATCCAGTATTGCCGGATCGTTGCAAGCATTAATTGCATCTAATTGTTTAATAGAGAAGTTTGAATTAATAAGGAAATTACTTCTAATATAGAACATGGGGAAACAAAGTCTTCCTTTCCAGATAATGAGCTGGAAATGGCAAGAAATGTTTATTTGCTTTTGTCTTTTCATACCTCTCCCCATGGGGTACCCAGCCTAAGGCTTTATGGTAAAGCATAATCAATGAACTGAAGAATTCACTGAGCCTATTCAAAGTTGTAGTCTCTTTTTATGGGCAGATAATGGTCAACATAACAGAAAATACCAATGCAATACTTTATGATTAAATATTAATTTTCCTGATGAATTTAAGAAGATAAAGAAGGGAATCCAGGATGATGATCCAGAGTATCTAAAAAAAAAATAAGAATCTTCTAATTCCTCTTAGCCTGGGAAGAGGTTGGAGCTATAAGGATTAGTTCAATAAAAGAGTATAGGTGAAGTAGGTAGGGGCAGGGGGAGGGATGGTGGGAGGCAGTCAGACAGAGAAAAAGAGACAGATGCTGTCAGAAAGAAGCAGCAAAATCAAGACTGTGTTAAATGCCCTTAGAAAGCATAAACAAGAGGGTGTTTTTAGAGCTATAATTTAATTGTATTAGCATAACAGCACAAGATTGAATGTAATGCATCAACAGAGAACTAAAGCAACTAACCCAAGAGGGGGTGGAGCAAGACGGTGGAGGAGTAGGAGACCTGGATTTCGTCTCCTCTCAGGAATTCAGCTGGATAGGGATCAAACCATTCTGAACACCTACAAACTCAACAGGAGATCGAAGAAAAGAAGAGCAACAACTCTCTGAACAGAAAAGCGACCACTTTCTGGAAGGTAGGACGTGCGGAGAAGTGAATCCGAGGCGATATTCGGAAGGATAGACGGCGGGGGAGGGGCCTCCGTCGGCCGCTTCTGGCAAGTGATAGAGCCGCGGAGCACAAAATCGGGACTTTTAGAAGTCGGCTCCGCTGAGGGACGTCACTCTGGTGGCGAAGTGGGGGGTGGAACCCTCGCGGGACAGTGTGGTCTCAGGACCCTCGGGGTCACAGAAAGACCGGGGGTGCCTGAGTGTGGCAGAGCTCCCAGGGATTGGAGCAGGGAAGCCGGCTGCAGAGACGGAGCCCAGGCGCGGGCTCTCAGCTCGGGGTTGCCATAAACCGTGATCCGCGGCACAGTCGGGCCACTGCTCCTCCAGCAGGGACCCAACAAGCGACAGATCCAGGGAGACTCACTTTCTTCCCCCGGAAGGAGAGGTGCGGGAGCGCACCGCGGGGATCTGCTGGGTTTGGAGACTCCACCCGGGGTCGGGTGCCAGATAGAAAGGCGCGGTCACAGGCCGGGAGAGCGCGGAGTGTGGCCGGAGACCGGGGAGACGGGAGTGACTGACGGCTTTTCTCTGGGGGCTCGCTGAGGAGCGGGACCCCGAAGTCTCGGCTCTGCCGGGGCGGAGACTGGGAGGCCGCCATTTTCACTCTCCGCCTCCAAAGCTGTACGGAAAGCTTGCAGGGAACAAAAGCTCCGGAGAGCAAACCCGAGCAGATTACTTAGCCCGGACCGGCAAGGGCGGGGCAATTCCGCCTCCGGCAGAGACATTTGGGAACCACGGCAACAGGCCCCTCCCCCAGAAGATCAGCGAGAACAGCCAGCCAAGACCGAGTTTACTGATCAATGAGAACGGCAGAACTCCAGCGCTAGGGGAATAATGCACATAGAATCCATGGCTTTTTTACCATGATTCTGTGGTCATTCAAAGTTAATTTTTTTTAAACTGTCTTTTTTTTTTTAATTTTTCTTTTTCCCTTTTTCAACCAACATCTTATCAATCCCTTTTTTAAAAAATATTTTTATTTTTCATTTTTAGAGTCATATTCTATCCCTTCATAGTAGTTACCCGTATTTTTGGCATATATATATAAGTTGTTCTCTCTTTAAAATTTTGAGATAGTTTCTTCTAACAGATCAAAATATACCCTAAATCTCTAGTGTATGGTTTTTTTCTACTCCCCTGC